>NC_052623.1:53446327-53749357 GCF_016161935.1 Mauremys reevesii | reverse complement strand
CTTGTGATTAAAACAGTGGACTGTGCACTACTTTCCTTTTTCAGCGCTACCACTTAGGGCTTGTCTACACTTGAAATACCACAACGGCACAGCTGCAATGGTGCATCTGTGTCATGGAAGCACTTCAGCTACCTATGCTGACGGAGGGGTTCTCCCATCAGTGTAGGAATCCACCTCCCTAAGAGGCAGTAGCTAGGTTGATGGAAGAATTCTTCTGTCGAACTAGCACTGTCTACACCATGGGTTAGGTTGGTTTTACATTATTCAGGGGTGTGGTTTTTCACACCCCGGAGCAGTGTTTAATTTGTAATGAAAGAGGTGCCAGGGCTCAAGCAATTAGATGCCAGGGCTCAAGCAATTAGATGCCAGGGCTCAAGCAATTTATTTAATTTCATAACTGATGCAACAAGCCCAGAGATGCCAGGGCTATAAACTGCCAAGCCAAGAGGTGCTAGTGCTCAGCCCTGGCAAGTCGAGGCACAAATTAAGCACTGCCTCTGAGCAATGTAGTTGGTTTGACCTATCTTTTTAGTGTTGAGCAGGCCTCAGTTGCTATGTGACACTGAGCAAATCCCATCCTTCTGTGCCTCTGTGTACTTGTTTACATAGGTACTGACTCCGTGGGTGCTTTGGGGAAAGAGATGGGATGGGGGCGGAGGCAGGAAGAGGCGTGATGGGGTGGAGGTTTAGGGCAAGAGGTTGGGGGCGGGGCCTGGTGTGGAGCAGGGGGTTGAACACCCCCCACCCCCAGGCCTGGAGGAAGCCAGCACCAAATGCTTGTTTATACAATGGGGAAATACCAACCAGTATTTTTTTTTCATGGGATTGAGTCTGAGTGTTTGTAAAATGCTTTAAGACCCTGAGATGAAAAGTGCAATATAAGCGTATCATGTTATTAGAATCTAGATAAATGGTCATGATGTCTTTACAGTCATTAACATAAACTGTTCTCTCTACTTTGTTTACCAACATGTTTCTCCTTCTAATGATACTCTGGGAGAAAAAGCCACATCTGATATGTAACCTGAATTAATCTTTCTTTAATTCTGAATTGACGGAGAACCTAAGGGGGAGCAAAGCCGTCAAACCTTCATGCTCCCCTGATCACTGGCTCGCAATTCCCTCCAGAGTAAATTAGAGCAGCTCAGGGAAGTAATAGCTCGTGAGGGGGCCATTATGTTGGCTGGGCATCAGTGGAGCACAGTGTGCTCAGCCTACACTTCCTCCTTCTACCAATATACTCCCTAAAAAGCTCTATGTCAGATATACACCCCGCCATGGGTTGCCCTCTACCAAAGGAATGTCTGGCTGACAATTAAGGCCAATTTTAAGGTGGTTTGGGCCCAAAACAGCCTCATTGGGGCTGATGAGCTGTCCCTATATCTCTTTTAGGGTTGCCAACTTTCTAATCACCCAAAACTGAACAGCCTAGCCCCACCCCCTTCCCCAAGGCCTTGCCCCCTTCCTGAGGACCCACCCTGCTCACTACATTCCCCCTTCCTCAGTGGTTCGCTCTCCCTCAGCCTCACTCACTTTCACTTGGGGTGCGGGAGAGGGTGAGGGCTCTAACTGGGGGTGTGGGCTCCAGGGTGGGGCCAGAATTAGGGGTTCAGGGTGTAGGAGGGGGCTCTGGGCTGGGGCAAGGAGTTGGGGTGCAGGAGGGGGTACAGGCTCTGGGCTGGGGGTGTGGGCTGTGGGGTGGGGCTGGAAATGAGGGGGTTTGGGTGCAGGAGGGCGCTCTAGGCTGGGGGATGGTGGGGCCGAGGGTTTCAGAGTGCAGGAGAGTGCTGCGGGTTGAGGCACAGGGTTGAGGTGTGGGAGGAGGTGAGGGCTCTGGGGTGGGAGTGCTGGCTCTGGGATGGGGCCGGGGATGAGGGTTTTGGGGTGCAAAATGGGGCTCCAGGTTGGGGGGGGCTCAGGGCTAGGGCAGGGGATTGGGGCGTGGTCTTACCTGCGGTTGCTCCCAGTGAGTGGCGCAGCAGGAGTGCTAAGGCAGGCTTCCTGCCTGTCCTGGCACCATGGACCAGGCTGCACCCTGGAAGCAGCCAGCAGCAGGTCCAGCTCCTAGGCAGAGGTACGCAGGCAGCTCTGCATGCCACTCTCGTCCACAGGCACCGCCCCCCCAGCTCCTATTGGCCGGAAACGGTGAACCATGGCCAATGGGAGCTGCAGATGGCCATGCCTGTGGATGGTCAATATAAACAAACTATCTCCCAGCCTGCCAGTGGATTACCCTGATGGGTGGTTACTCACCACTGAGCTAAAGCCTCTTTAAATCTAATCATTCTTATCTGGATAGCTCCCTTAAAACAGTTTGTTTATAGAGCAAGACACCCACTCCCCCAAAATTAAGTATTCTTCTGCCAACATCTTAGATGGCTACTCTTTACAAATGAAATGTTTTTGAACATATTGTACCTGTACTTTGGGCACATAATCACTTTATCTTAACCATTACTTGACTAGTTAAAGTTCATCCTTTTGTGTTTCATGACATAGTGTGGGGAAAGGATATGCCAAGGGGTAAGAGTTACAGCTTTCTCTTGTTTTCTTATCAGACTAAGGCAAAGAATTGTTAAAAACAGACAACTTGAGTAAACTTGTAAAACATAACGGGGCTGAAACCTATGTAAACTGTGAGATCTTATGTAATATGCCACTGAATCTCTTTGTGTATGAAATATATGGCCACAGCAAAGCCATTTCAGAAAGGAAATCTCTGTATGTGGTGGTTTGTTTGTTTAGTTTTTCAGAATAAAGTACATGATGGCCTTAATTGTGCTTTTATAAGTGTTACCAAGAATCATGACATTTTCTTATCTCATGAAAATGATGACTGTGATCCTTTAAAAGCTCCAATTAACCTTTACAAGTTTCCACAATCTAACAAGTGTTGCTAATTTAATGGTGTTAAGTTGATTACCACTCAGTCTGAACTAGGGTTGCCAGTTTTGGTTGGACATATTCCTGGAGGTTTCATCACATGACATCATCTTCAATTAAAGATTAAATTTGTGGAGACTCCAGAACAGTCTTGGAGGATTGAAAACCCTTCGTCTGAACATTTAGTTAAAACATATACATAGATCAAGTAGGCTTTGTATATTATGTGATCGTAATCTTCACAAGCAAGACTTCCAGCCAAACCCAATGATAACCCAACATTTCCTAAACTCAAAAGTAAGGTCATCTCATGAAAAGTACATTGGTATAATATTCAGGCCATCCAAGCAATTGGTTTTTGCTAGGGCGTTGCTTTAATTAAACAACCAAAAAGTTAAAACAAAATGGGATTCTGACTTACACAGGAAAAAGCCAGGAGAGTTAGTATTAAGGCTCAGTTTCCATCCGTTGCAACACATTAAGACAAGTTAAAAGCATCCATTGTTTGAAGAATTGTTTTATGGTGAGGCACAAACAGGGATGGATTGAGGTTAGGAGTCCTGAATTTTCTAGCTTTTGTGTGTTTAAATCAAATCTTTAACAGCTTCTGTTAAATCTGTGTATGCAATGGCTGAAGGCATTGCTAATGAGATACAGCATTTCACCTACAGGTAAAAATTTCCCCAGGTCAACGGAGCTGGAAGGGATTACTGGTTGACAGCTGTTGAGTGGTTTATGAGAAATGAGTTTGTAGTTTCAGTCTAGCCCTTAATGGATGGGGGCTCCAAATCACTAAATCCACCATCACATGAGCAGCCTTGTTAGCAGTGCTGGCAGAAAGGCTTAACAGTGAATGGGAAGGAAGACTGAACTAACCTTTCGCTATTAGAGATGATCTTTCATGCCAGGCTTGGAGTACATAGTGTGAGCGGCATGTGCTGCTGCCTGCTATACTTGCTCTGTGAATAAGTAGAGGATGGAGGCTGCCAATCCATTGCCTTCCAGGAGCACTAAGTTAGAACATTAAAAAGTGTCACACAATTGTCACATCAGGCCTACTTTCAGGGGGGTGTTTGGAGGCACCCTCCCCCCAGTTGCCTCTCACCACCTCCCCACTGAGATGGCTGAGCCAGCAGCTGCTTCTCTGAACCTCCCAGCAGTGCTGTCTGACAGCTCAGTAATCCCAGCAATAGCTCAGCCAGCAGCCAAACCTCCCCGCCTCCCCCCGCCCACTGAGACTGGAACTCCCCCCAGTGCTCCTTGGTCACCAACACGACCCTAACCCATGATACCTCCAAAAACTCCTCCCACTCCCCTCAGCCAGTAGCTTCTCCCTGAGAGCTGCCTTTAGCAGCTCCTCTCCCTTCCATACAGCAGCTGCAGGTTAGATATGTCAGTGCCCCCATCAATCCTCTCCCATTCAGTACTCTTCCATTCCTCTAACCACTCTTCCCTCCCCTTGCTACCTCCTCCTGAGTCTCCTGTCCTCCCAACACCTTCCCTTTACACTCTCTTCCTGCTCACTGAGCTCAGACCCCAGGAAAGGGCTTTGCCTCTTCACCCAACCCAGTTGAGCATGTCATGGAGCCATCACTCCTTCCTTCTGTGTCTGCCCCCTGCTGGGATTCATAGGGCTGGTCATGGCGGCAGAGGGGAGCATGGGGCCCTTTTTCCTTTGAGAGGAAAAGGATGATAATTTGCTTGTTTGGAAAAGCTGGACATGTCTTTGCCTGCTGTAGATGTGTATGCTCCCCCCAGCAGCATGTGAACTCAAGCAGTTTTCAGATAAGAGGATGCTGTGTAGAATAGCAGAAATGAAAGAGCTATTTATGCAGCTCTGTCCTCTGAATTATGAAGAAATCTGAGCTTTGTCAGAATATGCAATCTCTTAACAAGGAGTGAGAATTACAAAACTTAAATGAAAGTTATGTGTATTTACCCTGTTTTTCTCAGCCAATGAGCTCAGAATATAGGCACATAATAATGCTTAGCACTTATATAGTGCTTTACATCTTCAAAGGACTGTAGAACTTGACTAATTACCGTATTTTTCCATGTATAAGACACCCCCATGTATAAGACGCCCCCACTTTTCTAACCCCAAATTCAGGTTTTTGGTTTTTTTTCTCCCCTGCTTTGCCGCTCCGGCCATGCCCCAGGTTTTTTTGTTTTGTTTTCTTTTCCCTCCAGCCGCACTGCAGCTGTCCCCCCCGACTTTGCTGCTCAGGCCCAGGAAGAGGACGCGGAGGTAGGGGTAGAGGGAAGGAGGAGGGCCGTGCGCCCGGCTGGTCTCCGGCGGCAGCCCTGCCCGGCTCCTGCCGTGTCCCTTCCCGGCCGCGCGACTCCAGCCGCCCGGCTCCCCGGCTCTCCCGGTCCCCAGCCGCCTGGCTCTTCCGGTCCCCAGCCGCCCGGCTCCCCGCGTCCCCAGCCGCTGCAGTACCCGGACCGCACTACCGGAGCCGGGGAGGCGGGGAGCCAGGCGGCTGGGGAGGCAGGGAGCCGCCTGGCTCCTCGAGTCCCCAGCCGCCCGGCTCCCGGCTCCCGCGTCCCCAGCCGCCCGGCTCCCGCGTCCCCAGCCACCCGGCTCCCGCGTCCCGGCTCCCGCGTCCCCAGCCGCCCGGCTCCCGCGTCCCCAGCCGCTCGGCTCGCGCCCCCAGCCGCCGCAGTGCCCGGACCGCACTACCGGGCCGGGAGGCGGGAGCCAGGCGGCTGGGAGGCGGGAGCCGCCTGCCCCGGTCCCCAGCCGCCCGGCTCCCTTGTCCCCGGCTCCCTCGGTCCCCAGCCACCCGGCTCCCGTGTCCCCGGCTCCTCGGTCCCCAGCCGCCCGGCTCCCTCGGTCCCCAGCCGCCGCTGTGCCCGGACCGCCCTACCGGAGCCAGGCAGCCGGGGACGCGGGGAGCCAGGGAGCGGGCGGCTGGGGAGCCGCCCGGCTCCCTGGCTCCCCAGCCGCCCGGCTCCCCTCCCCGCGTCCCCAGCTGCCCGGCTCCGGTAGTGCGGTCCGGGCACTGCGGCGGCCGCGACCCCACCTACCCGGATGCCCAGCTCCGGACACTGCCCGGCCTCGCGCTCCGAGCTCCAGCCGCGGATGGATTGTAGCGCCACCAGCCACGTGCAGGCAGCGCGGTAAGGGGGCAGGGAGGGGGTGTTGGAGAGAGGGCAGGGGAGTGCCGGGGTGGGGGGGATGGATAGGGGTTGGGGGGGTCAGAGGGCAGGGAACAGGAGGCTTACTTCCGTGTATAAGACTACCCTCAATTTTTAGGCTAAGGATTTTAGGAAAAAGTATAGTCTTATACACGGAAAAATACGGTAGTCCATATATCCATATTAGCATATGGTTAGTAATCAGACACAATTGTCAATCTTTTCATTATTGAAACCTTTGAAGAAGAAAGTCACTATTTTATTTAGTTTGTTGTTGTCATTTATATAACCCAAAGCTACTATTCCATATCCTAAGCTAATCATTTGGGAAAATACAGCCATTCTGCAATTCAGAGAATGCATTAAAAAGTACCAGAACCGGTTAACTTGGTTTTTTTTTACCCTTCTGGAAATTAAGGGCCTGAACCAAAGCAAATTGAAGTCAATGGTAGTATGTCCATGGGATTTGGATCAGGCCCTAAAAAAAGCTAAACTGATTTATTTTAAAAAATCTGTTACAAATCATCATCCTTCAAAAAATCAAGCCATAAAAATAGGGTCCTGAAAATTAAAACACTGCCAGACCTTTAATGCAATAGTAGAAACACCATTGCCGTAGTACATTTATATTATTCATTCTAGCTTCTTGACTCAGATTCAGCAGACAGCTATGGTGCTGTCTTAATTCCACAGGCCTGGTTGCTATGACATCAAAGTTAGAAAAATATCTGTCAGCTCCAGGTGGCTGAGCACAGACTAGGCTTTAGTTGGGTGAACATGAGGAGTAATTGAGGGAATCATGAGGAGGTATCTAAGAGTAAAAATATTCTCCATGGTTTTTGCTTAAGCGGGTGAGGAATTTGAAACATTACTGGATTTACATTGCTGGAAAACCTGGACTTTATTTAGTTGTGTTGAGAGTGGAATTCTGTATGTCTAAATCAGAAATCTCCACTTCTGCTGAAAGATGCACATAGTGATGTGTGAAATATATTTTGCAAAAAATTCTAAACTAAACTCAAGACTAGTGATTAAAAACACACTGTGGGCCAGATTCTGTCATCTTTACTCACCATGAATAGTACCTTACTCCTGGTATAAGGTTTTAATCTTTAATAGAGTGGTAGAATTTAGCCTTTAATTAAAATCAAAATAATGTGCCAAATATAAGTATTGTTGGCCAAATTCTGTTCTCATTCACACCAGTGCAAACAAAAGCAGAATTTGTCCATACATATATCACACATACACACGCATATGACACGCTGTCAATTAATCACAGATACTAGTGTGACTAACTCAAAAAAATTAATTGTGATTAATCGCAGTTTTAATTGCACTGTTAAACAATAGAATACCAATTGAAATGTATTAAATATTTTGGATGTTTTTCTACGTTTTCACATATATTGTAATCTGGGTTGTAATTGAAATCAAAGCGTATATTATTTTTTATTACAAATATTTGCACTAAAATGATAAACAATAGAAATAGTATATTTCAATTCACCTCATTCAAGTACTGTAGTGCAATCTCTTTCTTGTGAAAGTACAATTTACAAATGTAAATTTTTTTGGTACATAACTGCACTGAAAAACAAAACAATGTAAAACTTCAGAGCCTACAAGTCCACTCAGTCCTACTTCTTGTTCAGCCAATCGCTAAGACAAACAAGTTTGTTTACATTTACAAGAGATAATGCTGCCCTCTTCTTATTTACAGTGTCACCAGAAAGTGAGAACAAGCATTTGCATGGCACTTTTGTAGCTTGCATTGCAAGGTATTTACGTGCCAGATATGCTTAACATCCGTATGCCCCTTCATGCTTTAGCCACCATTCCAGAGGACATGCTTCCATGCTGATGACGCTCGTTTAAAAAAAATGTGTTAATTAAATTTGTAACTGAACTCCTTGGGGGAGAATTGTATGCCCCCTGCTGTTTTACCCACTTTCTGCTATATAGTTCATGTTATAGCAGCCTCGGATGATGATCCAGCACGTTGTTCTTTTTAAGAAGTCTTTCACTGCAGATTTCATAAAACGCAAAGAAGGTACCAATGTGAGATTTCTAAAGATAACTACAGCACTCGACCCAAGGTTTAAGAATCTGAAGCCTTCCAAAATCTGAGAGGGATGAGCACGCTTTCAGATGTCTTAAAAGAGCAACACTCCAGTGCGGAAAATACAGAACCTGAACCACCAAAAAAGAAAATCAACCTTCTGCTGGTGGCATCTGACTCAGATACTGATAGTAAACACGCATTGGTCCGCACTGATTTGGATTGTTATCCAGCAGAACCCATCATCAGCATGGACGCATGTCCCCTGCAATGGTGGTTGAAGCATTAAGGGGCATATGAATCTTTAGCGCATCTGGCACGTAAATATCTTGTGACACAAGCTACAACGGTGCCATGTGAACGCCTGTTCTCACTTTCAGGTGACACTGTAAACAAGAAGCGGGCAGCATTGTCTCCTGCAAATGTAAACAAACTTGTTTGTCTGAGCGATTGACTGAACAAGTAGGACTGAGTGAACTTTCAGGCTCTAAAATTTTACATTGTTTTATTTTTGAATGCAGTTTTTTGTACATAATTCTACATTTGTAAGTTCAATTTTCATGATAAAAGATTGCAGTACAGAACTTGTAATAGGTGAATTGTAAAATACTATTTATTTTGTTTTTTTACAGTGAAAATACTTGTAATAAAAATAAATATAAAGTGAGCACTGTACACTTTGTATTTTGTGTTGTAATTGAAATCAATATATTTGAAAATGTAGAAAACACTCACAAATATTTAAATAAATGTTATTCTATTATTGATTAATTTTTTTAATCGTGCATTAATCGCAATTAATTTTTTTAATCACTTGACAACCCTAATATCTCTCTCTCTCTCTCTAATATGTTTAACAGAATATAAAAACCCAAACTTTCAAATCCTATCCATATTCTTGGTTTAGCCTCTGGTGCTTTAATACTGTTTTTTTTTTTCAGCTGTCCACTGTTTGAAATCATTTAAAAAGAGGGCATTAATTGTCACTGAAAGCAATTATTTCCCAACATTGCTTCATTTCCAGTAAAAAAGGAAATGAGAACAAAGTATAACTTGTCTAAAATCTCATAAAAACACTCTTACACAAGAATATATCAAGCCTGGGAAAATGTGTTCTTTTGTAAAAACACATTTCCCTTGTAGTCACTACTAGTTGCAATAGGTCACATAGCATATCAGTATGAGTGTGTGTTTTTATATAAGATGGAGCTTTTCATCTAATTGGAAGTGTGTGATGTCGGAGTCACCATGGCAACTACTTTCTTATTCTCAAGGCTGATTCCCCACTCTGGCATTTTGAGTGCAGAAGGTGGGGGACAGCAAAGATTTTAAAAATTAATACTGGCCACTCACAGGTTTGTATTAAAGTCCCAAGGTTACAGCTTCTCTCTGACCTTGGATGGATAGATGCTGCCACCACCCAAGTGCAAAAAAACCCAATCTTTTAGAACCCAGGAAGGCACTCTTGGGAATTCCTTCCTGTGGGGTACCCTCAAGCCCCCCCACACACACACACACCCCGTGGGGGAGAGCTGAGAAGAAAAACAAAGGAAATCCGCTGTTGCACCAGCTAATTAAACAAGATGTGCACAAATCTCTTAGGACACAAAAATCCAATCCTGTCCTTAAAAAAGATAAATTTTATTAAAAACAAAAAGAAAGAAAATATACATCTAAAAACTCAGACTATTGCTAGATTTTAAAAAGAACCACTTACAAGGATTAAGCATTAAAATAACTTCCTTGAAGTCCAGCTTAAAGGTTACAAGCAAAACAAAAGCACCTGGGGTTAGCACAGAGGAGTCCACAAACCATAAAGAGATAAAAGAGATAAACCTAATTGCGTCTTCCTAGACATTTCTTGATCTACTTACATATCTGGGGTTTCAAATGAGTAGTTTCTAGGTATGATCTGGTAATTTTCATACCTGGCCCACATCTTTTTACAGCATAGTTCCTGAGTTCCAGCCCTGTCTCTGCTCTGTCCCCTCTCTCTGGAGAACAACAGACAGACAAAGGGGAAGTTTTTTCCCAATTTTAAAAAGTTCTAGCCTTCCCATTGGCTCTTTTGGTCAGGTGCTCACTCCCTTCCTTTTACCTATGGACTTTTTAACCCTTTACAGGTAAAGCAAGTAGAGAACATCTACTAACAGGGATTTCATAGCTAACTGGCTAGCTAGGTGTCCATAGAAGGGAGCTACCTCCCCCTTCATTTATCATAGTTATTGATTAGCAGAATATACAATCTACTTCAGCACTGCAGCACCTTACATATTCTTCTTTTGGAGAAATGCTTTCGTCTTTACTGGACTCTGAATAAGATCATTGCTCTGAGGTAGAAAAATATCATTCTTTTAACACTGAGTCCTTTGGAGTTGCTCTTTGTGGTATTTTATGAACCTGACAAAGGGCCTAATGTATCAAAAGTATGAGTATAGAATGAAAAATATATTTATATACTGATTTCTTATTATAATTCTACTTCTATACTTTATACGGTATATAGATTTTAAAGCTGTTTTAATAAAGCCGCACAGAACCCCTGTGAAGTAGGTATTTTATATTTTACAGATGGATAAGCTGAGGTTTAGAAAGGTTTAAACATGGCCTCAGGTTACAGATTTCAGAGTAGCAGCCGTGTGAGACTGGTAGAGTTGTGAATACAGCCAGACTTGAATCCCAGCTCCCTGCTCTAACCACAATGGGCCACTTCATCTTCAATGGTCCCTTGAAGTGTTAACTACCTATGCTCAACAATCTGTTCCACCTTGTATTTAGCTGTGACATTCTGCGTATGTTTCCCAGACCTGAAGAACTCGGTGTAAGCTCAAAAGCTTATCTCTCTCTCCAACAGAATATGATCCAGTAAATGATATTACCTCACCCACCTTGTCTGTCTAACCACAAGACTCATTCTTTCCACTTATGCCTAGAGGTGTGTCATACCTATTATTTATTTATTATTATTATGGTGTGCAGAAGCCCCAGTTAGGATCAAGGTCCCATTGGTGTTGTACAAACATGCAGGAGGACTTGGTACTGTCTTGAAGAGCTTACATGGAGCACAAGTGTGATAAACAAGAGGGAGGAAGGGGGAAGACGTGCATAACAGTAATAGGTTTGCATGAGTACACAGGCCAGTTATGTGCACAACTTGGTGGTTCCAATTTTTGTAAAATACCATTTGGTTATTTTGGTTTGCTTTGAACATTTTTTTCTTGTTGTTTTTGGTTTTATTTATTTATTTTTCTTTATTTGCCTTCTGCCCTGGCCCAGCCAGCATTAGATTTCTTGTAGGCATCACGGCAGAAGGGAATGGGAAATTCATAGATTATAAGGCTAGAAGGGACCACTGTGGTATAGTCTGACCTCCTGTTAAATACAGACAATTATCTAGTTCCTGGTTGAACTAGAGCATATCTTTTAGGAAAGCTTCCAGTCTTGATTTAAAAATTGTCAGTGGTGAAGAGTCCACCACAACCCTTGGTAAGTTGTTCCAATGGTTAATTATGTTAAAATTTGCATCTTATTTCCAGTCTGAATTTCTCTAGCTTCAGCTTTTACGAAGGAGAGTATAATGACTTCACAGACTAATTTAGGGAGGTGCCTCGTGCATAGGACGCAGCATGGAAAAAATCACAATGTTGGTTGTACTTGTGGCACCTTAGAGACTAACAAATTTAGGTGCCACAAGTACTCCTGTTCTTTTTGCAGATACAGACTAACCCAGCTGCTACTCTGAAAACTGTCAATGTTGGTTGTGAAAGAAGTATGATAAATGTAAAAGTAAATGTTTAGCCAAAAAGAAATTATTTCTATTCAAAGCTAAATGTGGTAGGAATAGGCAACAAAGAAAGCATAATCATATGTCCAATCTTAATATTAACAATTTACAAATTATTACAATGGTATTATTTACATGCCATCCAAGAGTGCATCTGGTGAGAACTGGTTGTCAATATGCAGCAGAAAAAGCAAGGCTGAACATCTCTAGCACTTTCTTTTAATATAATAGTTCCTGGCAATTACACATCCTATTAGTTGTTATCTAAATATTTATCTTCAGCTAAATTACAAGAAGTGCACAGTCAGAGAGAAAACCCACACTCTTTTTACTGTATGCCTTAAAGAGGGAATTGTGCTCAGCCAAATACTTGGTTTCTGCTTTTATTCTGTATTTTGTTTTCATGGATAACACTGGAAAAAAAAGAGAGAAGAAAGACTGGGATTAAAGGCAAGCAGCAACAAAGACACTGGGACTGAGAATGTGGTTTTTAAAGGCTGTTTGCCATGCTAAGTCAGAGACCACAATATGAAATCATACTTTAAATATTTTGGCTTAAAAGGGGTCAACAACAGGCTTTCCTAGCAATGGGGTTCGGCACAGTATAGATTTTCATTTTTCTGCAAGGCAGTTGCAGATTTTACACCTACTTGTTGGGACAACTCCTTGGCTGGGGTAAATTGACACAGCTCCATTGGCTTCTGTGCAGTTGAAGCTCAGGCCCATTGTAATTAGCCTTATTGTACCAAGTGTTTGAAGAGTCACCTAAATTAAACATAGGATTGTATTGAAGAGGCAGTGGGGGCTAGGGGACTGGATTGGGACTAGGAGATCAGGCTTCGTTTTCTGCCTTTGATAAGTCTCTGCACCTTTGTTTTCCCTCCCATCCATTGTCTGCCTTGCCTATTAAGCTTGTAACCTCTTCAGGGCAAGGACTGTCCCCCACTATTAGTACAGCACCAGCACAATGGGGCCCTGATCCCAGTTGAGGCCGCTGGGTACCATTGGAAAACACGTAATAATATTTGTGCATATTTCTCCCCTCACCCCACAAAACCACAACATTTCAGCGGTAACTGTGTTTATATATCTTCCTACTGTATTTCCCACTGCATGCATCCAATGAAATGGGTTTTAGCCCACGAAAGCTTATGCCCAAATAAATTTGTTAATCTCTAAGGTGCCACAAATACTCCACATTCTTTTTGTGTTTCACTAGTTGTTTTGTATACTTTTCACCTGCTATCAGTGGCAGATGTGTGTCCTGCAGCCTTGCGCTGTGGGGTGGTTGGTAGGGTGGGGAGAGAGTCCCCTCTGCTAGGATGTTGAGTGGTTGATTGGGGAAAGGGTCTCCTTTAGTTCTTTATGTGGGTGGGTCTCCCCTGACTGCTGGTGGTCTCCTTTAGCAGGGTTGGGCTGGGAACAGGTAGCTGCACCCCTTCTGGGTGTTGGGGATCGGGCTCCAGGGTCCTTCCCAATAACTTGCTGTTTAAACTCTTGGCTGGGGCTGGGCAGGCGAGCACAGGGGGAGGGGAAGGAGAAGAGGTGGGCTGCAGGACTCCCATTCAGGGCAACTGCTGTTCAGCTCCACCTCCTCTTTGTGTGCATCTAGAGTGGCCACCAGTGTGTGGGTAGAAGTGTGAGGACAGCATGGTACATCCCACAGCCAGCCCAGCAGCACTGCTGGGGGATGCAGGAGTAGTGTGCTCGTAGGAGCAACTGCTGTGAGTGCAGCGAAAGCAGGACCAATCTACAGCTCAGCAACTGCATGCGTGGGTAGCAGCTGGTCTAGTTCCAGCCTTAGAGAGGACTGAGAAGTCAACACTGAGCTGATGCTAGCATTTTTTGGCAGTCTTCCAAAACAATTCATCCATCCACCAAAGGTCACCAGCTCTTCTCCTCCATGATCACAGTTCTGTGCAAAGGGTTGGCCTAGGGATTTTGTGGTCGGTGAACCGACTCTTTGCAATCCATGCCAAGCTTAACTGACTTCTTTTACATTAAAAAGTGAATGAGTTGATGGGAAGGATCTGCAGGCTCTTTCCATCCTCTTGCAGAATGGAACCCACAGCTGCTTGTTCCTTTTCACCATCATAATTGGTTTAGATACATTTACATTTTCGAGGCTGGCCGTGCAAGGAAAAGGCCTAGAAGTTTGGGGTCTGTTTTTTTTTAATTAATGAAAGCTGAGGTTATCCTTCATAGGACTTGCAATCTTTAAACCAAGACTGGATATCTCTAACAGATATGCTGGAGCTCCATCAGAAGTCATGGGCTTGATGTAGAAATGAATGGATGAGGTTCTGTGGTCTGTGTTATGCATAGCCTTATGCTGGCCAACTAGTTTCCAAATGCCTGGCGCCATGATACGTGAGCACTGATAGAGGACTCGCCGGGAGTGAATTTGGTCTGAGTTGATCAAGCACAGTGAATAACTATACCGCCATTCAATGGTAAATGTTACACTAATACGTTACTCTGATAAAATAGCATTTGTTTTAGTTTACACTGTTTCACTGATATCTTTTAACATTTTTATTAATGCTATATACCCTTATAGCTCATGTACAAAGAGAATTATAAATTTATATGTTTATATAACATTTTAAAATACATTAAGATGTGTATAAAATCAATGAAAGCTTTTAGACTCTGAAATGTCTCTTGGCTTTATATATAACTTCATACCACTGCATACATTCAACCTGAGCTGTTGCAGCCTTGATCTATCTTTTACTATTACCCCTCTTGCAAGCAAAACTAGTGTTTAATAATAAGGAATGACCCATACATTCAGTTGAATGATAAAGTCAGAGAGAATGTTGTGCTCAGCTTCTTCATCTCTCCGCCTCCGTTAGATAGATACAAAAATAAAACAAAAATCATAACTTGGGCCTAGGTTTTTTTCACACTGTAAAGGAATCAGAACCTAGAAAGATTAACCAAGTATAGTGGATAGTGTGAAGAAGCTAAAGCAGTGGTGGGCAACCTGCGGCCCGTGGGCTGAACGTGGCCCGTCAAGGTAATCCACTGGCTGGCCACAAGACCGTCCGCAGGCACAGCCGTCTGCAGCTCCCAGTGGCCGCAGTTCGCCGTTCCCAGTGAATGGGAGCCGTGGGAAGCAGCAGCCAGCATGTCCCTGTATTCCACGCCAGTTCCCTGCAGACAGTCAGTGTAAACAAACTGTCTCGCGGCACACCAGTGGATTACCCTGATGGGCCGTATGCGGCCTGCAGGTTGCCCACCACTGGGTTAAGGACTATTTAGAAAAGCTGGACATGCAAAAGTCTATGGGGCCAGATGCAGTGCATCTGAGGGTGCTGAGGGACTTGGCAGATGTGATTGCAGAGCCATTGGCCATTATCTTTGAAAACTCATGGCTATCCAGGGAGTCCCAGACAATTGGAAAAAGGCAAATATGGTGCCCAACTTTAAAAAAGGGAAGAAGAATAATCTGGAGAACTACAGATCAATCAGCCTCACCTCAGTCCCCAGAAAAATCATGGAGCAGGTCCTCAAGGAATCCATTTTGAAGCACTTGGAGGAGAGGAAGGTGATCAGGAACAGTCAAAATGGATTTACCAAGGGCAAGTCATGCCTGACCAACCTGATTGCCTTCTGTGATGAGATAACTGGCTCTGTGGATATGAGGAAAGCAGTGGACGTGATATACCTTCACTTTAGCAAAGCTTTTGATACGGTCTCCCGCAGTATTCTTGCCAGCATGTTAAAAAAGTATGGATTGGATGAATGGACTATAAGGTGTATAGAAAGCTGGCTAGATCATCGGGCTCAATGGGTAGTGATCAATGGCTCGATGCCTAGTTGGAGGCCAGTATTAAGCAGAGTGCCCCAAGGGTCAGTCCTGGGGCTGGTTTTGTTCAACATCTTTATTAATGATCTGGATGATGGGATGGATTGCACCCTCAGCAAGTTTGCTGATGACACTAAGTGGGAGGGGGGAAGAGGTAGATACTCTGGAGGATAGGAGTAGGGTCCAGAGTGACCTAGACAAATTGGAGGATTGGACCAAAAGTAATCTGATGAGGTTCAACAAGGACAAGTGCAGAGTCCTGCACTTAGGAAGGTAGAATCCCATGCACTGCTACAGGCTGGGGAGCGACTGGCTAAGCGGCAGTTCTTCAGAAAAGGATGTGGGGATTACAGTGGATGAGAAGCTGGATGAGTCAACAGTGTGCCCTTGTTGCCAAAAAGGCTAATAGCATATTGGGATGCATTCACAGTAGCATTGCCAGCAGATCGAGGGAAGTGATTATTCCTCTCTATTCAGGACTGGTGAGGCCACATCTGGAATATTGTGTCCAGTTTGGGGCCCCCCATTATAGAACGGATGTGAACAAATTGAGAGAGTCCAACAGAATGCAATGAAAATGATTAGGGGGCTGGGGCACATGACTTATGAGGAGAGGCTGAGGGAACTGGGCTTATTTAGTCTTCAGAAAAGAAGAGTGAGGGGGGATTTGATAGCAGCCTTCAACTACCTGAAGGGGGGTTCCAAAGAGGATGGAGCTCAGCTGTTCTCAGTGGTGGCAGATGACAGAACGAGGAGCAATGGTCTCAAGTTGCAGTGGAGGAGATCTAGGTTGGATTTTAGGAAAAACTATTTCACTAGGAGATTGGTGAAACACTGGAATGGGTTACCTAGGGAGGTGGTGGAATCTCCATCCTTAGAGGTTTTTAAGGCCCGGCTTGACAAAACCCTGGCTGGAATGATTTAGTTGGGATTGGTCCTGCTTTGAGCAGGGGATTGGACTAGATGACCTCCTGAGGTCTCTTCCAACCCTAATCTTCTATGATTCTATTAGTTGTTTGTAAATATACAGTTTGTGAAGGATTTTTCTTTGCAAAAAGTAGATTAAAAGGCAATCATTATTATCCTTGAACTATCTGTAGCTCTTTATATATTTAACTTGTTTTTAAATATATGAATATAAATACCCTATTTAAGGCTAAATTCAGACGTTATTACTCATGTTATGTAGCAACTTACTCTTTTAGTTGTCTCATTGACTAATGCACTGCCCAGTATCAGGCAAAACATGCCTATTGTTCATAGCGCAGTTTTTGAGGGATGATTATCATCTTGTCCTCTGATCTTTGGTATAATCATAAGTTAACTATTTAGAATTGCGATATATGCCCGTCACAACTTTTGCCGCTTTTGCAGCAGACCTAATCCAGTGCATCATCATGACTTAAGTGAAGTCATGGTTACACAGAATCACAGCAGTCTCACAGAGAAGGAAACTGTTTAATAAACATTAAATCATTTGATGAATGGGAAAAGTTCTCTTCTAAATGTAACTTAAAAGTATATTCTCAAGTAGTTTTCTTGGCCCGGAACATACTCTTCTGGCTCCAGAAACTCAGAATTATGCAAATCTCTCATCCATACAAACTCACAATCATTTGGAGTAGGCAGAACTTTCTTATGAATTAGATTAAATGAGAGTTAACTATCTCGACTCTGCAGATGATGTTACCATCCAGCAAACCCTTTCAAAATGTGGAGTGTGATGCTGGGTAAAATGTGGCCATTTCCGTCAGTATCGATGTCAATGTTGCTAAATCAGAATTTGTTAGTTATAGGAAGGGAGAAGGAATGCAGGGTAATGTTTGCAGAAAAAGTTGGTGAGTATTTTACTAAATTTCTGCTGAATGGACACAGATGTGGAAATCCAGAGATAGATAAACACAAGGACTGGAAAAGTAAGCAATATAGTCCAGCAGCAGCTATTGAAGACTGTTCAGCTGAAAGGTCTATCTCAGAACAGAGCTGGAACTGTATCATAAAAATGTCTACTTTTGTATAGAGCAGTAAATTTGCCACCTGGCTGGTTTTAAACCAGATCACCCAGTTTAGTCAGGTGTAGCCTACTAATGTATTTTTTCAGGGTTGTTTTAGAATCCAAGATCTAAGAATAAATATTAATGCAGGGTGATTATTTCAGAGCTCTTGGATAAAGCCAATTATTTTCCTAAGTAAAATGAAGGATCTTAATTTTGGGGAGGGCTAAGGGTCCACCCCACTTTTTGAACTAGTAGCATTATGGGAAATTAATAGAAGTAATGTCAGCCCAAACTCTTTGAGTCAGATGACTGTAACCGGTTTTCATGTATGATAAGTGTATATGTCTAAGATCCAGGTAACCAACCAAGGAAAGAAGGCTCCAATGTCTTGATAGTCTCAGATGCCCCAAACTCAGAAGCCAGTCACTAATGTAGATGAAGAAAAGAAGTTGGAGAAGGACCAATTGTCAGGAACTATGCCTGGGTTTAGCTGGCTGAGCCCATAGGCCAATTTATGAGCCCAGCCGGGCTGAGGCAGAATCACTAGATTGGTCGGACCACCCAGTTGGCTGCAAGGAGCCTGCAAGTCTCCATTTAAGTTCAGCAGCAGTGGCAAATTGCTAGTTGCTTGACACAAGTGCAGCTGTGATTGCTCCTGCATCTGTCCCATTCTGTGCTTGGTTCCCAGGTCTAGCTCTGACCCTTGCCTCTGACTGCCCATGTCTTGTTCTGTGGCCCCAGTTGAGGAGTACAAACCATTAGTGGGAGAGATGTGGATATGGAGACCATGAAGCTGCAGTTGAAAAGACAGGAGAAGAACCAAGAAATAGGGAGTGATACATTATGTGGAAAGCAGGAGGGAAGTGGAGGGGGATGTTGTTTGGAAAATGCATCTCTTTTGTCTATGACATGGTGCCCTTCTTGTGGCCTGAGTTCATCAAATACTTATGCTTAAAGTTAAGCATGTACTTATACTTTAATTCCATTGATTTCAATAGGACTTAACCTGTGCTTAAGACCAGGTTCAGGAAAGTCTCTCTTTTCAGGACATCATTTAAATATGTGCTTAACACCTATTTAAGTCAATGGGATCTAACGTGTCCTGAAGAAATAAGGATGGATTTAAGTGCGTACTTAAATGCATTCCTAAATTGGCGCTGAGGGTGAAGGCCAGACTGTTATCAAAAAATGTGTAAAATATTATAACTTTATTGCTTTGAATAAGTGAGGTAGAAGCTACAAGTGGCGAGGACAATTTAGTGCCTAGATGCTGTATTTATCTGATTTATGGCTTACCAGCCATGTTTAAAGCAGTAATGCTAAATAACATCATCTTTAGAATTATTTGTATGCAATGCGTCTCTGGGTAGTCACTGTTTAGAATGATGTATAAACCAGGAATGTTTCATTCCAGAAAGATTTAGACATATTTCAATGTACAATGCGTAACTCATTTTTCTTAATATAGCTACATAAATGTAGGTACTGTATGTGCCACTAAATTAGGACATATATGTTGTATATGATTTAGATGTATTCAGAAGGTATAATGCTTTTTTCATAATGTTGTATTTGTATGTATAGTTTTCTATACTCCACTTATTTGAGAATTTCATTTCATAGATATCTCCCAGGGAACTAATTTAGTCGGAAAATAACAATGAATTTGCCTTTTGGATATCATGGTGATGGGTATATTACAGATAACTAAGTAGAGACTCTTAATTGGGATAATATTTACATAAATTCTATTTAATGAGGATGCATTTGGCTGGTGCCAACAGGTTACATGGGATTTAACCAAACAATAAATATTGGAAAAATTCTAAGCATTGGCCTTTCAATGCAGAAGTTGTCAAAAGAAGAAAAATATGACATGCAGTGAATATCCTTTTGCGCTTGCTTTTTATTCAGTATGATGTATTATTGCATTATAAATCTTTGAAGATATTTTTAATGATTTCTTCTCTTAATTAGGACAACTGCATAATTGGGGTGCAAGATCAGCCAAAAGAATGCAATCAGAATGATTCTACTATGCAACAATGTTCTACTTTCTACCTTCAGTTTAGGGCAGAGGGAACAATTTCATGTGGTCACAGTCTTTGGTATCACAATAAAAAATGAGCAGGAATCTTTAAGACTCTTATAGTATATATCTCCAAACGCTTTGCAAACATTAATTAATTAATTAAGGCTCAAAATGTCCCTTGTGGGTGTTGTTATGCCCCTTTTTTAGAGAGAGGGAGTGAGGCTCAGACACTTAGTTGCAGAGGAAATCATTTGCAGAACCTGGAAAATGCCCCAAGAGCTCTGATTTCCAGGCTTGACAACTAACTAACCACAGAAGATATGAGAAACGCATCCACCTAGATCCAGGCTCGTAAAGCAGCCCTAGACAGGGTGGTTCCAAGCACTGGACAACTCCACCCTGCATAGAAAGATAGGATCCAAGCATATTGCCCTCCTCAGAGCCCCTGTGCTGTAACCCTCTGGGTGCCCAACACAGGGAGAGTAGCCAGGAAAAAGGGGGCCTGGCTGAGAAGTTGCTGTGACTGACTGATCCCCAGCTGCCTTGACCTGCCACTCTTATTTATGCAGGGGACTGGCCCAAGTCCCCAGCAAGCCTAGAATGGAGGAGTGCATTGTGGCCATCTTTGTCCTCCCCATCTTCTGCCTCTGCTTATGCCATCAGAACAGACTACCAGAACCAGAAGATTTTGTTCTTACTAGTACCCAGTATTTCTCCCATTGATGTCAATGCAGGTTTTACCATTAACTTTAATGAGAGAACTGGATCCTAGAAATCTGTAATAAGACAAAGGTTAACTATCTGAAATGGTTACCTGTCCTGCTTTGCCCTTCAATCCAAAGTTACCATGAAATAACATATGAATCAGTTGCAGTAAAGTTTCTATTTTTATTCTGAAATAAAGCAATGATGATTCAGGTGTACACAGATCAGAACAAAAAGTTATAAATACCTTTTTAATAGTGTACATTTCTATTAATTTTACTATTTGGATCCTGCTCAGTCCCTGATTTAACTGTTCTATGCAAGTCCCTCTTGCTAATATTCTGAGGCCCTGCAGAGACGCAACCTACATTAGAAATGGAACAGAAGGTTAAGAGAAAATTCAGGCAATCTGGCTGGTTAATGCGCACAGCATCAACTTCCTAAAAATGATCTGTCTGTACTTTTTGAAAATGCATCTCCCATAAATAGAATGCAAACCTATTTCTCCCCCTTGCCGCCACCTTTCAGTTTATAAGAGCATTAATGTCCTTTATATGAAGCATTTCCTGGGGATTAATAACCATTTGAGGGTTAATGACCTGAGGTGGTGATTCAGGCCATCAGCTCCTCCAAGCTGCTCATTAATCCTTAGGATATGCACTATGCTTCCATCACCATTGCTTAAGTTAAGTATTTCCTCAGCATCTCCTAAGAACAATATTCATCTTAAGGCATTTCCTCTGGAGAGGCCTAGAAGTTGGACATTTGTTTGTCCTTATGTTTTGTTAGGAGAGTGTTCACAACTGCTTTTTCAGCTAACTGTATTACAAGTTGTAGCATTTATTCATGCTGGCACTGAGGCTCTCTAATGATGGGCACATTAAAAATGGCTAAATAGTTTATTAAATTGTGCATGGAAGTATTAACTTCTACTTGTTTTAACTGCTGACAATCTCATAAACCTAAATTAAAACAATAAATTCCCCATCCTAATTTTAGTAGATGGTGCATTTCAGATTTGCATGTATGGATTTTACCACATCCTGCTAAATTATCTCATCATTCTGGCTGCAGATGATGTCTCAAAATGCAGAGCTGTGTGAAGGTAACAACCAGGGCTGGTGTTGGGTGGTAGCAAGCAGGACGATTCCCCGGGGCCCCATGCCACAGGGGTCTCCATGGAGCTAAGTTATATCATATCTACATAGTCACTGAGGGTAAATGTAATGTGAATATTACAGTCATTTAATCTCTAAAAGTAGAAATAAATCACACTTAAGCAGAGGTTTCTAAGCTGTGGGGCATGCCCCTCTGGGGAGGGAGGTATAGAGGAACATTTTGGGGTGGGGATGAGCAGCAATGCCAGGCCACTCAGGCTTCAGCCTCAGGCTGCGGGCTTGGACTTCGGGTTCAGCCCCAGGCAGTAGGAGGTGAGGTGGGTGTCAACTCCATAGTTTCTGCCTGGGGCCCCAGCGAGTCTAACGCTGGCCCTTGTAACATCATAATAGAAAGTGACAGACTGTAAAAGAAGTGAGATATCATTTCCAAATCAGATTCTTCCTATCCTATAAAGTCTTGAACTAGAGATGATGTTGTGGTTATAAAGCATGGTACTGCAGCAGAAATGTACTATACAGGACATATTTGCTGCTTGGAGATACATACTTGTGAGCAGTAAACTTGTTTTTATTTCTGCTTATCAGCAAAAGAGCGATAGTTACTATTGGTTATACTTTTAGATAAAGTTCTTCCCAGATACAGTTGATAGTAACTGCAGTAGTTAAGCCTGCCACTTCTAGATTTCATCATCATATTATTAGGGCTGGCACTTTAAAATGATAAACAAAAGAAATAGTATTTTTCAATTCACCTTATACAAATACTGTAGTGCAATCTCCTTATCATGAAAGTGCAACTTACAAACGTAGATTTTTGTTTTTGTTACATAACTGCATTCAAAAACAAAACAATGTAAAACTTTAGAGCCTACAAGTCCACCCAGTCCTACTTCTTGTTCAGACAATCGCTCAGACAAGCAAGTTTGTTTACATTTACAAGAGATAATGCTGCCCTCTTCTTATTTACAATGTAACCTGAAAGTGAGAACGGGTGTTTACATGGCACTTTTGTAGCCGGCATTGCAAGGTATTTAAGTGCCAGATATGCTGACATTCGTATGCCCCTTCATGCTTCAACCACCATTCCAGAGGACATGCTTCCATGCTGATGATGCTCGTTTAAAAAAAAAAGTGTTAATTAAATTTGTGACTGAACTCCTTGGGGGAGAATTTCTCCTGCTCTGTTTTACCCACTTTCTGCCATATATTTCATGTTATAGCAGTCTTGGATGATGACCCAGCACATGTTGTTCATTTTAAGAACACTTTCACTCTAGATTTTACAACAGAAGAGAATGAGGGGGAGAATGGGGGAGGAAGGACATCAGTAACAGTTATAGGAAAGAAAAGAGACAGTTAGATTCACATCAGTTACATTGTTTCTATATAAATTATAAGAACACTGTGGAGCAGTCCCTCAGTCACATTGCACCCCCAGTCACATTGGGTTCTGCAGCATACATTGACAGATGATTGTGAGATATCAAACCAAACTGTAAAGGCTAGAAACAAAAACCTTGGAAAAAGAGATCCCTTACTTTCTAGGGTTACAAGAAGATGGGCCTTAAACCCAACAGTAGTCTAGAATCAAACCAGTTTGGCCTGGGCTTTGGACTAGGCAGGGGAAGCTCCACATCTTATAGGGAAAAGGAAACACTTCTCTGGCAGTTTGTAAAAATAACTGTTTGAAGCAGCTCATGGGTTCAAAATATTAAAAAAAAAATCCTTGGGTAAAATGTATGTGGGGTACTGAGTTCAAGAGAAGCAGTGATACATTGCAGGTATTTATCACAATAAATGTGATTCGTTCATCATGTAGAAGGCAGGTAATCGAGGTGGAGAAGGTGAATTGGAGAGTGAAGTGGATGAGGTGAATGTGGTAAGTGCTTATTTCATTGCTTTTTATGGTTTGCATTGGTGGGTTCTGAGGTCTAGCAACCTAATTCAAAGTTAATGGCATGGTTTGTGTGGGAATATATACTGTCTGTGTACAATACTTAGTGCTTATATAGTACTCTGCATCCATAGATCTCAAATCACTTTGAAAAGATGGGTATGTATCATTATCCCCATTTGTAAATGGAGAAAGTAAGGCACAGAAACGTGAAATGACTTGGTTAAGGTCCAGGGGCGGCTCTAGAAATCGGGCTGCCCCAAGCAGCGCTGCGCTGCGCCGCTTTCCACGGCGGTCCCATTTGGCTCCAGTTGAGCTCCTGCCGGCATGCCTGCGGCAGGTCCACCGGAGCCCGGACCAAGCGGTCCAGCCGCAGGCATGACTGCCGCGGGTCCCGTCTTCCCGCTGCCCGCGGGAGCTCCGCAGTCATGCCTGCGGCAGGTCCGCTCGCCCCGGCTCCGTGGACCTGCCGCAGGCATGCCGCAGGAGCTCCACCGAGCCAAATGCCGAAGAGGACCGCCGGACCAAGCGCCTGCTTGGCGCGCTGGTGTCTAGAGCCGCCCCTGTTAAGGTCACAGTTGGTTAATGGCAGATCTCTTTATCTCTAGAGATATACACTTGTCCTGTGTATACATTTAAAAATTGATAAGCAACCAAGCTACATGACAAAATGATTACTATGCATTAAGGACCAAATTCAGCAAGATACATATAAGCACATGCTTAATTTTAAGTATGTGACTAGTCCCATTGATATCTGATATGTAAGTTCCGAGGCCCCTGCAACAGTGAGGCACAAAGATGTGTGTTATGGACAGAGCTCCAGCCATAAGTGCTGGAACTGGGGGTGTGGCAGCTTGAAGGAGTTTCCATTATATATAGGGTGACCAGACTTTAAAAAATGGAACAGGGGGTGGGGGGTAATAAGTGCCTATATAAGAAAAAGTCCCCAAAAATGGGACTGTCCCTTTAAAAACAGGACATCTGGTCACCCTAATTATATACAGGAATTACAGTTTGGTTCAATGGCTCTCAGCACCCACACTAAAAAAATTGTTCCAGTACCCCAACTCAAGTGTTAGCTCTGAATTTCCTGACAGTTATTGGGTTAAGACAAGCCCTTAGCATCATTTAAGATGATTTGTAGGTGTGTGAATAAAGTTTTGTTTGGAATTTCCTTTTTAAGGTCTATTGAGAATTTAAATGAGAGCCAGATGATATTTTTCTTCTTCATTGAGAAGACAAATGCAAAACATCATGAGAAATGTTAAAACTTGGCACTCCCGGGCAACATTCATCACATTTGCAATGGTTGGCGTCCTGAAGAAGTTCTTTCATAGGGATTAGAGCTTGCAAGTGACAATATTTGTTAAAAGAACAAGGAGTACTTGTGGCACCTTAGAGACCAACACATTTATTTGGGCATAAGCTTTTGTGGGCTAAAACCCACTTCCTCAGACGCATGCAGTGAAAAATACAGTAGGAAGATAGAGAGAGAGAGAGAGAGAACATGAAAAAATGGGGGTTGCCATACCAACTCTAATAAGACTAATCAATTAAGGTTTTTATCAGCAGGAGAAAAAAAACTTTTGTAGTGATAATCAGGATTTCAGACAGTTGACAAGGTGTCAGTAACAGTGTGTGTGTGTGGGGGGGTGAAATTAGCACGGGGAAATACTTCTTAGTTAGTGTAATGACCCATCCACTCACAGTCTTTATTCAAGCCTAATTTAATGGTGTCCAGTTTGCAAATTAATTCCAGTTCTGCAGTTTCTTGTTGGAGTCTGTTTTTGAATTTTTTTGTTGAAGAGTTGTGACTTTTAGGTCTGTAATTGAGTGTCCAGGGAGGTTGCCCAAATAAATTTGTTAGTCTCTAAGGTGCCACAAGTATTCCTCATTCTATTTGCTGATACAGATTAACACGGCTACCACTCTGAAATATTTGTTAAGTTTGCCTGTTCCTGATTATGAAAATCTGAATCAGCAAATAGTGATTGGAGGAAGTGTTCTGATATATATTAAACACACACTGGTCTCAGGGTATGTCTGCACTGCCATGTAAGCCCAAGGTTTGAACTCAGGCTCAAGTCTAACCCCCTTTCCATGTACAAACAAATCATGCTAACTCAGGACTCAGACACAGGGTCCAGGACCCAGAGTTCAAGCCCTGTTGCTTTGCAATATATACCAGTACATCGCAACTCTGGGCTCATGCTCTGAGAGTCCGCCAAAAATATCTCATTCTCATGGGCTGACTCTTTGTTTTCTGAACAGTCAAGTTTGGTGGACAGTCATGTTTTCCCACACTGCACCACAAACGAAGGGCTAGAATGGCCACATTTTGCAAGGGCACTAGGAAGCCTGGAATATGGGTGGTTGGACTTGGACCCGCATAATGCTGGAGCCCCAGGTTGGGACCCAGGGTTCAACAATTCCTAAACTGAGGTTACAAATTAAAGTAGATGCTCAAGCCCTAGGTTAACAAACCCAGGGTCTGGTAACCCTGGGCTTATATTGCAGTGTAGACATACCCTTAGGCTATGTTTTTTTTCCATAGAGTCAATTTTTAATCTTCTTTTAGCAACTGGCCTTGATTTGTGGCCCGAGGAGGCATAAGGGCAGAGCCTCCTCTCTACCACCCTTAAAATCAATAAATCTGGGAAAGACATGCCGAAGTCAGGGTCAGTCAATCAATGGAACATCATATTTGTAATGTTACCCTTTGGACAATGTGGGTACTTCTGGAAGAGGCGCACATCCCCACACATTCTGTCGTGCCTGTAAAGATGGAGAACTTGTACATGTTATGATGTTTTGATCATAGCTTATCTCCAGATGACTGGAGGATAGCTAATGTGACACCAATTTTTTTAAAAAGGCTACAGAGGTGATCCTGGCAATTACAGGCCAGTAAACCTAACTTCAGTACCAGGAAAATCAGTTGAAACTATAGTAAAGAACAGAATTATCAAACATGGAGATTAACATAATTTGTTGGGGAAGAGTCAACATGGCTTTTGTAAAGGGAAATTATGCCTCACCAATCTATTAGAATTCTTTGAGGGGTCAACAAACATATGAACAAGGGTGATCCAATGGATATAAAGTACTTAGACTTTCAGAAAGCCTTTGACAAGATCCTTCACCAGAGGCTCTTAAAAAAAGTAAGCAGTTATGTGATAAGAGGAAAGGTCCTCTCATGGATCAGTAACTGGTGCAGAGACAGGAAACAAAGTCTAGGAATAAATGGGTCCATTTTCACAATTGAGAGAGTTAAACAACAGGGTTCTCTGGGGAACTCTACTGGGACCAGTGCTGTTCAACATATTCATAAATGATCTGAAAAAAGGGTAAATAGTGAGATAGCAAAATTTGCAGATGATACAAAATTACTCACAATAGCTAAGTCCAATGCAGACTGCACAAAGTTACAAAACTGGGTGAGTGGGTAACAAAATGGCAGATGAAATTCAGTTTTTTTAAATGCAAAGCAATGCACATTGCAAAACATAATCCCAACTATACATACAAAACAGTGGGGTCCAAATTAGTTGTTACCCTCAAGAAAAAGAACTTGGAGTCATTGTGGATAGTTCTCTGAAAACATCCACCCAATGTGCAGCGGCAGTCAAAAAAGTGAACAGAATATTAGGAACAATTAGGAAACAGCTAGATAGTGGAGAGGGATAGCTCAGTGGTTTGAGCATTGGCCTGCTAAATCCAGGGTTATGAGTTCAATCCTTGAGGGAGCCACTTAGGGATCTGGGGCAAAAATTGGTCCTGCTGGTGAAGGCAGGGGGGCTGGACTTGATGACCTTTCAAGGTTCCTTCCAGTTCTAGGAGATTGGTATATCTCCAATTATTTAAAAAAAAAATTAATAAGACAGAAAATATCATAATGCCACTATGTAAATCCATGGTACACCCACACCTTGATTACTGCATGCAGATCTGGCCATCCATCTCAAAAAAGGTATTTTAGAATTGGAAAAGGCACAGAAAAGGGCAACCAAAATGATTAGGGGTATGGAACAGCTGCCATATGAGGAGAGATTAAAAAGGCTAGGACTTTTCAGCATGGAAAAGAAACGACTATGAGGAGGATATGATAGAGGTGTATAAAATTGTAACTAATGTGGAGAAAGCCAGTAAGGAAGTGTTTTTTACTATTTCACATAACACAAGAACTAGGGGTCACCAGATGAAATTAAGAGGCAGCAGGTTTAAAACAAACAAAAGGAAGTATTTCTTCACACAACACCCAGTCAACTTGTGCAATTTGTTGCCAGGGGATGTTGTGAAGTCCAAGACTATAATAGGGTTTAAGAAAAAAAGCTAGATAAATTCATGGAGAATAGATCCATCAGTGGCTATTAGCCAAGATGGTCATGGATGCAACCCCATGCTCTGAGTATCCATATCCCCTGACTGGCAGAAGCTGGAAGTGGACAATGGGGCATGGATCACTTAATGATTGCCTTTTTTGTTCATTTCCTCTGAAGCACCTGGCATTGGCCACTGCTGGAAGACAAGATACTGGACTAGATGGGCCATTGGTCTGACTTAGTATGGCTGTTCTTACATTCCAAAAGTAAAAATCTGCCAAAGAAACAAGGAGTTGCAATATGCAATTTACTTTTCATAAAGCCAGCAGATCCCCACCGCCACCCTGCTCCATGTAGGGAGCATTGTGGGGGGAGAAGGGAGCACTCCAGTTATCCCGGGGGGTGGCAGCAGACTAGTCCTTGGGGACTACTCTGGACAGTTTAAGTTAGAGCAGCCCCATGGATTGGCGAATATGAAAAGATGGCTAGGAGCTCGTGCTTGTTGCAGCTGCAGATTCAGTCTAAAAAATGTATGCTCACAATATCCTCATGGCATAAACAGCTATTGTTCCCATTTTTATTTTTCCTAAGTGAAAAAGAAATTAAACATTTTCCCCAATGTTGCATAAGAAATCAGTGGCAGAGATGGGAACTGTATCCAAAACTTCTGAGTCCCAGTACACTGACTTAACCACAAAACCATTTATCTTCTCCTCTTTAATCACACCATTTTAAAACTCGGCAGAATTATACTACCAGGCAGATTGTCTTTCATCCCTCCAACCCATTGTAAATTTATTTCCGACTTCTACTGCCAAAATATAGTATGGCATTATAATTGCATGCGTTCCTTCAGTGGGGAGCACAAAGCAGCTTCTATTTAGCGGGAGTATGTTGCAAACCCATCAGTGACCTACTGCGAGCGCCGGAGAAAATTGTGAAACATATTCTGAAACTGAGTAGACCGTAAACACTTCATTTTTCTGAATTAGGCGCATAACTTCTGTGACTCTGCTGGGAGGGATGATGGATGTTCCCAAAGCTGGAAAATATTTATACTGATCTCTGTGTAACCACGTAGCACACGTTGAACAAGCAACAAGTGTTAAAATGTCTGAGTTCCAAAAGCGCTGTAAAGTCTGGAGGAAATATTTCAAGCATACCCTTGGGCACTTGTGTCAATATTTATAAAAGCTCATGATCTTTATTTATTTATTTTTACTTGACTAGCCTTTATCTTGGATTAAACTAAACCAAAGCTAAAACTCTTGAACACGTAGTGACTTTTTAAAAATCTGTTAGTGACTAATTACTAAATTATCAGAAAGCAGATCGTAGTTCAGAATGAGTCATTAAACTTGTACCAATAGAAAAGGTTAAATAGTTCCATGTACAAAACATCTGTCATGGGGAGTAAACTTTAAGGGTTTTGTTGTTGTTGTTTTGTTTTTTAAGTACTGCAGCACTAGGTTAATTATGGACCAAATGCCTCAGTGGCATGAAGCTCTCAAGAGGTCTGCAGCACACTGTGACTACAGCCATGGAAGACAAATGCAGAGGAACTGCCTCTGAGGTGCCCAGAAAGGTATTAAGTGACCATGCCAACTTCTCTGTCAATCCATCTTAGGTAGCTGTATGGCCCCCTGTTACTGTAGTAGCCAAGCACCTTCCACTCTTTAATGCATTTATTCCCTTCCCTGTGAAGTAGGGAAGGACCGTTACACACACACACACCCCTTATCTATGGGGAGCTAAGGCATAGAGAGAATAAGTGAGTTGCCCAGGTTCCCCACAGCAAGCCTATGGTGGAGCAGGGAATTGACTCTTGATCTCCTGAGTCCCATGCTAGCACCCTAATCAATGGACCATCCATCTCTTTTCCTGATGGTGTAGTCTGTGAGCTCCCATAGGGACACTTTGCTCAGAGTGGCATATTTTCAGTTCGGTTAATCTCTCATTTTTATTGCCTTTTAATTGTTTTTAAAATATTTTATGGGGAATTTCTGATTGTTTAAGATGTGGGCAGCCCTGGAAATGTAAGTGCTCTAATTATACACAGCACGGGTACTTGCATGGGCAGTGTCAGTGCAAGCTTCTGCTGGCTGTTCTGCCAACACACCTCAAGCTTTACATGCAGGGAACACTTTTAGGCAAGAGAAAGTCTATTCAGTGCTTCGCCTCTGTTGGGACTACCCCAAAGGTGCCCATTGTACTGGCACTGCCCCTGACTGAGACATTTGTCCTTTGGGATCAGGACTGAGACTATGAAACTGATTTCCCATCATTCACTAATGGGCCGTGAGATTATATTTGGATTTGAGCTAGCAAACTAAACATACCAGGGTCTGTATCTCTTCCCATCACATTATACTGCTAAAAGAACGAGGAGTACTTATGCTCAAATAAATGTGTTAGTCTCTGAGGTGCCACAAGTACTCCTCGTTCTTTTTGCTGATACAGACTAACACTGCTACCACTCTGAAACCATTATACTGCTAGAGACACTTGCATGAAAATAGGATCTTTGTGCCTTCCTAGTTCTACTTCCCCTCCTGTCGAGCCCACAGAATCAGTTTCCTTCACCTTCAGGAGGCAGCCATTGGCAGATCTCCATCCTTCCTGATGTCTTCCCCTGTGGTAATACATGTACATAGCTGAAAGGGAGAATCCAGCTTTATGGAGCGGTGATTGCAACATCTAACTTAAAGTGAGCTTGTCCGTGGTATTTCAGCACAAAAGCAATTTATTTCTTTTCTGCTCATAGTTAAAAAATAACAGTTACCAAGTGTTCTATTCCTGGGTGGTGAGATAATTAGTTCTTTGCTAATTCTGCTTTATTGCTGGCTGTGATTACTGGCAAGTAATTAAAGAGTTCCTATGAATCTGGCTTCCATGTGTTGCCTTGGTGTAACAAGGCTGAGGAATGAGAAGTGTCAGTGTAACAGATACTCAACATTTTTTCTGGATTCAGCAAAGGCATACAGGGCACAGTTACTCTGTTGCTGTTTTAGTGGCTATGAATGGATCTAAATGAGGTGCAAGCGGGAAAGCCGGAATTTATATTAAAGTTAAAGATTTAGGAGTCTGTTCTCATCTTTATAGGAGCCTATAACCCCCACTAGTTGCCTTTAAAAGTAGCTGCAATGAGTATGGAAAGGAGACTAGAACCTTTAGCCAAAAGGCTAAAACCCATAATAGCTCTAACTATGGTAGCCAACTAGTCTGTTCCCCATTCGCAAATAGCATGGATGGATGAAAGTTTATGCACAGCCTGTGTGTGGCAATCATATTAGTCTGAGTATTCACTGTTCATATGTATTTCTGTGTAAGCAGCTGTTGTATCAATACTTCAACTTCCATGACAAAAACAACTGAGCAAACTAAACTGATTTATGCGAAGACAAATTCTAGAAATCTTCTAATTTAAGCTTCTAGCTCCCGAGTTTCAATTCACTAATGACAGTGTTCTGTTTTGTACCCTAGTCTTAGTTCTCACTTGTTGGGTCAGCACTTAGATATATAGTTTCAGGCCTGGTCTACACTACGCGTTTAAACCGAATTTAGCAGCGTTAAACCAATTTAACCCTGCACCCGTCCACACAACGAAGCCCTTTATATCGATATAAAGGGCTCTTTAAACCGATTTCTGTACTCCTCCCCAACGAGGGGAGTAGCGCTGAAATCGGTATTGCCATGTTGGATTAGTGTTAGTGTGGCCGCAAATCGACAGTATTGGCCTCCGGGCGGTATCCCACAGTGCACCATTGTGACTGCTCTGGAAAGCAATCTGAACTCGGATGCACTGGCCAGGTAGACAGGAAAAGCCCCGCGAAGTTTTGAATTTCATTTCCTGTTTGCCCAGCGTGGAGCTCTGATCAGCACGGGTGGCGATGCAGTCCCAAATCCAAAAAGAGCTCCAGCATGGACCGTATGGGAGATACTGGATCTGATCGTTGTATGGGGAGACAAATCTGTTCTATCAGAGCTCCGTTACAGAAGACGAAATGCCAAAGCATTTGAAAAAATCTCCAGGCTATGATACAGAGTCCACAGCACAGTGCTGTGTGACAAGCGTAACAGAAAGCCAAAGAATCAAATGGACGCTCATGGAGGGAGGAAGTGGGTACTGAGGACTCCAGCTATCCCACAGTCCCCGCAGTCTCCGAAAAGTATTTGCATTCTTGGCTGAGCTCCCAATGCCTGAAGGGTCAAAAACATTTTCCCGGGTGTTTCAGAGTATATGTCGTCAATTTACACCCTTCCCCCACCCCCCGAAAGAAAAGGGAAAAAAAGATTTCTCGCGTTTTTTCATTTTCCCGGGTGTTTCAGAGTATATGTCGTCAATTTACACCCTTCCCCACCCCCCGAAAGAAAAGGGAAAAAAAGGTTTCTCGCGTTTTTTTCAATGTCACCCTATGTCTACTGTATGCTGCTGGTAGATGGGGTGCTGCAGCGCTGAACACCAGCATCCCCTTTCCGGTGGCAGACGGTACAATATGACTGCTATCCATCGTCATCATCAGCCCGTGAGTGCTCCTGGCTCGCCTCGGTGAGGTCGGCCGGGGGCAGCTGGGTAAAAATAGGAATGACTCCCGGTCATTCCCGGCAGATGGTACAAAACGGCTGGTAACCGTCCTTATCATAGCAACTGGAGGTTGAGCTCTATCAGCCCCCCCCTTTCATGTATAAAGAAAAGATTCTGTACTGCCTGGACTATCATAGCAGTGGGAGGCTGCGCTCCTCTCCCCCCCCCCCCGTTAATGTCCTGCCTGGACTATCATAGCAGCTGGAGGCTTCCTCCCCCTCATTTTATCTCACTAAAAAGTCAGTGTTTCTTATTCCTGCATTCTTTATTACTTCATCACACAAATGGGGGGACACTGCCACGGTAGCCCAGGAGGGTTGGGGGAGAAGGGAAGCAACGGGTGGGGTTGTTGCAGGGGCACCCCCTAGAATGGCATGCAGCTCATCATTTCTGCGGGATGTCTGGGGCTCTGACATGGAGCGGCTGTGCTCTCTGGTTCTCTAGTACACTTGCCCCATATTCTAGGCAGGACTGACTCTATTTTTAGACAAAACATAAAGAAGGGAATGACCTGGGGAGTCATTCCCGTTTTTGTCCACGCGCCCCCAGCCGACCTCAGCGAGGCCAGCCAGGAGCACCCATGACAGCAGCAGACGGTACAAAACGACTGATAATTGTCATCTCATCACCAGTTTACAATGGCAGACAGTGCAATAGGGATGGTAACCGTCTCTGCTACCTTGCAATGGCAAATGAATCCTGCTGTGTAGCACTGCAGTACCGCATCTGTCAGCAGCATCCAGTACACATATGGTGACAGTGACAAGGCAAAACGAGCTCCATGGTTGCCATGCTATGGCATCTGCCAGGGCAATCCAGGGAAAAAGGGCGCGAAATGATTGTCTGCCGTTGCTTTCCCGGAGGAAGGATTGAGTGACGACATTTACTCAGAATCACCCACGACACTGTTTTTGCATTGGGATCTCAACCCAGAATTCCAATGGGCGGGGGAGACTGCGGGAACTATGGGATAGCTACGGGATAGCTACCCACAGTGCAACGCTCCAGAAATCAACATTAGCCTCGGTACATGGACGCACACCGCCGAATTAATGTGCTTAGTGTGGGCGCGTGCACTCAACTTTATACAATCTGTTTTACGAAACCAGTTTATGTAAAATTGGAATAATCCTGTAGTGTAGACATACCCTCAGAACAGTGTAGAATACATCTAGTACTCCAAATCTTGTAACCCAACTCTGAGTTCCCTTCGTCATCCTATGTTAGAGTCCAAGGGCCAGATTTTAATGGTATTTAGGCACATACAGGCACAGATAGGCACCTAGTTTGATAAGCACCTAAATAACTTTAAAAATCTGGCCCTAAAGCTCATCTTTTTTATCTTAATAGGTAGTTTTTAAAATCTACTCGTAATTAAGAGTAAGGACTGTGGTCAATACTGAGATGAAGTGATGTGGTGGATGGTTAAGGTTGTCTCTGAGTTTCTAGTTCACAGCATAGTTGTATCAGGTCAGTGTTAAGGTTCCTTTGATAACTTAATGTGTTATCTTGGAAGGGTTAATAAAACAACCTCAATTTGGATTTTTCCTAGCTTTCCAACATCTTGAACAACACTGTCTTATGGTTGGGAGAATTTTTTGGTATAAGTGATAGTTAACCTCAAATTAAAATGAAAGGTATCTAAGATTTTGCCTGGAATTATATTAGTAATGAAATAGGGTCACGTAATTAAAGGCTGTGGACTAAATTATTCCCAAACTTACTCTAGTGTGACTCCACTGACTAGAATAGGGTTGCACAAACATAAAAGAGAGCAGAGTTTAGTCCACAGCCATTAATTACATGACTACATACTGTATCTCCAATAATACAATCCCAGGCAAAAACATAATGGTTCTGTATCTTATACACACAAGGACAGTTAAGGTTGTGTGCTCAGTTGTAACTTAGGCATTTCTTGACTTTGTAGGGCTTAACTGTGTAGCTTTAGGCCTAATCTACACCTAAAACTTAGCTTGACCAAGCTATTTTGCACATAGGTGTGAAAAATTGAAACCCCTGAAAGATGTAGTTAAATTAATCTAAGCCACGGTGCAGACACCACTTCCATCGACCTAGCTACCACCTCTCAGATAGGTGGATTTACTACAGCGATGGAAAAAACCCTTCTGTCTCTGTAGCAAATGTCCACACTATGGTGCTACAGCCACTGTAGCACCAATAGTGGAGCCAACCCCTTAATGTTATATTAACCTGGGATCTGACGCTCATAAAAGAACTCCCATAACTTCTGTGGGTGTTGGATCAGGCTTATAGTTTTATTGGGTGTTTTTTCCATTTAATATTTAAGTTTAATCTCAGTGTTATTGGTTTTTCATTTCTTTATGTACCGTTGAGAAGATATTCTGGCAGTTCTGATTAGTAATACAAGTGCAGTAAATAACACCTGAATCAAAACTGTTAAACAGTAATGTGTGTTTGATGTTTAATCCTCTCAGAAACTAAGAAAAAGGCAGTCATTTAAATTAAGTAGATGTTCTCTAATTATGTTAACTTAGTTTTTATAAATTATTCTCCACTAACAGTCTTGGGGCACGATGAAATGTTAATACTGTAGATATAATTTAATGGTGATAATTACAGCTCCTGCAGACAGTGTGGTGAGTCTGAATCAGAGAGAAATCATATGGCTGCTTTAGTACAAGTGATGTCTTTCAGAAGAATGTGGACACTAAGGTGGCTGGATTGCATATTGATGACAGCTCTTCCAAGTCATGCAAGAATAAATTACTGACATTCTACAGTTTTTCAGAATAGAGATGCAGGATGTCTGTTCAAATAGGCTTTTTAAAAATAATACCTAATAAAAGAATACTGAACTCTAATAGACAGTGCCAGATACTCAGCTAGTGTTAATCGGCATAGTTCCATTGACTTCAGTGGAGTGATGCTGATTAAGACCAGCTGAGGACTCAGCACCACATATTAAATTCACACCAGCTGAGGATCTGTCCCTCTGGCTCACATATTACAGTTCTTCCTTAAGTGCTGTATAGTGTATCTTTTTCTTATATTGTAAATACCTTCCATCTTACTTGGCACTAGACAACATTAATTAATTGAATATTAATTTATGATAAACAACTGATTTTGTTTATGAATCCCTCAGACTGTAATCCAAAATATTATCTGAGTTCTTGATGTTTAATATAAATTCACAGTGTGAAGATCACCTCATATGAATAAAGCATTTATCTGACATATATCTGATTGCCTACAAGTAATTTGCATGTCTACAGACCATGAAGTGTATAATCAGGCAGTAATTAATATGGTGATAAGGATTTAAATTACACACTTCTTCCTTGGGTAATTCAAAAGTTAAGAACATAAGAATGGCCATACTGGGTCAGACCAAAGGTCCATCTAGCCCAGTATCCTGTCTTCTGACAGTGGCTAATGACACGTGCCCCAGAGGGAATGAACAGAACATGTAATCATCAAGTGATCCATTCCCTGTTGCCCATTCCCCACTTCTGGCAAACAGGCTAGAGACACCATCCCTGCCCATCCTGGCTTATAGCCATTGATGGACTAATCTCAGTGCCACTAGAGGAGACAGAACACTATGCCCAGGAGGTGTGTGGGTTACACTAGCTTCTGGCAAACAGAGGCTAGAGACACCATCCCTACCCATCCTGGTTAAGAGCCATTCATGGACCTATCCTTCATGAATTTATCTAGTTCTTTTTTGAACCCTTTTATATTCTTTGCCTTCACAACATCCTCTGGCAAAGAGTTCAATGGTTGACTGTGTGTTGTGTGAAGAAATACTTCATTTTGTTTGTTTTAAACCAGTTGCCTATTAATTTCATTTGGTGACTCCTAATTCTTGTGTTATGAGAAGGAGTAAATAATAATTCCTTATTTACTTTCTCCATACCAGTCATGATTTTATAGAACTCTATCATATCCCCCCTTAGTCGTCTCTTTTCCAGGCTGAAAAGTCCCAGTCTCATTAGTTTCTCTTCATATGGAAGCCATTCCATACGCCTAATCATTTTTGTTGCCTTATTCTGAACCTTTTCCAATTCCAGTATATTTAAGATGAGGGATTTATAAAAGTGGATCTGAATCCTCTTGTTTCTAACCTCTAACTAACCCACATCATTTAGATAAAACAGAGCTATCTGACCTGATTTTGGATATCAGTGTGCTTTGTAAACAGTTTTCTTATCACTGCATATTATGGCTAAACTTTCAAAGAAGTCTAGAAGAGTTCATTGCCAAAATCCTGTTCAATTTAAGTGGGATTTAAGTGCCTATTTCCTTTAGATTCCTTTGAAAATCCCCTCCCATATCCATTTACTGTATATCTCAACACAGGGTTTTTTCATCTAGCTGGGGAATCTGCATAATCAGGAAGTCTCCTAGTCAACCAATTTAGGCCTAAAAATACTTGAGGGCAATGACTGATGCTTGATGGGGATGATATTTCCACTTAGTTGGGAGGCCTTCAGGTAATTTAGTGTTGTTGACGTCTTTGAATGTGTCTCACTCCCATACTGCTTCTGTCTGCTTGTTCTTCTAACAGCTCCTTTCAGTCCCTCCTTAGCCAGCCGTCTCAGAGTGCAGCATAGTAAAGCGCACAAAGGCCTTTCCTACAGGATTGTTAGCAATTCTCCCACTCTTGCATTACCAGTCATTCATGAGGCACCATCAGATTTAGCAATAGTAACAGCAATAGGGTAGATCCCATACAGGCATTTTTTACAACCATCTAACCGTGATCTAGGTCCAAGAAGGTCTAGATGACATCATGGTTAAAAAAAAAAAGTAAAAAATGCTGGACACAATTATGTCCCCTTTAAGCAAATTCTTCATGGCCTATTGTGGGAAACAAGGAAATTGTCACACTGGGTCAGACAAATGGACCATGCAGGCCAGTCTCCAATAGAGGGAAGTATCAGTTTGAGTGTGTATCTATATCTACATATGTGTGTGTGTGTATATAGATAGATATAGTTAGAGCTGGGGAAATTTTGTTGTGTGAAACATTTTTGCAGGAAAATGCAGATTTGGTGACACCGAAACATTTAGCAAATTCTTGTCAATTTCACCAAATTGTTTTGGTAAAAACAAATACGAAAAAATCAAAACTTTTTGATATTTTTGGTTTGAAACTATTCTTTCTTTCAAAATTTCTATTTTAATTTTAGTTTAAAAACAATCAAAATATCTTAAATGGTCAAAATATAAATGAAACATTTCAGTTTTGTTGAAACTAAATGCTTTGTTCAAAACCAAATTTATTTGTTACTTTTTGATTTGCTAAAATATTTTTTTTAATTTGTTTTCAGTTTGACCCAAAACAATTTCTGCCTCTGAGCATGTACTCTGCTGCCTCCCTCTGGGCATCCGGACACCTATCTCCCACCACAGGCCCAGAGCAAATCACAAGCCAGGGAAGCTAGGCACTCCTCTCCTGAGGCCCGATCAAGTAGATGAGCGCAGAGGCTGCATACCTGGTCAGGTCCCATTCAAAATCTGGGCGAGAAGGGCACCTACCTTATAACTGTTAGCCCAGTGGCTAGAGTACTCAATTGCCACTTCTGCTTGAGGCGAAGACAGGATCTCAATAGGGGTCTCCCACATCTCAGGAGTGTTCCTTAGACAATTGAGGGGCCTCCATTTTAAACATACCAGTTCCTACTCCTGAATAAGCTGGAGGAGTCACTATTAAACAAATTGCTTCTGTAGTGCCCCAGTTGTTTCTCTGCCAAAGGCATGAGAACTCAGGACCAAGAATTAAATATGTGTTGAATGCATGACATTGCATCAAACTTAGCAAGCAGAAATATCTATGGTCTGTAACTAACTTACTACTTTATTTCCAAGTTTGGGATGTTGAGGGGAGGCCTGTTCTTTCCACCAAACCTGTGTGTAACTGCCAAAGGGATTATCTTACAGTTATTCATAGAAAAAGGGCTCCTGTCTAAAAACCTGATTTAAAATTTTAATAAAAGTTGCTAAAGAATATACTTTAAATCTATTAAAATTATATTTAAATGAGGTTAAATATAATGGGTAAGGTATGTTTTTGTTTAAAAAAAATGTTACGAAAGTAAATGAGTGATGAGTGATGGCAAAGAAATTAAAATGAATTCAGCCTACTGGAAGGATAAATTTTATCAAGCACATAAGCAAAAGTGTGTCAGTAACACACGAGGCAAGGTGATTATGTACCACATTATTGCTCCTGTTCATTATTGCGATTTGGTGGGTTGTTTCAGTGAGTACCGTAAGATTAAATAAAAGTTGTTGTTGGAATCAAGGAGAAAGTGGAGAAGCGGAAGAGAGAAAGAGACAGATGGAGGATACAAAAGAGGAAAGTGGATAAGAAATGTTGTTGAGAGAAGGGAGTGAAGTAACAAGGCCTTGGTAAGCAATATTCATGGTCTATGATGCGGCACTGCTCAGAAGTCCCTCGCAGAAAAATGAATTCATTCGGGTTATCTTCTCATAAGAGAGTAGCATTCTCCAGGAGAGGGATTCAGGAGCTCTCCTGCTCCCTTTCACTCAAAGGAGGAGCAGTCTGGGGAGGTTAGTTTTGTTTGTTTTAAAGAGCAGACAAATTCAAATGTAATGACTGGTGACTAGGTGTCATGGACGGTTGTGATAGGAGAAGTCTTTCACCTGTATGTCAGCTGTTCCTTGTAGCACTGGTTGATAGTGACCCAAAGTAGTTCCCATGGAATAGCTGTTTGGTGGTCTTTTTGATTGATGGCACTCAGTAAAGAAGCCTAGGATTAATGGACCTGAAGACTGATCTATCCTCTCTTCCTATAGTCAGATCCCCTAGAGCAGAACCGAGGCATGCTGGTGGGACAGCATGAAGAAGCTTTCACTGTCGTAGCTGCAGATATACCTGTTCTGTGGAATAACAGAGGAGTTTAATTCCTAGGGCTGAACACTTAGTGACAGAATTCCCTTTTCTATCAACATACAAACTTAGCAAAACTTGTTTCCTGTCAATTTGCATGATTATTTCAAGTTCAATTCTTTTGAAAAATAATGTTAGCTACGTATTTACATTAGTCACAGTTTGTGGCTAATTTATTGTATCATTCATTGTTATTAACTATTTCACTTACTCAGTGCCTGGTCAAAGACATGTTTGTGTGGAAAGCTGCAAAGCATGTTATTAATGGATTCTCTGCAGAATATAGAGTAGAGTAAATGGGCAGGGTCGCCTCACATCACAGCACACATATGTGCACGCGTTCAAAACTCCTGGGGTTCTCTTTATTCTCCATCTGGGAATAACCAAATGTAAACCATAGCCTAAGTTTCCTCGTGGCTGGCTGGCTGTTTCTAAGTGTGTCCCCTGCAAGCCCTCCTGCCTTAGTTCTTCCTTCCCAAGAAAGGGATGTGCAAGCCCTTTTATACTGGGCACTCAAGCTAATGAAACTCCTCGCATAACTCAGCAGAATTGCTCTTCTGTCCCTCATAGCACCTGCCAGCCTCTTACAAGTAGGTTTTCTTACAGAGAAATGTACATTCTGGAAAGAATTCCTCTTTATTACAAAAAACAGGGAAACTTCTGGCTTTGTTTCTAAGGCAACACACCACCCTATCTCCAGCCTTTAATTTCTGTTGGGTATCCAATTTATTCTTACTGCTATGCGAGGTTCCTCTGTCTTTTTCCTGTCTGGCTTTGATCCTCTCTGCCTTTTGAATATAGCACAGCTGCTGCAGCCTGGGTCTCACACCTGCGCTAGTCAATAGATGAGAGGCTGGATGTGGGAATAGGGTTGGGCCAATTTTGCAAAACATTGTTTCTATAAATTTCCGTTGACATTTTAAAGGAATTCATTGTAGCTCTCTGCTCGCCCCTTCCCAGAGGAGTCTTCACTAATATCAGAGCCAGTAAATTAACAGAACCAGCAAATTTTAAGCAAATATTAAAGAATATTCTTGGAAAATTAATGTTAAATCTGCTGTCTCAGAGCATTTTCACAAGAGAGCTTATTCTAACCAATATATACATCCAATGGGGGGAATGGGCGGTACCAGGGGCTAGATGATGTATTGGACTATATATCCATCCAGGAGAGGGAGGGGAATAAGGAGTCCCACTCGGCCCCTGCAGAGGAATAAGCAGGTGCTGCATGCCTGCTTACATATCCCTGGAGCAGGAAATGGGGGGTGGCTAGGAGGCACAGGGAATGGTGGATCCTCAGCGCCACTGACCAGTGCAAATGAGTCGGTACGAGCAGTGTCATAATTTGCTGCTGGGCTGGGTCCGGCCACCACCAAATTATCACCTCTTCCCCTCCCAGAGCAAGAGAAAAGCAGCGGAGGAATTGCAGAGGGTGTCTGAGTTCTAGTTTCTCCCCAGGGCCGCTGCTGGGGTGGTGCAGTTTATGCAACCCTTCTTCAGGGCTGCATCTAAATTCACAGCCCCCTGTGTCCTAGATGATCATCCACGCAGACTGTATTTTGAATACTTGCTCCAAGCTGCTCACAAAGGAGCAAGAGACCAAGAAATGGTTCTGCCAATCTTTCTGGGTAATGGATGCATTCAAGAAAATTGCAACCTGCACGTGAACAATTTGCAAAGAGAAAGAAAGGCAAAATTCACTATATTAGTTATTCCTTGCAGATATTCATCCATCTCCACTTAAGACCACGTGGCCTTCACTTGGGCCACAAGAAAATTCCTGGCAGGCCACACTTGGAGTAGAAACTCAAAAACATATTTAAATCTGAGAAGCCCATAGGGACATTAGCTGCAGATTTCTCCATTACACACAGTTTCTTCTTGTTGTTCTTCCATTGCAGATGAAACTTGACTATGCAGCTGTTGTGAGTTATGAAATATATTTTCCAAGAGGATCAATTAATTTGTGTTTCATGAGACTGTATTTAACAAACAAACAGACCAAGAAAGTAACAGCCTTTGTCTTTTTTCCAAACACTGAATGAAAATATTCTTTCACACTGGAACGTAATAGAGAGAGTGCCCTTTTCAGCATGCAGATGCAGCAAAAAGAGCCTTGTTTTATGTTCTTTTGCACAGTTGTATGAACTCAGTGTACTCGCAAACACTTTTTGGGGGTGGAGGGCTGTGACATGAATTAATGTCAAAGCAAATGAAGTAAAATGACCAGGCAGAGATTCAGTTGCAGCACTGCTGATGATCCCGTACATTGCAGATCTGTTATTGACCATCTAATTATCTTCGGGAAATTGTGCTTTCAACAAGCAGGCCTTTTATCCTGAATTGATATTTCTGTAACAACTACTGGTGTGAGTCAATATTCAGAGGAGCAAAATGGTGCCTGGGTCTCATCCTGTATTGTATAGTCAAAGGAACACACATTTTCCCAAGCAGGCTGTTCAATGAGCTGCAGTGGACCCGATTCAATTGCTTTGAGCAGAGGTAAGCCAGGGTGAATTTGGCCCACTGTCTGCACATGGAAACTATGCACTTCAGTACGAAATAGATTTACACGTAGTTTTAGCATTCATGGCAGGACATTCAGAAGAGCAGCAGAGTCTGATTTTTTTTTCCTTTTTCCAGTCCAAGCACCTCTGCTGTCTTTAAAAGACCTTGTGTGGGCAAGATTTTCTATCATGGCTGCTTAATTTGCATCTACAAAATCTGCATGTGCCAAACCCTGGTGTTTGCACTCTCAGGTTAGATGGCGACAGACATAGAAATCTACTCCCTGGAGCCAACATGCATCCAGATTTTGCAAAAGCACTGGATGTGCCTGCCTGTCCCTTGGGGCGCTTATCCTGTGAATATGTCCACACATGGGTAGTCCCCCCTGGCTCGGTGTGAATATTTGAATTGTATGGTTGCCTTTATTGGTTCTTTGGAGATGCCCATGCCTGAAAAGAGGGTCCTATAGTTGATATTAAATTTTTGTATTAAGACTTCCATTTTTCATTACTACTTAGCACTCATATAGAGCAGATCAGCCCCTCCCACACTAAACGCTCTGGGAGGGAGCCCATGTTGTCTGACCAGGTGGGCAGAGTTCTGCTTCCTCTCCATCCTCCCTCTCAAGAGTGTAGGACCTGCCCGCAAACCTGGCAGATGATCCCCTGGATATGAGGGCCATCCCTGTGAAGGCCCTGTTCCTCTGCTCAGGCCCTGATCCCTGGTGTGGCTCCCTCTGGCTCCCTAACAGCATGTCTGTATTGGAGCTGTGCTGGCAGAGCCTGCAGTGGCTCTCAGGGCTCCTGGAAAGCTCCGTGGAAAAGGAAATACTCCCGGGTATGCGTTGCCTTTCCTTGGTAAGGTACGTGGGGTCGGAGGAGGGATGCTGTGCATTCCCTTTGGCCTGACTTCCAGCCTGCCCAATCTCCCCTCCTTCCCCCCCCAGACCATGCAAAGTGCCCGCTGTAGGGTCTCAGTGGAGAACTGGAAACAGTGCCACAGAGCTGGCTCATTAGCCCCGTGTGTGGAGACAGTCGTCTCTAGTATTGATCTAAGAGTGACGATTTGGCCTATTGTGCTTGAAATCTCCAAAGTGTTGTGCAAACCCCAATAGCACTGTGAGGCAGGTGTGTATGTTTCCTAGACATCTGTTTGTTTGATGCCACATAATAACGGTTACATTTAAAAGTGTTATAGGCACTCAAAAGGAACATTAAATCCTCTCGTTTCTTCCTTGTAATTAACATAACTCCTGATGAAAAATAGCACACTGTGGATCTAGAATGAACCTATTCTGCTTTCTCTTACTCTTCAGAAATCGAAGCAAAGGAAGCGTGTGACTGGTTACGAGCTGCTGGATTTCCACAATATGCTCAGCTCTATGAGGGTACGTTGTTATTATTTCTATTACTCCTAAAGTGTATTGGACATCTCAGCAGATACAGACCTGGTCTAAAATGTTTACAATCTACAGTGTTGCCACTTGTTGGGATTTTTATCCTGAATCTCACAATATTTAGTGATTTTTCTTAGAGTGCCAGCTCCTGGACTCATGTGACTATGTGAAAATCTCAGCTTTCATTTTTTTAAAAAGTACATTTCTAGCCCTCATGTTTGCAGAGAAAAGCTTGAAAATGTGGCCTGAATGAGCCCTCAAGTTCAAAAACCAGGATGCAAATAAAAAGAAAACAAAATGTATTTTTTTTACTCTCATTAATTTTAAGACCAGCTGATGATTTTGGGGGCCCGACTCATGATGTTGAATGCTTGGGGTTCGCAATACTGTTTCTAATGTCCTGCTTCTACAAATTACTCTGCTCAGCTAAATCCCTCCACGTGCACAGAGCTGCTTGCGGATCACAGCCTAAGTTTAGACATAACTTCTAGTTAGACTTGTCATAATCAGTGAATTGGGAGGAACAAGGGAGGAAAGGAGAGACAAGAAGGATGAAAATTAAGAGCTCTGTTCTTTTAACACACTGATGGGAAATGAGACACTCAGAAATCCAAGAAAGAAAAATAATTGTTATAGAAAAGATAACACAAAATATATAGAAAATGCAAACTCTGTCAAGCTGGTTGTAAATCTTCTAACCTGAACTTCCCACATTTGTGTGACTCGCAGTGGAAGGCAAGGCCAGCAACCAGCTCAGTGATAATTCAGATCCAAAGGGTGCTGAACCACTGCCCCAGAACTGGGTGAAGTTAGTGTAGCCAGCAGCGGTAGGATGGGACTCTTCCCTCTGGCTTCTCCTGCTGGTTGCATCCAGAGCTGGTGATTGGAGGCCTTCTCTCCTCCCAGCTGCTGTTTGGCAGCTTCTCCAGGAGGAAGTGGAAGAGTTTAGTCTTGCTGCTGCACACAACAAACAGCACAATGGGGGCTGGGATTGGCTTCCTCTTGTTTCCCGCCCACATAGCTCAAAATTGGGGCAAAATTATTGCTGTTGCCCCAACCTGAAGGTTGGGGAGAGGGAAGAAGAATGTTCCCCTCACCCTGCCCCCTGTGCCCCAGTAACTGGTCTGTGATGAACATCCACAGTTCCCTTAAAGTCATTAGGAGCCAAAGGTACTCAACATCTAATAAAATCAGCTGGAGTATAGTCATGATGCTGGGATCCATCCAACTGTTACAGAAACACAATAATCTGTGTGCACCCAAGTCACTTTTCATTACAATTGTCAGTTTCCAACATTTCCATCTTGTTTTTTAAATGTCAGACTAATATTTGGGGTGACTAGCATGGTCAGCTCACTTCTCATCTGTTGCATGAGTTACCCTTTGTTTAAACTCTGTGTTATTGTGTGTTGTGCTAACACAATAGTCAAACCATTTCTACTGCATGGTAAAGTCTGTCTAGCAAATATTCCCCTGACTGACTAGGACGGGAGTGGATGGCATTACTGTCCATGTTGATGATTAAAGTGTTGTGGGAATTCTCAGATCTCATTTTTTGGGAATAGTGATCAGGAAGCAACGCTAAGCATCTAATATCTTCTTATAGCCAGAGCCAAACATGTCACTATCTCTTTGGTTCACAGGACTGTCAACTCCCTTTTTAATATAAAAAATAAAATTATGTGAAGTGACCAAACAAGTCCCGGATGTCATACAGGGAAACAACTAAGGCCAAGTGAAATAAGTCATGAACCATTTCTGCCGATAAAACACATGCAGTTCATCTTTGAAATAAACGGTTTCCATTTGAATAAAAAGTAGTTGATTTAATACTACGTCTCCTTTTTACAGATTCCCAGTTTCCTATCGACATTGTAGCTGTAAAGAAAGATCATGACTTTCTCGACAAGGACCTTGTAGAACCCCTTTGCAGGTAAATAACATCCACTGTTTCTTTTTTTGGTATCTTAAGAACCTTGGTGGATTTTTGTTTGGAAATTAGTGGCCCAGCCTCAGAGATGTTTGTTTGTCGTTGTCAGTTAAGTGGGTATAATCCAGGGGTAGGCAACCTATGGCATGGGTGCTGAAGGCAGCACACAAGCTGATTTTCAGTGGCACTCACACTGCCCAGGTCCTGGCCACCAGTCCGGGGGGTTCTGCATTTTAATTTAATTTTAAATGAAACTTCTTAAACATTTTAAAAGCCTTATTTACTTTACATACAACAATAGTTTAGTTCAATATTACAGAGTTATAGAAAGAGACCTTCTAAAAACGTTAAAATGTATGACTGGTACGTGAAACCTTAAATCAGAGTAAATAAATGAAGACTCGGCACACCACTTCTGAAAGGTTGCCAACCCCTGTAATCTGTAGTTTTTTTCAGAATAAATGCTAGAAACCTGGATTCATTTCTCTCCCAAAAAATCCTACAGCAGGGGCCAATTTGCTCCCTGAAAATTCACAAGATTTAAAAAGGGCCCAAATCTATCAGCCCATCTCATCAATGGAGTGAGGCTGATTGCCTTTTGGAGAGAATAGTGCCAGCAGACCCAGCATAAATTAGGGATCTGTGTGTGGGTAACACCTGGGTAACTCTGCCCCTGACTACCACAAACACGAAGCAACCCCATTGCCCAGAACCTTCTTCCCTCTGACAGCCAGGCTCGTGTGCTACTATGCTGCCATTGGCTCTCAGTTGTTGTTGTTGTTGAATTGTAGTACCGCAGCCCTAGTCAGTGACTAGGACCCCATTGTGCTAGTGTAACGCCAACAGCCCCCCATCGTTGGTGGGCGGGATCAAACCTGGGACCTCTGGAGCTAAATGCATGAGCCTCTACCACATGAACTAAAAGTCATATGCCTGTTAACTAAGGTTGTAGAGCAGACTCATTAATCTCTCTCTCTCTAAGTGGTCTCCATGCTACTAGCTGGGACAGAACACCACACCCAGGAGGTGTGTGGGTTACACCAGGTGCTGTATAAACACCCAGTTGCAGATGCTCACAGCTCCACCCTTGCCAGAGAGTTAATATGTTTCTGTTTGTGTCGCATTTTGTTCTTTGCCTGTTGGGAGTGTGCCACACACAGCTTCTGCTTTGCCCCACCCTAACCCCTCACCAGCTGTGGAGCACCTGCCTTGTGGTAGTCCTGGAAAAGGGCTTTGGGTAGGGAGAGGAAATGACACTGCAAAGGCACTGACTGCTCCCCTTTTCTTTCTCCCGTGCTCCACTTGGGCTGGGTTCTGCTACTCTCCACCTGGGTGGGTACAAGGGTGCATCAGGCCCATAATAAGGCTGGGTCCACTACATGAAACTGTAGCTTTCACAATGTCAGTAACACATTAAGCCTGGAAGTGACTATTGGTTCCAGACATCTTAGACCCACTGCATATGGGGTGATATAAATGCAAGGAGTGATGAGCCTGTGGCAGGGGACTTCAGAGCGGGGTTTGGGAGAAGCCAGCGGAAAAGGTCCCTCAGGATACATCTACACTCGAGCTGGGGATGTCATATCCAACTCGGGTAGATGTACAGGCACTGGCATGCTGAAAATAGAAGTGTAACTGCAGTAGATTTCAGTAGATTGCACAGATGTTCAGGATATGACTGTGCTGCTCTCTGAGCTCCATTGGGCTCTTTGAGCTTGGCTCTCCAGCAGAGGGGCTTGAATGTGCCCGTGGAGTCTGCCAGGCTCCTATGTCTAGGTTCATTTTTGATTGATGGGGGAAACAAAGTGGTGGTGGTATCACCTACCTGTGGCATGAAAACATGGCCTCACTCACAGTAAATTATGCAGGTATGTGATCCTGCCTCTCCTTTCTTACATGAGTAATTAAATAGTTAACAGTGCTGACATTTAAATTATGATTATTGGGCATCTGAGTTAACACCTCACTGAGATTAGTGGGGCAGTTCACATTCACAGAGCTGCTGTTCCGAGCTCTGTGTAAACGCACGAAAACATCCATGCAGCAGTCACACCCAGCTAACATTTTTGAGGATTTGTTTGCAATCGGAACAGTTAGAGACCTGTTTTTAAATGGAAGATGAGAGTCTGGAGAACAAAGTAGCAGCTGGAGAGGTGTGTCATCGATCCACCATAACACGGGGCTGTGTTCTAGGCTCTGGTATAGTCTAGGGCAGAGGTGGCAAACCTGTGGCTCCAGGGCCACATGCGGCTCTTCAGAGGTTAATATGCGGCTCCTTGTATAGGCACCGACTCTGGGGCTGGAGCTACAGGCATCAACTTTCCAATGGGCCAGGGGTGCTCACTGCTCAGGCCCTGCCCCCACTCCACCCCTTTCCGCCCCTCCCCTGAGCCTGCCATGCCATTGCTCCTCCCCCCTCCCCGAGCCTCCTGCACCCCATGAAACAGCTGATTGGGAGGTGTGGGTTGGGAGCGGGAGGTGCTGATCGGTGGGGCTGCCAGTGAGTGGGAGGCAGGGCCTGGGCTAGCCCCCATGGGGAGACGGGGTGAGAGCGCCACCCAGCCCCACTCTGCCCCCAGACCAACTCACCCCCAGGCGCAGCTCCACTCCACCCCCTGCTCCGCCCCCAGCCCAGCTCTGCCTCCAGTCACAGCTCCACTCCACCCCCTGCTCCACCCTAGCCCAGCTCTGGCCTCATTCTCCATCCCCAGGCCAGCTCCACCTCCACCTCTAGCCTCAACTCCTTCCCCATCCCCAGTTCCGCCCCCAGCTCTGCCTTCAGCCCAAGCTCCTCTGCTGAGGAAGAAGGCTGTGCGTAATAGGGGGGGCAGGAAACATATTTCAGTACTGGTAAAGGTCAGGGGAAGCAACAGGAAACATTTCGGCACCACTAGTCTAATCCATAGCTGTATGGGGAGAGTAAAGACTGTATCTACCATACAGGCAGGGGCAGAACCATTGTTCTGCCAGAGATTAAATTGTTTGGAAGGATATCTTTTCAGATCCCAGATTTTCATTGTAATATGATCAACTCTTAGTTGAGAGCCGTTGTGTGCATCTGGCTGTCAATATTTGTGTCCCAAGGTCTATACATAGACACACCTTTCTGACAAGTTTGTGTGTTAAATTGGGGCAAATGGAACCTTGCTGGCCCACAGCTGTACTTAATTTCTCCAAATGGAGAGACCTCATACCCAACAAGAGAGCCTCTCAGAAATCATTATTGTCAATATTTTAATTGTTATACTGACCTAGTGGGACCTCTGAGGGACAGGGGAAGGGTCAGTTTTTATTTCCCTATATTCAGTGGCCCATATGAATGAGTGTGCTCAATTTCAAGATTCTATTTCAACAGGAACAACGAATTGTGCTGGCCAGTCACACACTTACAAGCATCTGTATTTTATTAGCTATCACATTTTTCAAAACCATGCAGTATACTTTAACCCCCATAGCTTATCTGACCACTGTAAGCAAGCTCCAGGCCCTCCCAGTGCTCTGTGATGGCTGGGGCATTACACAAGATGCATGCTGGGGTGTCATGTAGGAAACACCTGACCATGACATTCACTTGTAAAATGGAAAACAAAGAAAGGCAACTATTATTTGTGTGTGCTGAATGTCCCTCATAGGACCCAATCTCAAAACTCCCACTGACTTCAAAAGAATGCATGACCAAGCCTTTAGCCTGATTAGTGAGACATTCAGCTCAACTACATAGATTTTTCATTTGCAGCGTAACTTTGAAGCTGAACTATCAGAGCAGCTCTTTAGACCGAGCAGAGTTTGAACTCTGGACCCTCTCACACAGACGTTTACCGCTAGAATTTAGGCTCTGAATTTCTCAGCTTTTGTGAACAGAAGTCAGCCCTTTAACTTTATTTCAACAATGTTTTTTGTGTTATAATATAGTGTAAAAGAGAAAATGAGAGACATCACAAAGAAAGCACTTCTCTTATACGGTAGCTTGTAGCAACCTCTATTCAGAAAGCCTAACAGTCCCATTTTATAAATTCTAGTGATTTTCTTTTTGAGCTAGTCTAATACCTCCATTGTTTGCAACAGGCCTTTTAAATTTGGCAGGGGGGAAGCCCTCAGGTTAGAGAAGTACCTTTTCTTTGTCCTATGAGATTTTATTCAGGTTTTATTGAGATATAAATGATAGGAAATCATTGTTTCCTTTCTCTCATTTGCATTCCTGAGGCAAAATTTGTCAGATAGCCAAAATAGTAATTGAACATTAACATTCTGTGGCTGGGCCTACTTCCAAAGCAGCAACAACAGACACTGATTTGGGAAGATGTGTGAACTTTCAGAGCAACTGTTGGAGGAAAAGAGCCAGGCCAAGTTCCACCTGCCTTCTCCCTAACTCATCACATGGCCCCAGTGGCACAGCAGTGGAGGAGGATCTCTCTCAACTGCTTTGTTCTGGGCCTGGCTCTCCCCAAGCAACTCCTGGACCCACCACCTGGCTCCAGTGGACAGTCCGTCACTGAGAGATAACAGCTTTCTCCTGCTACTGCCATCTGAAATTAGTCCTGTAGCTCAAGTGGCATAAGTATATACTTTAGTGGTGAAAATTCAGCATTCAAACCCTGCTTGTGAGGCATGGTGGAGGCTGTTACAGCTGTGTGTAATAGTCTGTTTTTACCTTTTTCCTTTAAAAAAAACTCTAGGAAATAATGTGCAAATAAACTGCTTTAAAAAACATTATTTAGGTTGCACAATCTAGCACTTAAATGCTTGACTTTGCAATATGAATAGCATTCTTTTAACATATTGTTTTTCATGTAAATACATTGACCAAGTTTTTTAACGTGTGTAATTTTTGAGTCTTAAACTACTGTTTAGGCCCCTAAATAAGTGCTCTTATTTTCAAAAGTGTGAAGCACTCACCAGCCCCTGTTGAATTCAATATTTTAAACTGTGGCCATTCATTCTTTACATAATTATTCTCTATTTCATAGCTTATAATTGCTCCAAGGGGCACTATATATAGATTATTATACTGGTAAGGATTGTTTAAATGTATATTATATACTGAATACTCTATAGTGTTATTACAGAATTCCAGATTTTTTAAAACTTGGGTTTTGAAAAAAAAATTGTTCAAGGTGCCATTAGAAGATCAAGGCACAGTAAAAGCCCAATCCAGTTCTATTAAAGGCAATAGACAGGCTCCTAATAATTTTAGTGAGGGTTGAATCAAGCCCCAAGGCATATACAGCATATTGTAAAGTCTAAGAACATAAGAACAGCCATACTGGGTCAGACCAAATGTCCATCCAGCCCAGTATCCTGTCTTCCAACAGTGACCAATGCCAGGTGTCCCAGAGGGAGTGAACCTAACAGGTAATGATCAAGTGATCTCTCTCCTGCCATCCATCTCCATCCTTTGACAAACAGAGGCTAGGGACACCATTCCTTACCTATCCTGGCTAATAGCCATTAATGGACTTAACCTCCATGAATTTATCTAGTTCTCTTTTTTAAATCCTGTTATAGTCCTAGCCTTCAGAACCTCCTCAGGCAAGGAGTTCCACAGGTTGACTGTGCACTGTGTGAAGAACTTCCTTTTATTTATTTTAAACCTGCTGCCTATTAATTTCATTTGGTGGCCCCTAGTTCTTATATTATGGGAACAAGTAAATAACTTTTCCTTATTCATTTTCTCTACACCACTCATGATTTTATATACCTCTATCACATCCCCCCTTAGTCTCCTCTTTTCCAAGCTGAAAAGTCCTAGCCTCTTTAATCTCTCCTCATATGGGATCCATTCCAAACCCCTAATCATTTTAGTTGCCCTTCTCTGAACCTTTTCTAATGCCAGTATATCTTTTTTGAGATGAGGAGACCACATCTGTACGCAGTATTCAAGATGTGGGCATACCACGGATTTATATAAGGGCAATAAGATATCCTCCATCTTATTCTCTGTCCCTTTTTTAATAATGACAGGTTTCAGAGCAGCCATGTTAGTCTGTATCCACAAAAAGAACAGGAGTACTTGTGGCACCTTAGGGCTTGGCTACACTTGCAGCTGTACAGCACTGGGAGTTAAAGCTGTCTTCATACAGCTGTGTAGGGAAAGCGCCGGAGTGTGGCCACACTGACAGCTACCAGCGCTGCAGTGTGGCCACATTTGCAGCATTTGCAGCGGTGTTGGGAGTGGTGCATTATGGGCAGCTATCCCAGCATTCAAGTGGCTGCAACGTGCTTTTCAAAAGAGGGGGGTGGGATGGAGTGTGACAAGGAGCGTGCGGGAGAGAGAGAGAGTGGATTTTTGGAGCCGACACTGTCAGCTCCCTGCCTTGCAAATTCCAACCACTTCCCCGGCCCCTCATTCACTCTTAAATGCAAATAGCCTTCAGACCAGATAAGCAGCTGCTCCGACAGACTCCCTTTACCCCCCTTCCCCCACCCCGCCGTGCTGTTTCTCTCCTCAAACAAACACTAGCTGTGGACATTCATCCCCCTGCCTGCCTCATTCACAGCAAACAGTAGCTGTGTTTGTTTTTTAGATAAGCAGCTCCGGGAGCCCCAAGTTCACAACAAAACAAAGAGAGGCATCATAACAAAACAAAGAAAGTTCTTTAGTTAAAAGCATTATGGGAAAATTCCGGAGGTCAGTTACAGCGTAGTAAGATTAATCACTGTTTACACTGGCACTCCAGTGCTGCAGCACAAGCGCTGCAGTCGTTATTCCCCAGGCAGAGGTGAAGTACAGCCAGCGCTGTAGTCAGGGAGATACAGCGCTGTATGTGCCTTGCAAATGTGGACGGTGAGTGAGTTGCAGCGCTGTAAAGCCACCACCAGCGCTGCAACTCTCCAGTGTAGCCAAGCCCTTAGAGACTAACAAATTTATTTGAGCATAAGCTTTCGTGGGCTACAGCCCACTTCATCGGGTGCATGCAGTGGAAAATGCAGTCGGAAGGTGTGTGTGTGTGTGTGTATATATATATACACATACAGAGAACTTGAAACAATGGGTGTTACCATACACACACTAACGAGAGTGATCAGTGAAGGTGAGCTATTACCAGCAGGAAAGAAAAAAACTTTTTGTAGTGGTAATCAAAATGGTCCATTTGAAGCAGTTAACAAGAAGTTATGAGGAAGGGGGGGGGGATAAAAAACATGGGGAAATAGTTTTACTTTATGTAATGATCCTAAAAGTTGTAATATTACAACAAAAAAACTTCAAAAACAGACTCCAATGAGAGACTGCTGAATTGGAATTAATTTGCAAAATGGACACCATTAAATTAGGCTTGAATAAAGACTGGGAGTGGATGGTTTATTACACAAAGTAAAACTATTTCCTCATGTTTATTCCCCCGCCCCACTGTTCCTCACAACTTCTGTTTACCCCTTTCTCCAGTCTTTTATTTTAGAGTTCCTAGAAGGTGCTGGATTGATAGCACTGGAAAACTAAATCTTGTGTTTAGCCATGGAACTGGTACAGCAGGGTCCTTGGCAAGCTTTCCCACATCTATACCACTGCTTAAATTGGTGTAACTTAAGTCGCTCAGGGGTTTGAAAAAGCCACCCCCTGAGCAACGCAAGTTACATTGACCTAACACCATCCACATCGCTCTCCCGCCAGCATAGCTTCCGCCTCTCACGGAGGTGGAGTAATTATGCCGACAGGAGAGCACTCTCCAATCGGCGTAGCGCATTTTCACCAAACACACTACAGCAGCACAGTGTCCTCAGTGTTCAGTCCTTGGCTCCTATACAGTCTCCTAACACAGGATCAGGTATCCCCCTCCCATAGACTAACCCATAATAGGAGGCGAGGCTGCTGGCAAAGTTTCCTGCAGATCGTCCCCTTGAGAAGCCACAGAGTTTGGGGGGCTGAGTTCTCTCAAACCCACGTATCTTGGAGATAAAGGTGTCACCGCAAAGAGTGCCCTAGATCAGCAGGGGCCTAGGTGGCTGACCCCTCCATGCTATGCAGTTGCACTTAGTGCCTCCTGGCAGCATAGCTTCTGTGTGACCTTGGCATGCCATTGGCTGGGTTCCCCTGCAGCTGCTACTGAGCAGCTGCAGTCCAGACCCAAATGGAGTTAATACAGTTCCAAGCCACTTTAAGGATGTCTGAGGATAATCTGGAAGGCTGTTTAAGTGGGACAATAGGCCACCCACTGGGCTGCCCAATTACACAGCTTCTGCTGTACTATATTATTATTTATTTATTAATCACTGTTTGGTGCTGTGCATGTCACAAAAGGAAGACAGTTCCTGAGGCTGAAGAGCTTACAGTATGAAAGACAGGAACAACAAAAATTGAATGCCTAGGTACTATATCAGAGACATATGACATTGATGATTCAAATTGTGCTGCCATTGTGCTGTGAAGGACACATTAAATTGACATCAGTGTTGCTGGTTTTATAGTATGATTTGCAAGCTTTCCCCAAATTTTGTGCAGCTTTCCTGACAAGTGTTTTGGTACATCCATAAATATTTTTAAAAGGCCCAACCCTCCTGAGCTAAACTCTGGATTGTTTATTTGGCATGGATTTTACTGTCTTTCCTTCAAGCTCAGATGTCATGTTTTGTTAAAGTTCTAACTATACAGCCCTCTCCCATGACTTGAGGGAGTGACGTGAAAGTGTAGGTAGCATCTCAGTGGCCTCTCTGTCTTTGATCAGAACATCAGTGACAGCCTTTTTGCCATCAGAGTCTTTTGTTTCTGTGGGGGTTTGGCTATCATTCATGTAACGGATATAAGCAGATGGGGAAAGCTGTCTGCTGCCATTGGCACATCAACAGTGTGTGAGAAGTTCAAACAGACTGGATTTAATTTCAGATGCCGGTAACAGGAAAGCTAATAAATCTGATCATTGGTCCTCTAATTTCACAAGCAGAATCTTTTCACAATATTGGAAGAACCTCAGAAAGCATGCCATTGTTTTATAGATGGCTAAATCTAAAAGCAGGGGTTGAGTTCCTGGTTCCTATTAGAAGATAGTTCTGTGTTTTGATGGAGTGGGTTCAGAAAGCAGTCATCATAATACTGTAGCTTTCTCTGTCTCCAATCCAGCTAAGTAATGAGATCAACTCTTCCGCTTCAGTACTGAAATAATACTTGCGTTCTGATAGGGTCAGTGAAAAACGAATTGCTTTTGTTTTCATTGTTTGTTTGACCAAATTATTTCAGTATCTTTCCACAAGGGAGCTGGAGGCCTCTTTTAAAATATTGAGACAAATTGTGCCTTTGGTTAGACCAGAGCAACGCCATAGAATTCAGTGGGGTACCTGAATATAAATGAGGGCAAAATTTAAGCCATCGTCTGTAGGATCCTACTTCTCCTTCTCCCATGTATAATTATTTGCTCATTTGTTCTTCAAGTGCATATCACATTGCACTGATGGCAAGGAGAGACTTTGCCCCTTGAATCTGGAATGTTTCCTCTTTCTACTCCATTTTCTCCTCTTCATCAGTTGCAGATAGGTGATGAACATAGGGCTCCTTTTTAAACTATTTAGAAAGCTGCTGGCAATATCACCTCTTGAGGTGTGTGGAGACACAAAGCTTACACTATCCCTTGGCTATCAGTTAGCTACCTGGTACAGCCACACACAGAGATGAGCTGATTTTGCAGGAGTGTATTGGCTTATTCCATTTTGAAGTGACAGTAACACCATAGCAACTTTATTTAGATAGGCTCTAAGTGCTAAGCTAGTGAGTATAAATGGGGCGTGGTGACAGCTCCTCCTCCTCCCTCAGTTTTTCCAAGAAAGGACTGACCTGGTGTAGGTGCTTAACTCCAGGAGAGGGTTCACAGCTGTGAATCCCAAGCAGAGGGAGGCACCTCCTTTTAGGTGCTGAACATCCCTTGAGGGGCAGGACTTATGGCAAACCCATCTTCTTGACATTTCCTATTGGCTAGGTTAGGTGGCTCCTCACTCAGCATGTTGGCTGTTGTGAATCCTATTCTTAAGCAACTAACTCTCCCCATGCAGTGTATAGGGAGCCTGGGTGCCTAACTCAGGACTGAGGATTCTCCTAGGTAGCAGAGTGCTTAGAAGTTAGGCTTTGCAATTCTGACTCTAAGTCCCCTTTGTGGATCTAGCCCTAAATGCCTAAAGTGAGGAATCAAATCTTAAATGCACTTTTTGTGGTTCTAATAAATCCTTTGGGATCTCATAACATTTGTTAGGGGTTTTAGAATGATAACATACACACAGTGGGCAAGTCACATTTTCACTCTGTGCCTCATTTAAGCCAGCTGTAAAATGGGTTTAATGATCTTTATAGCCTTTATAAAGTGCTTTGTGATGGGTGGATGAAGAGCTAGGCATTAGGTAGTGACAGCGGTGACATGCCCTTCTGATGCACAAGTCTGTAGCATGGAACAAAATGAAGTGTAGTGAATCCTGCTGTGTAAAGTTACAACCCCACAAACAGATGAAAGGATAACTTTTGAAATCATGAGAAGTCATGCTCTTGAATTAGTGGGATGCTAATCTTTGGATTTTGCTTTACCTCTAGACGACTGAACACATTGAACAAGTGTGCCTCAATGAAACTCGATGTGAACTTCCAAAGGAAAAAGGCAAGTATCTTTGTTCTTACCATTGTAATGAGAACTCCTGCAATCAGGCCCCAAATCAAGAAAGCACTTAAGTTTAAGTTAAGCATGTTTAACTCTAAGCATGTATTTAAGTGCTATCCTGAATAGGGATGGTTTCCTAATCAGGGCCTTTAAATGTGAATTAAAAATAAATAGCTGTGAATAGTACAGCAGAGTCAGTGTTAAAAGATTTACATAGACACATGCAGTAATTTAAATGTTATATCTGTTCAGTTCCAGTCAAGGGGAAAAGGGTATTATGCCTTGGTATTATAGTGTATTGTCACATTTCCCCATGCCATGTGATCACATAATGGAAAATCCTTCCAGGAAAAAATGGAAGCTTCTGTATAAACAATAGCTTTCCTTCTTTCTCGTGCTGACTTACTACCAGTTAACAATATGAAAATAACCCATGGTGTTCTTACAACCTCCTTGTCTAACACAGGCAATATTTAAGGCTTAAAGGGTTTTGATAAGGAATGCAGAAAATGTTTACTGATTTTAAAAAAATTGTAATGGATCCAGCATAACAGTTGAGCTTTTTAGTTTACTTGTGACATTGGCCCAAGGGCACTTTATAAGCAACACCATATAATGGAAATCTGGTTCTGAGAGATGTTGCTATATACTGTATCACTTTTTCCCTCAGAGTGTTTGTCTAACACTTTTGAAAACTGCCCATAGGAGGTGCTTCTCTTGATACCACTGGCAGTTTAATCTATTTCTATCCTGCTGTCTATGTAAAGGAATTCAGGCAGAAGCTGTCCAGACATTTTCTTACCTCTATTCATGCCAGATTGTTCTTGTGTGTGATATTCATCAAACAGCCTGTCCAGCATCCTTTCTGGCCATTCTCTTCCAAACTGTGACGTCCCATACTTTTTTCCAACTTGAGACTTGCGGGGGTTTTCCTGCCTTTGATAAGTGCATGTAACCTTCATGTTAAATCCCTGTTCTGGCCTCTCTAGAACAGAGTGCCAATCCACCAAATAGTGTGGTGGCTTTATGATGTGGACAAATGTGTGCTATAGGAAGAGACTCAGCTCATCCAAATTCATTTCAGTGTTGAAATATACACCCAAGTCTCACTGGGGAAAACCTAATGCACTAAGCCCACTGCACCATTTAGCTGCTTTAGGTGGTTTCATTTTTCTTATTTTTATCAAAGACCTTGCGGCTTAAATAAGAGAGGGAATAGAAAAAGCAAAACATGGATGAACACTGGCTATGCTATTTAAAAATTGGTGAAATGTTACTTCTTGCCCTTTCCCCCTGCATCCATTCCAGATCAGCAAAAGGGAAAGTGGAGTTTGACAATTTAGGGTTCTATTCACAGTGTAGGGTTTTCTGCACCACCAAAATCTGTGTAGATGCAGTTCGTGGCTGTGCCAGACCTGCCAGTTTCAGTGCAGATGCCTTCTGTCCTCATTTTTTGGTAAATTTAAAATCCCCACCTCTCTCCTCTCATCCTAAAACATTCAAGGAATGGCCAACTGACCCCTATCACTTCTTGGGGTCTCTGGTGGTGGACAACTGGCCCTTCTCCTTCCCCACCCCCACAACCTTGCCTCTTCAGAGGCAGAGACCCCTACTCTTGTGATATTATTGCAAACACCATGATTTTAGGTGGGTGGTTTGGGGGCATGGCCTTTTTTTTTAAAAGTTGCTCTTTATGTCAGGAAGAGACAAGGATTTTCTCTCTGTCTTTGCTGTTACTAAAGAAAGTCGCCATCCCCCATTGTTCTGAATGGAACTGAACTCACAGACTGCCCTTATTTAGCATGGCCGCTATTTCCCTACAGCCTTGACAAGTGCAAGCACCCTAGTAAACTTAGCCACCATTTCAGCGCAACAGAAGCTAGACAACCAACGCTCAGTGTAAACTTGCCCCCATAGGTGTATGAGGCAAGAGAGGATGAGGGAACAGGAGAATGTGCAGGGGCAGGAATGAGAGTTGGGTCAGCAGGCATGGAGGATGACTGGAGCAGAGGAAATTGTGGGGATAAAGAAATGTGAGGGGTGGGGAGGAGGACTAGGAATCAAAGAAATATTGGGGTCTGGGTGGGAGACTGAGGGCGGGGAGACTGGACAGTAAAAGAACGCATGGAAGAGCTTGCAATTGTGTCTCTACTCAACAACAACAGATCTGAGAAATGTTCCTGTGGTCTAAATGCGGTCTGTGCAAATAGCCTTTACAATAAGCTGTCTTACTGGAACACAGAAGTAGCCTAATATTACCTGGTTCAGAGGTTCAACATGAATGTTTTGCACAGTTCTAGTCTGCACCTGCTTGACTGATTCATGAAAACACAGCTAAGCAAGCTGCCAAACAGCATTATCGGGAAAGCTAATCTGGGTGAAAGCCTGTTCCACTCACTCTCCCCCCCTCCACCTACCCGACCACACATCACTCGAAGAGATACATTTGCCATGTGAGTGATTTAGTCATTCAGTTTCCGTTAACTTCAATGAGATTTACACAGCTAAATCTTCATATATTGTGCTGAAAATATTCCCTTAAATGATTTGGACAGACAAAAATTAGCCTTTGGATTAGCTGCCTTCTGCAGCTGTGGATTCATGTGGATTCCTGCCCCAGCTAGAAAAATTTGGCAAAATTCCATTCAAAATAAACCGGCTTTATTGCATTTTGTTGGTGCCTATCTCGGGTTTGAGGAAAATAAGCCCTTAATCAGGGTTTTTCTCTTTTTAACCAATTTGAATGAATTATGTATCAAAAGCGCTCCCTGAGTCTCTGGCAAATGCTGCCAGTCACTCTTAATGAAACCTGCCCCTCCTCTCCTTCCCACTCATAATGATATTAGAGGGCACCCTGCACATGCCTGTTGGAGTCCTCTGGGTTCTTGATTACTGTTTACATAGACAGATGCTGGGAGGTGGGAATGGAAGTTGGGTGAGAGGAGGAAGATCATTGGATCAGAAGCAATGTTCTGAGGCCTTGAGAAGACCTGTTTGAGTCAGCAGTGGGGATCACACTCAATAGATGCTGAGCCACAGATGGCTCCAGAGGGTATAAAATAATATTTTTCAAAAATCTTGCAAAACAAGGCAAGAATGTAAAAGTGGCATTTACCCGCCTCCTTTCTAGGCTCCATGGACATCACTAGTATAATGCATGCTGGGGTATCACAGCAGAATGGAAGCTGAGAATCCAAGTGGATATTATAGAACAAAAGAAGGAAAATATGTGAGAATGCTCCTCTGTCCCGACACACTGGGGCAATTCCACATATATTGCTGAAGTTGATGGGATGGTGACAGTTAACTTTGAAGGGAGAAACTCTTTCCTATTCCCCATTTTAAACAACAATGAGAAATCTTATTCGGAAAAGTCTATGACATGCTGTAAGCTTTTAGTAAGACAGGATGCTACAGTATTTCAAACTGATTTCTTTGTAAATTATACACCTGAGGCAGTGGCATTAGATCCAGAGCCTTTCATTACAAAATTGCAGTATTTGAATTCACCCTAGGTCAGTAGAGACTCAAACTCACTGGTCAGTTGCCTGTGTGAAATGAATTGTTGAATGCAAATCTGTTCTTAATGGGCAAATATAAATATCATCATATCATCGTAACTGGCAGTAATTGCCATCTTCATTGGGAGACTCATCATTACCTTTTGTAGGATTATTTCTATGTTATCAGGGCAATCTGATATCTAACAAGAGCACTAGGGGATTCAGGCTGTTCATGGGTTCCAACATCCCTTTTGGAGCCTTCCAAATATTATCGCAGAGAATGTCTTTTTGATACAGTGTGAGGGGGTTTGGCACAACAACTGCCAAACAACTCATGTGACTGCTGTGATTCACCATCTTCCCCTCAGCAGGTGCATAGTGGGAGATGTAGTCCGACCATGGAGCCCAATCTATAGGAGGGAATGGCAGCATCAGGCACCTCTCATGAGGAACCAAGATGACATTACAGAATCAAAAATGTTATGTTTTTGATTTTTCAAGGAAAGCTGACAATTTTCCATGGAAAATTTCAACATGACAAAGCTTTTTCTCATTTTCACTGCAAAATTCTAGGGGGGGAATCCATTTTCCAACCAGCTCTAGTCAACAAGTAATCCTGGCTCTGTTGTGCTGGGATGTAGAACTCATTCCCCACCACTGTTCATGTTCATCTCTAGCCACTGTTTAAAAGTATCTTTAAGCCTTTTGTCCTCCTAAGGATATTTTAAGTAGAAACACTATTGGCTTCATATTTACTGCCCTTTCCCATCACACTCCCCTTCTCCCTGAATTTTCTTGTGCATTGTTTCCACCACTTTCGCTTTATTTCTTTGGGTTTTAAGACAAAGGGACTAGATCCTCATTGTCATAGCTCCAATGACTTCAGTGGAGTTCTCACAATTTATACCAGCTGAGGATCTGCCTCGGTGTCTTTTATTATGTTTGCAGTGTAGCTTAGCATTTTATTATTGTGTGGTACAGGGCCCTCAGCACCTAGGCAGTTGACTGCTTTATAATGGCAGATGGAATTCAATGTTGATAAATGCAAAGCAATGCACACTGGGAAACATAATCCCAACTATACATATAAAATGAATGGCTATTAGCCAGGATGGGCAGGGATGGTGTCTCTAGCCTCTGTTTGCCAGAAGCTAGTGTAACCCACACACCTCCTGAATGTGGTGTTCTGTCCCTCTGGTGGCACTGAGCCCACTTAGAGATTAATGAGTCTGCTATAGCCTTAGCTAAGAGGCATATGACTTTTAGCTCATGCAGTAGAGGATCATGCATTTAGCTCCAGAGGTCCCAGGTTCAATGCCAATGACTGGGCTCTGTCTGCGTTACACTGGGAATGGGTGAGAGGGGATGATTCATTTGATGATTACCTGTTCTGTTCATTCCCACTGGGGCACTTGGCATTGGCCACTGTTGGAAGTCAGGATACTAGACTAGATGGACCTTTGGTCTGACCCAGTATGGCCATTCTTATATTCTTATAAAATAATGGTTAAAATATTTAAAATTTCTACCCTAATGTGTTTTTTAAAAAATATTCCTGTTGTGGCACTAGTAAGACCATAACAGGTGGATTTTATAAGTGCCTCACTTGTTTTCAGTCCTCCTGCCCATGAATTCCCCCTTCAATAACAAGCTGTCACACAGAATCAGAAGGCATAGCTGTCAAATAGTCCGTCCCTTTCCCTGCAGAAAAGATTACCAAAGCAGGACCAGCTGTTTCTAGCTCTTTTTCTGCTGCTTCTCTAGCTGCTTAATTGTTTGCTGCCCCTAGCTGCAGAACTAAGGCATTTACTCCTGTGAACTCACGTCAGCTGTAGAAGAAATGTGTGCTACTTGTTAGACATAATGAAGAAATGAATCAAAACAACTTTTCTAGTTTAGCAGTTTTATTTTATTTTACAGTTTGGACAAGATCTAAAATTGATGTGTCAAGCTTTAAGTGATGACCTGGCAAAAGCTTACAACAACAATATGGTTTTAGGGTGATCTGCCACTTTACTGATTACATCACAATGTACATCTTTCAAACTTGTTTTATTTAAGATGTATTTTACAAATTATTTTACATTTTCCAATAAGATTAAGCAGCCAGGTTCTAGACTGCTGGGAGATAATACACTTTGCCATCAGAATGGCATATAAAAATACTGCTAAGAATAGATTTTTAAAATGAGAATTTTCCAGTCCCAAAATAGTCTTTTTAGTTTACACCTTGTTTTAGTCTGACAGCCAGTCGTATTTTACTGCCTTACTGCTGCTTCCAGGAATGAGGGAGGATAAGATGACTGTTTCAATGTCATAGGTGAAGTTAGTTTGTTCTACTTTAAAACAACTGTACAGGAATAGCTTGGTACGGGACTGCTTCAGAGTCAATGGAAAGACTCTAATTGACTTCAGTGGGCTTCGGATCAGCTTGTTAGTGAGTAGTGAGCTAAACAAAAACTGCATGGCCCAAGCTGACAATTTATCAATTTTGTCTGGGACAACTGAGTAACAGAATCTCATATTGACCTTAGGATCTTTTTATTTTAATGATTTTTTCATTTTATTTTACTCAATTACTACATTGTTATCATAGCTTATGGTGCTTGGTATTTTATCTGTAAATGTTTATTTTTGTCTGGTGGGGGTATGTGTGTATAAATGAACAAATCTAACTGAAGACTTAATCTTCCTACAGGTTAATTCAGATGATTAACTAGGTTTTCCTGCTGCCATTGCAAATGTCTGTTTACTTCTCACAGCAAAACAAAATGTAATGGGGGATAGTTTGCTTGAGGTATGCACATGGCCCTGTTACTGTAGCATCTCATAACCTCATAATTTTTAATGTATTTATCCACCCAACACTGCTGTGAGAAAGGGAAAGTTAGGTATCTAACTGCTATTTGTGCCCTTGAAAATCAACCCCCTGTATTCTTAAAGAACTGCTTAGGCCGCAATCCAGCATTGTGCAGCATGCAGGCAGATTGCCTGTGCCTGCTCAAAGCCCTGCTGAAGTCAACAGGCCCTGCATGGGCACATAGTCCACTCGTGAGCACTACAAGGCAGGAACAGGGCCTTATTCCTTCTATGGTAGCATGTTAATTGCAGTGTCTTTGCTCTGGAATGAGAAAGGCTGCAGTAAAAGAGCTGATATCCATTATGCTAAGAACAGACTAGTCTTCTAGAGCCACATTGCCGTCTATAGCTTTCACTGTATGAGCAAAGGGTTCATGTTTGTTACAATGTAATCAGAAAAAGAAAGAAAAGTTCTCTGTTGAACAAAGTGTAACATGCTGTTTTCCAGAGTGAAGACTCAGATGAAGAAGACTTCTGTGCCATCAGTAATAAATGGACTTTCCAAAGGACGAGCAGAAGATGGTCTCGGGTGGACGACATTGACACTTTGCTTCACCGATCAGATAGACATGGGTCTTCAGGGGACATTAAAATGAAAAACACCCCTAGCAGTGAGAGTGTCCTTACTGATCTGAGTGAGCCTGAAGTCTCGTCTATTCACAGCGAGAGCAGTGGGGGAAGTGACAGTCGGCATCAGTCTGGTATCAACAGCACTATCAGGGAGATATGTGACTGCTCAGGACAGCATAGTATAGAAAACACACTTACACGTTACACCACTCCCGTCAGCTGTACCCTCTCCCAGGTTCCAAAGGAGACCACAAATTACTCCTGTAACCTTAAGTATGAGAAACCAACACAAACGAGAGCCAAGACCTTTCTCAAGCGCATGGAGACACTAAAGCCTAGAGGTGCACACGGAAAACTAAAGGGCTTGGGAAGGCCTGGTGTCTTAGAGATAAGCGGACCTGTTCTTCAACATGAGCCAAAATCCTTAAAGGACATGCACTGCATGCAGATAGTGAATGGAGATGCAGCCAAAAGAGGACTTTCCTTTTCTGCCAAATCCAGCAGTGACAGTAGTCAGTCAGAAAACAGCAGCAGTGGCATGAGCACACCATGTTTTAAGGAACGCAAGTGTTATGAAACAAACAAGCGAGGTGGTATGTACCTGGAAGACCTGGACGTTCTTGCTGGAACAGCCCTGAGACAAGTGGTAGACGAAAACCGTAAAAATGAATTTCACTCCCAAGAGAACCTGGTTGTGCATATTCCCAAGGACCACAAACCTGGAACTTTTCCAAAGGCACTTTCCATTGAAAGTCTCTCACCAACTGACAACAGTAATAGTGTAAACTGGAGGACAGGCAGCATCTCTTTGGGCAAACAGAAGTGCTCTACTCCTAAAGAGCCCAGACTCATGGCTTGCTGTCCTAAAGAGAGTAGAGTTAGTATTTATGACAACGTGCCAGGTTCCCACTTGTACGCCAGCACTGGAGACCTTTTGGACTTGGAAAAAGATGAGCTTTTCCCTCATTTAGATGACATTTTGCAGCATGTCAATGGACTTAAAGAGGTTGTAAACCACTGGTCAAAGGATTTACAGCCAGAGCTGCAAAGTAATGATTTATTGGTTGGGGAATCTGCATCGTTGCCATTCCAGTTGCCCACCCAAATCACATTAGACTTTGAAGGGAACTCTGTTTCTGATGGTCGTACTACACCCAGTGATATGGACAGAGATGGAACATCCTTCAATGAATCAGAAACCACTGGTATTAGGGATAGGAGAGACTCTGGTGTAGGGGCATCTCTCACCAGGCCAAACAGGTTGGTAGCATAATTCCTTAAATAATTCCTTCTATTTTTCATTATTAATGGGTAGGTTGTGAAAAATGATATAATAAAGCTGGGGCACACTATCTGAGCATTGTGAACAGTTGTCAAAGCGTCATGATCACTCTGCCTTGCCCATATTGCTAAATTGGGAGAGGGGACCCAGCTAGATGGAATGGCAACTTCTAGGAGAAGAGGGCCCTGGTATGAAAAAGGTGGGGAGTCATCGTAATAGAGCAAACTACAGTGCACGCTTTCTTCCACAAAGTATTTTAGTTCAAAAACGTGGTGTCATATTCACAATGGGATGTATATTCAAACTGGCCTCTAAAATATGCCCATCAGTTTGTGCAAACAGAGGCAGGAACCAAATTTTCATGCACAAGATTAGAGTCTGCTTTGAAAAAGTGGCCCTGTGCCCTTATGTAGAATTTACAGTGTTTCCCCAAAGCCCAAAGTTGGTTAACACCCAGTGTATTTGTTAATGGAAATGTTAGGTTGGACCTCCCTAAGTGACACCGAGCGTTTGGAAACTCATTCTGCATTATTAATGAATTTTGTGAATTTGAGAGAAGGGGCTCAGTTGTGCCCTGAAGACACAGGCCTGAATAAGGGACTTTGTGAAGCTGCACTGCCAGGGGTGGGGGTGTCTGAATGTGCAGTGGGAGTGTGGCTGCCAGGCATGGTGCTGTGCACTCTCCACTCCGCGGCCAACTACTTCCCTGTGCTCCCCCACAAAGGTTCCATTGTTTTTATTTTGTTTTCATCAATTAACACGAGAAATCTTTGAAATCTCCTGTTTGTTCTTTACAGCACTGGACACCACACAAAAAATCAAGCTTTGAGATACTTGAGTTTTATTTATACCCAAACAGCACCCTCTCACACCTATCTTTGCTTTCATTTCTGTATAGTTCACTTAGCACTGAAAACTCACTCAAGTGATACTGTACATGGCCCATGAAAGCATCATTGGTTACCCCACAAGCACATGAGGTTTTGTTAGGCAGCCTTTGTCCAACCCACAAAGCAGGGGATACAATTACTAACTAAAACATATCATGTGGGAGAGGCTCTAGGAGGCAGGAAAGTGAATTTAAAAGAAAAGTTACCCACACGCTCCCTACAGACTATGGAATGTATACCTGGGAACTGCTTACTAAACACAATGTACTAGAACAGCTGGTCACAAATGGAAAGAAACTTGGCAATTTTGACTATTTTGAGGGACTCTTATGCAATCACTTAAATTTTGGTATCAGTCATTTGAATTACACTGGATTTATCCTGCTGTAACCAAGAGCAGAATTTGGCCCAATGTATTTTGATCTATGAGTAAAAACGCACACAGATCCAGATGTTCAAAGGGCTTAACACTGCAATTGCTTACAACCAGCCATATTGTTACTATTGTGTTGAATTCCACAGAAATCAAGGAGACTACTCACATATTAAGCATATGCCTAAATATTTGCAGAATTTGGGCCAAACTTCATACCTTGAAGAAGAAATGCAAAGGAAATGCAAATGAGTTATCTTCAATAGTCAGTATATAAAATGAGTCAGTATATAAAGAAAGTATCTTGGGTCAGATTCAAAGCTCATTAAAATCAATTGGATTCTTCCCATTAACTTCAGTGGGCCTTGGATCAGGCTTCCTAGAGCCTCACAGAAGCAAGGCACTGCATTCTCTGTCCCCAAGAATAGTCCTTTTCACAAGAAATCACTGATTTGACATTGACAAATACTGTATATCATCACATTTTTCCTAATTGTGGCACCATATAATCTCATTTTCCTTTTCTCCTTTCTTTTGCTGAAGGCGATTACGCTGGCATAGTTTCCAGATCTCTCATGGCCCGAGCCACTCTGCAGCATCCTTACAGCTCAGTAATCAATCAGCAGCCCAGCTGAATCTACTGCAAAAATTTTCCTTACTTCGCCTTACTGCCATCATGGAAAAATACTGCATGTCAAACAAACATGGCTGGACATGGTAAGTGCATTATGTGTCTCACAAAGCAGATATATTTAGAAGGAAATTGTTTCTCCCAATTATATTATTATCATTCCACTAACCTAGCCCCTTTCATCTGAGAATCAGAAAGTAATTTTAGTCCGTAGTTATATAGTGAGTCAGTGGCAAAGCCAGAAATAGAACCCAAGAGGTCTGATCCACCTCCCTGCTCTAACCACTAGACAACTCACCCTCTCTCTAATAGCAGCCAAGTACCAGAAAAATAAACAAGAAGAGTAGGAGTGAATAATTACAAAGAGGAAATTTTAAAATAAGGTTCTCTAAAACTAAAGTTGTGGTTTGAAAGGAGCAGCTGCTGGTCGTACATCAAGTATACAAGTTTGTTTTATTGTTGTTTTTTATATTAAAAAGGAGTGATTAGCAGTGGGTAGGTGGAAGTTATCTAGAAAATATTATTCTCCTGTATATGCAGTAATGATAATAATACTTCACAGTGAGACAGTGCTTTGCACCTTCAAAGCACTTTACAAACATTAACTAATCCTCACAAAGCCCCTCTCTGAGCTTGACAAAATAATTAAGGTATCTCCAAAGGTATAAATGGAGAAAGAGAGATGAGAGGTGAGGAGCTAGAGTCACAAAAGGACTTAACTCCCACGTTAGGTGACTAACACCAAAATGTCGGCACCACTGGCATTCACAAAACCCCTGCTCAACTGCTGGCTAACCCTGGAGGAGCCTAAAGGTCATTGGCATCTCAATTTCCACCATTAAAAGTTTCCTAGCTGCCTAAGTTTCTGGCTCTGGGCATGCACACAGCTGCCTTAGTCTAGATGCCACGGTGCCTAAATCCTAGTGGGATGCTGCAACTAGGCATTTCCTGGCCTAGCTCAGCCGTGGGGCCCAATCCAGTAGCTGTTCTCAAGGTCTGTCTAATGTTACACAAAACAGACTGTATGAGGCAGGGAGGCAGCAGCCTCTTTTATAAAATGTATCCCACTGGTCAGGGAACTCAGCTGAGGTGTGGGAGACCCTGTTTCTATTCCCCACTCTGCATGATGGGGAGAAGAGATATGCACTTGGTACTCCTGCCTCTCCAGTAAGTGTGCTAGCCAGTGGGCTCTGGGGGATCCTGATGTAGGGCTTTTTCTCAATCTCTCCTGTTGAAGCTGTTCCACTGTGTACAAATACATAAATATTCAGTGGGCCAGTGAATGATTCTGTAGTCCAATGGTTAGGGCATCCACTGAGAGGTGAAAAACCCCTGTTCAAATCTCATTCCCTCAGGCAGAGGGAGGAGTCTCCCACATCCCAGCTGAGTGTTAAGGTTAAGGGCTCTTCCTCCAGCCATCTTGTGATGAGTTAGGCACCTTTCCTGAAAGAACCCTCCAGAAGAGGGTTTATGGCTGTTGATCCCAAGCAAAGATAGGTGCCTCCCTCCAGCCCACAGTTAGAGACTAACTCTGAGAGGCATGCGGTTTAGGACATACCCCTCTGGTCAACACCTGCTATTGGCTGGTTTAGGGATCTCCCTGTTGAGCATGCTGGCTTCTGTGAATCCCATTCTTAGGATCCTAACTCTCCCCATGCCTTGTATAAGGAGCCTTGACACCTAACTCAGCTGTGAATTCCACAAGGTGTCAGGGTACCTAAAAGTTAGGCACTGAAACGCTTGGCATTGCAACTGCTAATTCTCCTTTGAGAATCTAGCTCTAAGGGACTTACTCAGGGCCACAGAAGGCGACTCGGTGTCAGTGCTGTGATTAAAATTCGGCAGTTTCTGGAATTTGCTGATTTGCGCAAAGTAGCTCTCTCTCCTGACAAATATTTTCAGTGATCACATAGTTGATCTGTAAGGCCCAGATCCACAAAGATACACAGCTGTTTAAAACCCAGACTTAGGCACCTAAGTCCCATTTTTAGGCCCCACTGCAATTCACAAAAATCCTGCTCAGCTGCCGCTTAACCCGGTAGATGCGTAAACTTACTCGGTGCCTAAATTTTTGCTGCAAAAGCGCCTAGAATCTTAAGTTTCTGCTTTGGAGCATGCATGTTGCTACCTCACTCTAGGCACTGTATGCCTGTCTCCCACCTAAGCCCCAGAGCAATCCACAAAGATATGGCAGCCCAATGCAGTAGAGGCCATCTACTGGATCAGCTCCCATTCCAAATCTGTCTGGAGGAGAATGAGAATTTGGTGCTGGTAGCACCCACCTTATAATCTTTAGCCCAGTGGTTAAAGCATTCACCCAAATTCAATTCCCCCCTCTTCCTGACAGGGAGAAAAGATTTGGGCAGGGGTCTCCCAGGAGTGCTCTAATCACTTGACATCACCTCTTCCAGCCATTTTGTGTGAAGTTAGGCACCTGCCTCGCTCATTCTCACAAGGAATGACTTAGGTGCCTAAGCCTCCTGAGTCCAGGAGAAGCGTTCTTGGCTATCACAAGCAGAGATCGGAGTCTCCCTGCAACCCAGAGTTGGGCATCTATCTATGGGGGAGGGGGCTTAGAACACACCCTCTGGTTGGCATCAAGGTGGCACCCCACCTAACATGGGGGTTTTTGTGCATTCTTAGACACTTCTGTTTCCCCATTCATTGCATAGGGAGTCTAGGCACCTGCCTTAGACTTTGTGGATCTCATTGGTGTTCGTGTGATTTTCTAGGTGACTAAAAGTTAGGTGTTGGGTTGCTGAGCATCACAACACCTAAGTTTCTTTGTGGATCTGGGCCTAAGTTTTCATGCTCAGCACTATAGACAATTGGAATTACAAGTAGCTGTGGTGTTGTTTTCCAAACTCCTCCAGTGGGTCATTTAGAGTCAAATGTTAACTCCTTCTCATGCAAACTACGAAACCTCCGGCCATGTTCATCCATGTTTTAAAACTGCTGAAGCCAAGATTCCCACAAAAGGGAATCTGGCCTCTTGGTCTCTTTTCCACCATCATTTATGGGAGAAAGAAAGTTCACCAAGTTTAGTTAATTTGCATGACCAGAAATCAATTGAGTTACATCAGGGATGCATTAGCCACATAATGGTTTCTCACTGTAATTTATTACTGTAAATTACTGGTCAACAGAAATGCTAAATCACAAAGCTGATATGATAGAAATCACTGGACCCATTAAAGAAATGAACTCGCGCTCTTTAAGATACATCTTCCACTACGTTTTGTTGTGCTGCTCATGCCCATCCATGCCAGACATTTTGAAGGCAAGCATACAGCCACAGGCAATCTGCTGGGAAAGGCTCTCAAGAGACCATAAAATGTGCTGACTTTAAAGGATTCATATATCATGTATTAGAAAGGAAACTTTTATTCAGCTGTCTTTATCAAAGAGGCTGCCTTCAGAGTTACTGGCTTCCCTCAGTAATGTTAGCCAGTAGGATCATGTAAGTACTCTCACAGTTTAATGCTAACGGTGTGAATTTCAGGTCTGTGCCAAAGTTCATGAAGAGGATGAAAGTTCCTGACTACAAGGACAAGAATGTGTTTGGTGTGCCTTTGATAGTTCATGTCCAGAGGACGGGGCAGCCCCTTCCACAGAGCATGCAACAAGCACTGCGCTACTTACGCAGCAATTGTCTAGATCAGGTATGGACTTTACATTCCTGGCTACATTTCAAAGGGTTTTTAAACCACAGCCTGACTGGCTGAAAAATGTATCAAGCCAGTTGAAATGGTTTTACTGTCTAAACATTTTACTTTGCCAGCCCACATCAATGCCACACCATTCTAGAGCACTGTGCAGGTTATGGTAGCACTGGACAATGACTGACATATTACTAACACCCCTTTTGTTGCTGTATTAACTCACTGTGCAAGGGACATAGCTATTATATCTTTATTGTTCCTCCCCTAAAGATAGAGCTCTATGTATATGTGTATACATAGCAGGGGGTTGGACTAGATGACCTCCTGAGGTCTCTTCCAAACCTAATCTTCTATGATTCTATGATGCATGGTCACAGCACGTTATTAGCAGGTAAATATGCCCAATGGTCTGTGATGGGATGTTAGATGGGGTGGGATCTGAGTTACTACAAATAATTCTTTCCTGTACTGGCTGGTGAGTCTTGCCCACATGCTCAGGGTTTAACTTATCGCCATATTTGGGGTCAGGAAGGAATTTTCCTCCAGGGAAGATTGGCAGAGGCCCTGGAGGTTTTTCGCCTTCCTCTGCAGCATGGGGCACGGGACACTTGCTGGAGGATTCCCTGCACCTTGAGGTCTTTAAACCATGATTTGAGGACTTCAATAACTCAGACATAGGTTAGGGGTTTGTTACAGGAGTGGGTGGGTGAGATTCTGTGGCCTGCATTGTGCAGGAGGTCAGACTAGATGATCATAATGGTCCCTTCTGACCTTAAGTCTATGAATCTATGAATCTATATTGTGGCTTGAGAGCTCAGACAGCAAGTTGACATTTTGTTCTGCATTGCAACAATGCTTGCCCAGTTTTAACATTGGAGCAGCATGTTTCCCACATGCCCCAAGGCCCACTTCTGAATTTTCCAGAGTTTCTGCTCCTTGCTCTGCTTGTGACATTGTGCTCGCTGCAATAGATCTGATGTTGTGGGAATGGCCTAATGAGAGTTTCAGCACTATGGGCAGAAATGGGAAGATAAGTAGGGGCAGGGAGGAAATCATTCCACAACTCAGTGTAGCTAAGTTCTCATTCGGCGCCCATCACCATGGTATCTGGGCTTGTATAGTGAGAGTGAAAGAATGCGGGAGCAGAGAGCAAGGAGGTGAAGCAGGGCTGGATTAAGTAGTGGAGTTGGGGGAATGGAAATGTGTATAGGAGAGTGAAAAGGAGAACAGATGGAAGGGAAAGGAAAGGGAACAGAGAGCAAAATAGAACAACAGAGACAATAGGGAGAAATGAGGAGTAACGGGGGAAGAAAGTAGAAAACAAAAATAGGACAGAGACCAGAAAAAGCAAAAGCAACAGAGAAAATCCAGCCAGGAACAGCATCTCTTGTGACACGGACAAGTCTCTGCTTCAAGAGGTCACTGGAAGGTGTCAGAGCAATAGGAGAAAGTCAGCTCCGCTCTCCTAATGGTAGAATTGAGGAAATATTAAAAGGTAAAGGTAGAGGGAAGGGTTTAACATCAAAGTGCTTCCAGACTGTGAACATTTAAAAACATATTTGTGCAGAGACTTTCGCCCAAACCCAGATATAGGATTTCAAATGTTCAGTTAATTCAGCTTTTGCACTTGACACCTCCTCTCCTTATCCCATCTAATTCAGAATCAGCTAATGCCTGCCCATTGGCTTCATTAGAGACCTAAGCAGCTTCCAGCACCTCCCTGTACAATGCATGTAGGGAGCTAGCCTAGAGCCCTGCGCTTCTGGGTCTGCCACTGTACGTACCTAACAGAGTTGCAGTTGTTTATATATATGTATAAATTGTAAAGTATGGCCATGGGCACTTGAGATAGTTATGACTGTTCTGAGATGAAGTAAGGAAATTCAGGCCTTTAAGGATTGAACATGATTATTCAGATACAACCCTGATAAAGAGAAGTCTCTGTGTCTTTCTTTGTTGGCTGAGCTTTTTTTTCTATCCTACATCAACTGTGCACTTGCAGAATAGACTATCCACAGCACATGAAGAAAATAGAGAGAGTGGGATAAATTAATCTCTGGTGTAAATCCGTCCGTGTGTTTATGGATCTCTTGTAGTTACAGGATACATCTCTAATACTGTGGAAGAGATCCTGAAACACCTGCTTTTATGAAACCAAGAACTACCCCCTCTTGATGAATTAAGCATTTTTCCAAAGAAAGGGAAATAGAAGTAACATCATTACACAATAGTAGAGATTAGCAGTAACTGGATGTCAGGCACCAGGAGATAGTTTTGATGAAATTTGATGTCTGACCTCTGATTCTAACATAACTGTGAATTTTTAAAGGTTGTTTATGCCAGCAAGGAGCCTTTGCCCCAAACACAGATGTTTTGCTTCACATTTGTCCAGCACGCTCCAGAGTTTTATACTTTTAACAGAAACAATTGTGGCCATGAGTCTAGTATATTCAATACACCAGGCTAGGGGAGCATTCAAAAGGGAGAGAAGAAATGATGGACAATCCAGATAAAAAGAGCCAGTCACTTCCTTGTATTTCATTGTCAGATCTAAAGGCAGCTTTATCTCTGAATATAAACATAATCCACCAATGTGCACACAATGCAGATTTCAGTTCTGTAATTTCTATATATTAGTTTAGGTTGCAAACATCACTGACATAACTCACTTATATAACTTTTCCTAGACATAACAGAAAAATCTCAAAGCCGCTATTTGCAATCTGACCAGGGGCGGCTCTACCTTTTTGGCCGCCCCAAGCAGTCATGCGCGGGAGGCGCCCCGGAGCCGCAGGAGCAGCGGACCTCCCGCGGGCATGACTGCAGAGGGACCGCTGGTCCCGCGTGGCTCGGCTGGACCTCCCGCGGGTTCGCGGGTCCGGCGGCTCCGCTTGAGCTGCCGCAGTCATGCCTGCGGGAGGTCCAGCCGAGCCGCGGGACGAGCGCCCCCTCCGCAGTCATGCCTGCGGCAGGTCCAGTCGTCCCGGGGTTCCGGTGGCCCTCCCGCAGGCATGACTGCGGCAGGTCCGCCGGCCCAGCCTGCCGCCCCCCCCCCCCCCCCCCGGCTGCAGGGGACGGGCCGCTCCTCGGCTCGCAGCGGCAGGATGAGCTGGGGCCCCAGCCTTTTGCCGCCCCCTAGATTTTGCCGCCCTAGGCACCAGCTTGTTTTGCTGGTGCCTAGAGCCGCCCCTGAATCTGACACTGTATTCTACTAACAAAGTAATACACAGCATGCACAGAACTACATACAGTTTAATTTACGAAAGCCACATCATCTCTATATTAATCATCAAAACATTTCAGTATATGACCATTGAACATGGAAGGACTTCAAGAGCATCCATTATTTGTTCAGGATGAGGATAGCTACGTGGGCCTTGGAATGGAGGCTGCAAAGATGAGCATAGGATATTGCATGACTGAACTGCATATTTAGTTCCTTTCATGGTTGGAGTTGGTGGGATATGCAGTCCAGTAACCTTGACTCCAAGTTAACAAGACAAATATAACTACCTATACACAACAGGCAAAGAGGAAGCAAGCTTTATAATTTAAAGCCCAAATATGCCCACTTTATTCTTTTTATAGATTTTCTCAGTATTTCACCTCTTCTCCTATAAACTGAAGAAAAACAACAGGAATACTTCCCAAATGGAACAACAGAAATTCACTTGGGAATAAATATGTGGTTCATGCTCAGGAATTCACCTCAGGGGAATTCCACTTCCGAGAACTACTGTAAAAGGACAGCACTGCTGTGAAGGCACTAACAGCACTCATTTTAAGAATTACCACTTCCTTCAGAATAGAAAACAAACAAGATAAAAATGTATCTTAGTGTCTCTACACAAATAATCCCTCTGCTTTGTAACTACTAGGTTTTTCAGTGGAATTTGAGGAAACTTCCGGGAGCAGAGAACAGGAAGGGGAAAAATAGATTTAGCATGTTAATCCTACCAGGATGTCCCAGTCTCTTGACACGTAGTATATTACTTAGCTGAAGATCCTGTTGTCTTGTTAATCTTCAAAATGATAAGCCAGATTCTCAACAAGGGTAAATCAGTGTATCTCCATTAAAGTCAACTAGTTATGCCAATTTACACCAGCTAAGGAACTGGGTCATAATTTTTAGGCAATGTTATACCCACATACCTTCTGACCTTTTGGTGTGTGATTTGGTATACTAGGGAAGAATTATTAGGTGTTATAGTCCTACAGCAAGAGTATGTAGCGGTTTATGATTTCTCTTGTGAACAAGTCTACTGGCATTTCCACTAATGTAAGAATCTTGCAGTTGCATGAAATCTTGTTATCTACAATAGTAAAACAAGTAACACGACTTCCTCAGTAAGCAAAGCCTCTTGTAAGAAATACTTGAAAAAAATGGCTGTTTAACCAACCCAACATGGCTCCTGATTTAGGTGGGTCTGTTTCGAAAATCAGGAGTGAAGTCCCGAATCCAGGCCCTTCGTCAGATGAACGAGAGCTCCCCTGAGAACGTCAGCTATGAAGACCAATCAGCCTACGATGTGGCAGATATGGTAAAGCAGTTTTTCAGGGACTTGCCAGAACCTCTTCTCACCAGTAAGCTAGGAGAAACCTTCCTCCATATCTATCAACGTAAGTAAAATGGTGGTTATTCTGAATGTTACCGAAGTGTCAACCATGGGCCTGATTCATTCAACTAACTTCAAAGGGTTTTGGCTCAGGCAAAATATGATTGGTGCTGTACACAGCACAAAATAAAGACAAAATAAAGACAGTCCCTGCTACTAGAGGCTTTGGCTGAGATTTTCAAAACTACCTAATGGGATTTGGGCACGCAGCTCCCTTGACTGTCATGGAAATTGGGTGTCCAAATCCCACATGCAGCTTTGAAAATCTCACCCTTCCAATCAAAAAGAAGCACACAGAGAAGATGAGATGCACAGGGAAAGCCAGAGGAGGAAATAACCTGAAACAGTTTATATTATAATATCATATTTTTAAAAAAAATTATTGACCCACTTCATCTTGGTAAAAGTCTTTGGAATGTGGAGAGGATGGCAATTTGGCCTTCAAAATGAGAATATTAACATGAAATGAATTTTCATGCGGATATAGCTTTTGAGGGTTTGCATTTTCATTATATCTACTAACATTTATATGCACTCTAGTATCATAGTTTAGAGCCCAAACTTAAGTCCTGTTAAGAGATCTAATAGGGGAAGAAAAGCTTAAGGGTTTTTTCTTTTAATTTCATTCCTCAGCAATGTCTGAACCTCAAACAGATCAGAAAGATATCAGTGCATGTGAGCCGGAAAGTGAAACTGACAATTCTAGTCTAATTGTCCAAATTAGGGGAGGAACCAAAAGTAAACAAACAGTGGAAATAGTGAAAAGTAAATTAACAACTTAAAATGTTCTGTTGTAGGAATTTCAGGTGATACTGAGAAGAGAGAAACCGTTTTAAAATACCATATGAGCCTAGACTTGTGACCTAATCATTGACCTATACTTCCTCTTTCTGCTTTCATTCCCAGAAGCTGCAGGGTCACACTGAACTTCAGGCACATTTCATAGCACTTTATAAAAAGCACCTGTAATTATTTGCACCAATAAAATTGCTCCCATAATTACTTGCATCACCAAAATAGCAGGCTAAGTAGAGGATATATCTAATTCCAGGGCCATATTTTATGTTCTCACATGACTCTTTAATAGAAGTATGTGTTCTAGCCATTGTTTGATGAAAACTGGGAATGCTCCTGTGTTAACACAGGAGGGGAGGCCAGCCAGCTGTCACATCTAAATGCCCACGTCTCTAAAAAGCATGTATGGTTTCAGAGTGTGGAAGCTCATATAAAACTACAAAACCAATTGAAAAAAATCTCCTTTTAGGATGTTGGTAGGCCTTGTAGGAGCTTCTGTTTTGGGGAAGTCAGATGTATTTTATTTATAACTAAAGCTGGCCCCGTAATACTCTAGTACAGCACATAGAGAAAAGATTTAAAGAAGGAAATTGTGATATTCCACTTTATGGATCAGCCTTTTACCATATTCTTTTGGTTAGGAAAATGACATTTATGAAAATGATAGTAAAGCCTCCATGTACAATATATATAGGGAATAAATGAATTCCAGGGCACAGTAAGGCTAAAGAGCTTAAGCCTGTACTGCTGGGAGAAGAAGAAATGGCTCTAGGAAGGATTTCTTTGAACTGTGTGAGTAACTTTAAGGACTTCAGTATGGATCTGTTTAAAACAAAGCAGTAACAGGGAAACAGGTGGGCTTTCCTACATATTGAGAAACAAAGTTTAGATTAAAAACATGTAGGATTTTTTCCTCTGTACATTCAACAACATTTATATTTCTCTGCTATAGGTAGTACTGGAAGAACCACACTTTCTGGATCAAAAAAATAAATAAAAATGAACAGTTACTTGAGTACCTGCGGTATCTCATAAAGTGTGGGGTTAAATCAGGGGTAGACGAACTACGGTCCAGGGCCTATCAGACCTTTTAATCCAGTCCTTGAGCTCCCATTGGGGAGCGGGGTTGGGGGCTCCCCTCGCTCTGCACATGCCATAGCTCTGCATGGCTCCCAGAAGCAGTGGCATGTCCCATCTCTGGCTCCTATGCGTAGAGGCAGCCAGGGGGCTCCATGTGCTGCCCCTACCCCAAGCGCCAGCTCCACAACTCCCATTGGCCGGGAACTGTGGCCAATGGGAGCTGCAGGGGTGGTGCCTGCGGACGGGACAGTGCGCAGAGCCACCTGGCCACACCTCCATGTAGGAGCCAGAGGGGAGACATACCACTATTTCCAGGAGTTGCTTGAGGTAAGTGCCGTCTGGAGCCTGTCCCCCTGCCACCCTCCTGCACCCCAACCCTCTGCCCCAGCCCTGATCCTCCTCCCACCCTCTGAAACCCTCAATCCCAGCCTGGAAAACCCTCCTGCACCCCAACCCCCTTATTCCCAGCCCAAAGTCTGCACCCCCAGCTGGAGCCCTCACCACCACCACCCTGCACCCCAACCCCTTGCCCTAGCCCAGAGCCACCTCCTGTACTCTGAATCCCGCAGCCCGGAGCCCCCTTCCCCACACCACAACCCCTGCCCCAGCCTGGAGCCCTACCCTGCACCCCAAACCCCTCATCCCCAGCCCCACCCTGGAACCTGCACCCCTAGCCCAGAGCCCATACCCCCTCCCACACCATAACCCCCTGCCTCAGCCAGGAGCCCCTTCCCATACTCCAAACCCCTCTGCTCCACACCCCACAGCCTCCTCCTGCACCCCAAACTCCTCATCCCTGGCCCCACCCCAGAGCCCACACCTCCACCCATAGCCCTCATCCTTCCGACATCCCAACCCCCAGCCCGGATACCCCTCCCGCACCCTGAATGCCTCATTTCTGGCCCCATCCCATAGCCTGCACCCCTAACCGGAGCCCTCATCCCCTCCCGCACCCCAACCCCCAATTTCATAAGCATCCATGGCCCACCATACAATTTCCATACCCCGATGTGGCCCTCAGGCCAAAAAGTTTGCCCACCCCTTATTTAACTTTGGGAATTTTTGTTCATATGCATGTAGTTTACGTCATCACCAAAACTGAGGTTCGGAAGGATTATTTTCCCCATGACATACTGACAAGAACTTGAGGAGCTGGGACACTGCTGATATATCCAGAATGGTTGATTTCTGTGATTGCAGCGGGATGGGCATATCACAGTTCAGACTGTGCTCAGTTACCCTATACTTGGCATAGCAGTGGTTTATGTTACTCTGCTTAACCAAAACGCCCATTTAACTGAAGTGGCGTCCCTCAAGGTTGTATTGCATTCTTCATTATGTGCCAGAATCCAGTGGAGGGAGGGATGAGGCAGTAGCGTAGCTGGCGGGATTCAGCGGAAGCAGCTGCTTCCCCTCAGGCCGGCAGGCACGGAAGCGGCGCCTGCCGGCCGGCGCTGCCAGCCACACAGCCACAGGAGCCGCGGGGCGGCAGCGGCAGCGGCAGCTCGGCGTGGATGCGGTGCCTGCCGGCTGGTGCTGCCCACCACACTGCCAGAGGAGCCGTGGGGCGGCAGGCCGGCGCGGAAGCTGCGCCTGCCGGCCGGTGCAGACACAGCCAAGCGCTGGGACAGGAGCCGGGGACAGGCGGCAGCACAGGAGGGAAGGTGAGGGGGGGGTAGTTTCCGGTCTGGGGGCATGGCCAGAGGGGGAGCCAAGGGGGCGTGGCCAGAGGGGGAGCCAAGGGGGGTCTTTTTTATGTTTTTTGCTCCCCCTACACTGAAAACCTGGCTATGCCACTGGGATAAGGGAAACATTGCACAGACTTAGCAAAGATTCCTCTGAGTTTTCTGAAGGTTTCCTGTGTCCCTTACCACCTCTAGAAAGTCAGGGTTGTACTATATCAATTTACCATTTTTTGTCTGAAACCTTTTAAAATAAAGTGGTTGCATGAGCTTTCCAAGAGACAGAACTTAATAGCTTGCTGTTACATCAATGGTAACTCAGGCTTTGCTTTTCTTTCATAGGGTTATATATAATGTATTAAACACCCAAAGGAGTTCTCTTAATCCAACCTGAGGAAACTTATGGTAGCTTTAAAAATAATTCTGTCCAAGATGCTATTCAAGCATATCCATTACTACTTTCATTAAACTCTTCCTAGGTTCAGGACATAAGTGCAAGCATTTCCCCAAGCATTCCTAATGCTTTTTGAACTGCTCTCCCAAGGGCAGAAAAAGCATAGAAAATAGCATTTAATGCTATGGCACTCACATCATAAACTCTAAATGAAGTACGGTCTCCTTCTTAGAGACCCACCTCCTCAGGGACAGAGAAGGGTAGTAAAATTGGTTAGACAGGCGATGCAGTATGGAAAGATAAAAAATATAATAGCACTTAAAAGTTTGGACTCAGTCCTCCTTAGTACAGGTCGGTATTCACTTTCCAAAATGTGGAAGAGTAGGAGCGAGCAAGCTCAGAATATGTAAGAAAGAAAAGCTCAGGTTTTCATAGTCTGACATTTAAAAGGTGTTTTCCCCGTCCAAAAAAAGTAGTCACCACAGTGTGAGTTTCTGTGTTCACTTTATTACGTTCCAGTGTCTTTACATGATGTTATGATTAACCCCATTGAATGACACTTGATTTTCCTCAGATGTTCCCAAAGAGCAGAGACTTCAGGCCTTGCAGGCAGCCATCATGTTGATGTCAGATGAAAACAGGGAGGTTTTGCAGACTCTGCTGTGTTTCCTGAATGATGTCTCCTCTGTAGAAGAGAATCAAATGACTCCGATGAATGTAGCTGTGTGTCTGGCCCCTTCCCTTTTCCACCTTAATATATTAAAGAAGGAAAGCTCACCAAGGTAAGTAATTGTCTTGGCTGTCCCCTTATCTTTTACAGAAAGGGCTGGAATTTAAAACTTAAATAATATTGTATTAACATGATACTTTTGATGTTTAGACCAACATTTGGGGTGAGATTTTCAAAGGCGACTGTTGACTATCGCACCCCAAGATTTGGGCATGCATTCTTTGAGAAGGCATTACAGAGCCAAAAGGGCATTTACACACAGAAAAAGTCATTTAATTCTTGCACAAGTAAATGCCTATTTTCATCTCTAAATTCAATGTGTGTGTGAGTATGTTTTGTAGGGGTAGTTTTGTCTTTTGAAGGCATCAAGCCTGATTCTGCTGCCATTGGCGTCAATGGGACTGTAGACGTGCCCTTCCTTGCTCTTGGTACAAATCAGTCAGAGACCAGTCCTTTGCAAACCCCAGTGCTTTTTATTTCCCTGTGTGCGTTTCCACCACCACCTATATACAGTTCTGTACACTTCAATATTACTCAGGTAGCCACCTGGGGAACAGCTAGTTCCTGCAGCGAGGTGGGAACAGCAATCCCTACCTCCTCCCTTTCCTGTCCCTTCCTGCTAGCTTTATAGGCCTCCTCCCCATAAAGCTCACAGGTGATTACCTTGCAGCCCTTTAATGAGCCACACACTGCCAGCTCCAATTACTTCCCCTTTTTGGGAGCTGAGCTAGCAGGGGCTGGTTCAGTGCCTCTGAGGCCAGCACCCTGTTACAGACTTTTGCCATTGACTTCAGTGTGGAGAAGATAGGTCCACAGTTTTGTGGGCATGGCTTTTAACAAGCACGTTTTCAGGGCATGGTACAAGGTTGCAGACACACAATTCCTGTCAAAGTCAATGGGTATGTTCTGGCTTAAATCCTGCGCAACCTTCACCCAAATCATTATTAAAGAGGCATCATGGGAAGAAGGGATACGCACGGAACGCTTGTGTGCTAATCCCAGCTCTGCCAATGACTCACTTTGTGTATACTTGAATAGCATTCTGCTAACTGGAAAATTGAGCTCATTTCAGTCCATGTTCCTGTGGTTCATAATATGGTGAATATAGATTAAACAGGGCTTAGATCCATCCAAACATTGGTGGCCCATCTAAATGTCCCCTCTGCATTCCCTTCCCATCCCTGCCAAAGATCTTACTATGACCATATTTGGAATCTGTTCAGATATATGGGTCTGGAAAAGTCTCCTTGTAGCCAGTGCCTTGCCAAGCATTTTAAATGATGACAGGATAGAATACTGGGCATATTTGTTGAAGGTCTGTTGCAAAATGTATGATATGCAATGTATAACATCTTTAAATGTTCCTGCTTTTAACTTTGGCTTGAGAATATTTTAGGTAAACACTTTTCCTTTGGAATCAAAAAAAGGTTTTGTGTGGCCTGAATGATCTCTTAGAAATTTAAATTTAAAAAGGTTTTCTCTGTGGCTATGAGAACATTGTGCCATTACGTTTACTTTCATATTAAAAAGATCCAGCTCCTCTTACCTGAGACACTGAATTCAATTACAGAGTAATACAGAAAAAATATGCAACAGGAAAGCCAGATCAGAAGGACCTCAGTGAAAACCTGGCAGCTACTCAGGGACTTGCACACATGATAATAGAATGCAACAAACTTTTTGAGGTGAGTGGAAGACTCAGTATTATTCATGGAGGCCACTGTACATAAAAGAGCAGCCTTTGAAATATTTACAATTTAGACTTACATTTTCTCTCTCATTTTAGCTTAGAGGGCCATGGTTCCTAACTTATTTATAAGCTTGTTCATCTGAAGTTTATTTCTCATTTCTTTTTGACCGTCTCCTTCTACCTTTTCAGAGATGCAGATATTAGCAACATTAGTTTATGATCCTTCTGGGTTAACAAATTTTACTTTATAGTAAAATCTGTTGTTTTAACATTTAATTAGTTATATGTTTTAGTATCTTACTTTTTAAAAAAATCCAAAAGGGAGCTTACATATGTTGTTCTGTATGTAGTGTAACAAAGCTGTCGTTGCCTAGGATTACACAGTGATTCCTGAACTACATGCACTGGCACTTCCCATTTCAGGGATAGAACTTGTATCCTCCTGCTCCAAAAGTACATGCTAGTTTTCTTTGAGCTAAAGGAGAATCGCTATTAGCACTAAAGGGCCTTTGACGTACAATTGAACAGTCTGACACCATCCAGTAGAGAGCTGTGGTACATAGACACACTGGCTATTATCGTATCTTGATATCTCATGATTAACAGTAGGCAAAGATAGCAGTGGGTATCTGCTTTCATAGATTCATTGTGCTTGTGTACAGGATAATACATCATGCTAGAGAATGCTTCTCTTAAAGGGCAGTTCTCAAAATAAGCCTCTACCTCTAAGTTTTACCTGCTTTCTTTGGAGCAGGTCCCCCATGAGATGGCAACCCAGTCTCGGAACTCCTACGTGGAAGCTGAAGTGCACTGTCCAACAGTGGAGGAACTAGGAAAGCAAATGGGTGAAGAAGGAGGAAATTACCAAATGTACCTTGAAAGTCTGATGCAGAACCTTCAGAAAGAAGCAAAAGAGAAATTCAAAGGATGGGTCATCTGTTCTAGCATAGAGAACACGGACCTCGCCTACAAAAAGGTAATTTCAAGAGATGTGGAAGAATAAAAAACAAATTTAAAAAAAAATCTAATCTACCCATTTCTATCTATAGGTCCCATTGGTTCATTACATGGCTGAATAAATAAATGCCTTTACTATTTTTTAAGTCTTCTACTGGCAGGTAAATAATAATCTTGGAGGGGAGGGGGGGAAATCTGTTAAAACTTCCTATATAAATAAATAGTTAATAGAAATGTAACATGGCAGTGATCTATGTACAGGTCTGTCGCAACTTACGCGCATTTAACATGCGCAATTTTAGCTTTACGCTGTACGGCTGGAGTCTGGTGGGCATGGCCTCAAGCGGAAGAGGTGTGGCCTCAAGATTTAAAGGTCCTGGGGCACCAGTTGTGGCTGGGAGTCCCAGGGCCTTTAAATCACCCAGGGGGCTCCCAGCTGCAGAGGTGGCTGGTAGCCCCTGGGGCAAACTAAAGGGCCTGAGGCTCCAGCCACCGTGGAGCTCCAGGCCCTTTAAATGCCGGCCCCGGCCCATCTGCCAAAGCTACGGGTGGGATTTAAAGGGCTCCACCAGGCTTCCCGCCGCAGTGAAGCCCTTTAAATCCCACCCGCAGCTCTGGCGGCCGGGCCAGGGCGGCATTTAAAGCACTCCTCCGGGCTCCCCACTGCAGCGGGAAGCCTGGTGGAGCCCTTTAAAACCCGTCTGCAGCTCCAGGCTGGATTTAAAGGGCTTGGGGATGTAATTTTGTGTATACGGTTTTCGCTTTATGCACTAACCACGGAACAGAACCCCCGCGTAAGATAAGACTTGCCTGTATGATATTCCTGGAAGTGGGCACACAGAAGCCATAGTAAGGTCTCAACTAACAGGCAAAGGAAGTGATAAAGCAAACCGTGAAAAGATACAGAGAAGAAAATAGGAAAAATAGATTGTATTACTTGAGTGAATTGTTTGAGAAGGGGATGGGTAACTTTCCTGGCCTTCTGCTTCTCCTGCAAACAGGTCACTGGAACACAGTAGAGAAAGTTTTCTAAAGCTTGAGGAGATTTGGAAGGTGCGGGGAGGGGGCGAGGGGAACTTTGTTAATGTAGATACAGTATAGCTTCCTGCCTGTTCTACCAGGGTAGTCCTGCACAGTTGTTGTGAAAATGTTAGACCTATGATTTTAGGATAATTTTGTCACCACTCTATTCGGATGGAGGCTTTCCCCATTACAACCAGGGGAAGTTAATATTAACAAAGGGGAAGGAATGCAAGCCAAAATAGGGAAAAACAGGTTAAAGAATATTTAGATAAGATAGACATATTCAAGTTAGCAGGTCCTGATGAAATTCATTATAGAACACTTCAGAAATGAGCTGAAGCAATCTTGGAATCATTAGCAATTATCTTTGAGAACTCCTGGGGGATGGGTAAAGTCCCAGAAGACTTGAGAAGGGTAAACATAGTACTTGTCTCTAAAAGGGGGAACAAAGAGGACCTGGAGAATTATAGACCAGTCAGCCTAACAATCAGTTTGTGAGCATCCTAAGGAAAATAGGGTTATCAGGAATAACCTGCATGGATTTGTCAAGAACAAATCATACCAAACCAACTTAATTTCATTCTTTGACAGGGTTACCAGCCTAGTGGATGGGGGGAAGCATGACATAGTATATCTTGATTTTAGTGAGACTTTCGATGCAGTCCCACATGATGTTCTCATAAGCAAACTAGGGAAATGTGGTCTAGCTGAAATTACTATAAGGTGGATACACAACGGGTTGAAAGACTGTACTCAAAGAGTAGTTAACAACAGTTTGCTGTCAGACTGGGAGGGTGTATCTAGTGGGGTCCTACAGAGGTCAGTCCTAGGTCTAGTACTATTCAATAGTTTCATTAATAACTTGGATAGTGGAGTGGAGAGTGTGCTTTTAAAATTTGCAGATGACACCAAGCTGGGAGGGGTTGCAAGAACTTTTGGAGGACAGAATTAGAATTCAAGCTTACCTTGACAAATAGGAGAATTGGTCTGAAATCAACAAAACGAAATTCAGTAAAGACAAATGCACAACTACAAAATGGGGAATGACTGACTAGGTGGTAGTGCTGCTGAAAAGGACCAGGGGTTATAGAAGATCAAAAATTGAATATGAATCAACAATGTGATGCAGCTGCAAAAAAGGTTAATATCATTGTGGGCTATATTAAAATGAGTGTTGTATGTAAGACACGGAAGGTAATTGTCCCACTTTACTTGGCACTGGTGAGGCCTCATCTGGGTACTGTGTCCGATACTGGGTGCCACACTTTAGGAAGTATGTCAACAAATTGGAGAGAATCCTGAGGAGAGCAACCAAAATATTAAATAGTTGAAAAAACCTGACCTGTGAGGAAAAGTTAAAAGAGTGCATGTTTAGCTGTGAGAAAAGAAGACTGGGGTGGGGGCTGTTAAGGGCTGTTATAAAAAGGACTGTGATCAATTGTTCTCCGTCTCCACTGAAGGTAGAAAAATAAGTAATGGACTTTATCTGCAACAAGAGAGATTTAGGTTAGATATTAGGAAAACCTTTCTAAATATAAGGGTAGTTAAGCTTTGGAATAGACTTCCAAGGGAAACTGTGGAATCCGCATCATTGGAGGTTTTTAAAACAGGTTGGATAAACACCTGTCAGGGATGATCTAGGTTTATTTGATCCTGCCACAGCACGGGGGCTGTCCCTTCCAGCCCTGCCTTTCTATGATCTTGGGCTCTCTGTGGCTTTCTCCCCACTACGGTGCTGTATCAAATAACAGAACTCAAGGGCCAGTGAGCAGATTTTTTGCTATAAAAGCTATTTTCCTACTTTTGGGGCCCCAGAAAAAGGAACCTTTATCCATCCAGACACAAGAATGAGTCATCATGTCAATTACTCTTGAAAACTCTGGTTAATGCAACTCCACTGATTAGCCAAAAGGGCAAATCCTCTGTACACAGCAGCACCTCTGATTGCGCAAGTGTTTCAGATTGAACATGGGACTCTTTCAGGGCAATCAGAGTTTCAGGTGCTGGGCTAAGAAATCAGTCTTATTCTAATCATGTTGTATATCACCTATCCTTTCTTCAGTCCCTTTTACCAGCTATTTTTCAAAAATTCTATGACTTCTTCAGGGAAAATCCCATGTTCTACTTAATATCTTTGAGGTAGGAACTTTGGAACAAATTGGCATCTCAGTCCCACCAATATAAATAGAGTAATGCCAGTGCTATTGAAGGATCTAATCCAGATTTATATTGGTGCGAGAACAGAATTTAACCTACTGTCTCATTTTTCTGTTGTGTCAGCACATGTATATTTCTATATAAACAAATAATATTGAACATGCCTGTAAATATAAATGCTGTGAAACTTCATCTTAAACTTGAGCTCTGAGTCCTCACCGGAAATTCTTTAATCATTCCACACCGAGAACATATTCATAGCTCCAGCATTTCCATTTTTTCTTTATTGTTTACTCAAGGTTGGAGATGGCAACCCACTCAGGCTTTGGAAAGCTTCAGTGGAAGTTGAAGCCCCCCCATCAGTTGTACTGAATCGAGTTGTAAGAGAACGTCACCTTTGGGATGAGGACTTCTTGCAATGGAAGGTCGTAGAAACTCTGGATAAGCAAACAGAAATCTACCAGTATGTATTGAACAGCATGGCACCCCATCCTGGCAGAGACTTTGTAGTTCTAAGGTAAACTTTCTAAAGGCACTCTTCTAGCTTCTTCTCCACAAGGAGTTTCTGTTATTAGAAAGATCTGGTCTTATATAGCTTTCTCCTTAACATTTATTCACTAAGTATACTATGTCATCTACATATAGGCTGTAATATTTTATTTCTCAAAGTGAATTTAAAACTATGCACTTAGAGCATACTGATCTTTTCCTCAATGACATTTGAGCAACAGTCTTGCAAAACCCATGTATTAGAACATAAATATTATTCATTCCTTAGGACAGATGCCTGATAATAGCTGCTCTCAAAATAATGCAGATATAACCAGGGCCGGCTCTGGCTTTTTTGCCGCCCCAAGCAAAAAAAAGCGGGGGAGGTCCCGCCGGAGCGGCAAAGTAGGGGGAAAAAACCCATAGCGCGGCCAGAGCGGCAAAGCGGGGTGGGGGGGACAAAAACACTGCGCGGCTGAAACAGCAAAGCTGGGGGGGGGGAAACCTGCAGCACAGCCGGAGCGGTAAATGGGGGGGGGGACAAAAAACAAAAAAAAGGCACGGCTGGAGCGGCAAAGAGGTGAAAAAAAAACCTGTGGGGCGGCTGGAGCGGCAAAGCAGGGGGTGGGACATGGCGTGACTGAAGCAGCGAAGCAGGGAAGGGGCAGGAACAGCGCAGGGGAAAAAACAAAACATAAAAACCCTACAGGGCAGCCGGAGCCAGGGTGCAGGGGGACTCCCTGTGCTGCAGAGTGTGCGCCTGGTCTAGTGGGGGGGGAGAGAGAGAAGGGGGGCGGCCAGGGCTTCAGCGGGGTGCTCACCTGGTGGCCCCGACTACTGCGCCGGCTGCTGGGAGGGCTCTGCGCTGCTCCGGTCAGCGGGGAGGGAAGGACGCGGGCTGCCCTGCCGAGTTTGCTGCCAGAGCAGGGGGGAAAAAAGGGGGGCCATGCCACCGTAGGATTGGGCGGAAGCCGCCCCCTAGAATCTGCCGCCCCAAGCATGAGCTTGCTCAGCTGGTGTCTGGAGCCGGCCCTGGATATAACCCAACTGTTTTTTCTCCTGCTTTTGCCATGCTGTTTGGAGAATGGTGGATCTCTCATTTTGCTTGAGTTTGACGAGTCAGCTATTTAGTAGAAAAAATGCTAATACATTTAAGTTAAGGTTACTAGATAACATTTAAAGTTGGAACATTTGTAGACCAAGAAATGCTACCATTTTTAAAAAAAAGCTAAATATTTAAAAGTATGGAAATGAACTATCAATGGAAGGTAGATCCATATTCATATATCCTCCCTGTTCATGCAGTGTCTCAAATAATTGTGTATGTGTAAATTAGCTCATTGGACATCCCAAAAACAGCCTTAACTCTGCTCATACACAACCTATAAACAAGAAATCCTCTTAAATGCACCTGCCCTTTGAAACATTAATGGTTGGTTCTTGGCCCACTCATCAGGGCAAAAAACTGGAATGGTGTGTAGAAAGATTTCAGCGACAGAAGAGCTGTCCCTAACTCAGCCAGCAGCTGTTGAATGTTTCCTTTTGATTGATTGTGTGCATTATTGTTCTGGGCCTCTGCTTTCTCTTATTGGAATGATATGCCACTGAAATGATATGCAGTTTTGACAAAGGAAATGATCCAGCAAATCAGAATTGCATTAGGGAGAAAAATGATGGAAGGTAATAGAAGAGCCCAATGAAATATAATTATATCAATATATCCCTTTTATTGTTAACTTTTGTATTCTGTCAGAGAATAACAACTTGCAGACATTATCGTTATAAAGGAAAGAACTACTGGAATTCCTAAGAGAAGTTTTAAAATACTTTCTGTAATTTCTTTCTGATCAGAAAATATTAGACTGTACATTACACATTTTCCTTTGCCTGCTCAAGATTTACTGTCTGGGCTAAATTCCTCCCTGGTATAACTCTATGAACTTCATTTCATTTACAGCAGAGATTAATTTGGGCCACTGTGGCGTTCCCTCCTTGACCCAAGAAGATTGCATAGCAGCAGTCAGGGAGGTTTTTAACCACCTTTATTCTGGGTCATATTATTTTCCTTTCAGTTCACCATACGTCACAGTGTTTTATGTTCCTGAAAAACCCACAATGCAGTCACATCCATCAAACAAAATCTTGAGAACAAGTTTTCGTTCTCGTCGTTAACCTAGCCAGGATGTCTCAGCAACACTATTGGATATCACTGACTGAAATATATATATATCATAAAAGAGAATCCTGGCTGGTTTATGATGCGCTGAAAACAGGTAGGAGAGACCAAGCAGTAGGCTTGTTGTTCACATCCTTTGATTTGAGTTGAGGCTGGAGCTATGTTAACCAATCAGATTGCCTGACCTAATTAATGCACCTTGATTGGCAGCAACTGAGTTCAGTGAAATTATTAACCTCTAGAGAAGTGAGTTATTCACTTTACAGGACTGCTAACTTCAATCTCGCCTTCAAAATGTTCTTTTTATGCTTTTTAAATTCAGAGCTATCATTGAAAGGTATCAAAATGTTTCAAAAAATGATAACTGGGATATGTGGAAGAATGCATATGTCTGACTTTACATTTTAGAATGAATGTGAGCCATAGAGGGAGGGAAATATTGATATACAGCAGGGCCGCCCAGAGTGGGGGGTAAGTGGGGCAATTTGCCCCAGGCCCTGGGCCCCACAGGGGCCCCCACGAGAGTTTTTCAGGGCCCCTGGAGCGGGGTCCTTCACTTGCTCTGGGGGCCCCAGAAAACTCTCGCGGGGCCCGGGCCCCCGGAGCTTCTTCCATCGAAGACCCCAGGCCCCCTGAATCCTCTGGGCAGTGCTGATATACAGTACTTTGCACTTATATAATACCTTTCGTCCGAGGATCTCAAGAGGCTCAACATTAATTGATCCTCACAAGTACTGTACTGCAATCTCTTTATTTGGAAGTTCAGGATTTTTTTTACATAACTGCACTCAAAACCCAAACAATGTAAAACTTTAGAGCCTACAAGTCCACTCAGTCCTACTCCATGTACAACCAATCACTAAGACAAACAAGTTTGTTTACATTAAGGGGAAATCATGCTGCCTGCGTCTTATTTACAATGTCACCTGAAAGTGAGCCAGACGTTTGCATGGCACTGTTGTAACCGGCATTGCAAGGTATTTACATGCCAGATATGTAAACATTTGTATGCCCCTTCGTTCTTCAATTTGTAGGTGTTAAAGTTTTACATTGTTTTGGTTTAGAGTGCAGTTATGTAACATAAACAAAATTCTAGATTTGTATGGTGCACTTTCACAATGAAGAGATAGCACTATAGTACTTGTATGAGGTGAATTGAAAATAATATTAATTTTGTTTATTTTATTTACAGTGCAGATATTTGTAATAAAAAATAATAAGTGAGCAGTGCACACTTTGTATTCTGTGTTGTAATTGAAATCAATATATTTGAATGTTTAAATAAACATCCAAAAATATTTATAATAAATGTAAATGGGTATTCTGTTATTGATTAATTGTGACTATTTTTAATCCCGTGATAAATTGTGATTATTTTTTAATTGTTTGACAGCCCTACTTAAAACCACGAATCTGTGAATCAACCAAACTTTTGGAGTCTAGCTCTTGCTTTCTGCACTGCTCAGAGCTTTCATTCTTTCTCTAAATGTGATACTTTCTTAAATGTCTTGTGACAGAACATGGAGGACAGATTTGCCAAAGGGAGTGTGCACACTTGTGGCCATCTCTGTGGAACATGAAGAAGCTCCTCTGATAGGAGGTGTACGAGCAATTGTGATGGATTCTCAGTATTTAATAGAGCCTTGTGGCTCCGGAAAATCCAGGCTGACGCATGTCTGTAGAATTGATCTGAAGTAAGTACCATACCTGCAGAGAGCAGATCAGTGACATCCCCTCAGTAAACCAAAAATCTCTAAGCTTAGTTCAGCAGGGTTAGCCAAGAAAGGGCAGTTGTGTGTTCCTAGTAGTAATACAATAGCTGCAGTATTTCCTGTATGCAGTTAGTGTCAGTAGTTTGTAGGGATTTAATGCATTTTCTGAAATAGTGTTACTTTTAAAAGATGAATGAAGCAAGATAAGAACTAAACTGCTGTTCTCATCCAAAAAATGACTGAAAATGGCACCTTCTTCCTGAACTGGTCTGCTCTCGGTGTGTATTCAGGGTCATAGCTGCTCACATTAGTAACAAAAATATGGCTTTACTTCTGTTTCCTCCTGTTAGACCTGCAGCACCAACACAGCTAAGACAGTGAGAGACAGATTTTGTTTCTTAGTATGGTTTATTAGCAGCATTGTTTACTAAGTTCTACTCAGTTATGTTTATGCAAAAGTACTGAAGGCCATGTGGGTTTGCTAGTTTGAAGATCATGAGGCTGCCCATGAGCAAGTGGGGGCCTAACTTGGCCTGGAGAACTGTTACTGGTTCTGATGTATAAAAATGAAAGAACCAGGTTGAATTTGTAGAGATGGCAGTTACAAGAAAAAAAAATTCTAAGCCTAACACAATAGAAATAATTGAGAGGCAAACAGAGAATCCCAGTGTTGCCGGCACAGAGGCCCGAGGACAGCAACAGGGGTTCGTTGCCCGGTGTGCGTCGCACTAATTAACACACCAGGGTGGAGGAGCAAACCAAGTTTATTTGAGCCCAAATAAGGTGCAAGGGAGACATAGCAATCTCAAATCCTGCACACCAATACAAGCCGTTTTTCTCTTCTTATACATGATTTCAGCTAAGCATTCCCATCACCCCCACACTCCTCCTCTCCCCCTACCTTTCATTCCCATGCAGCAAATACACTTTGCAATAGCAATTACATTAAGCAGTTAAGTCATACTTGGCAAAAAACACTTTAGCTCGATAGTAACTCTTCTGTGAACAGTTATCTTGTTTTACTTTCCTGGATCCGTTATTCTGCCCCCACCCCCTTAGCCAGGTGTAAGCAGGCCTCATCATTATCTCCTGGCAGTACCACGGTTGAGCTAGCTGTTGTACATTCCATTCTCGGTTACTGGCCTGCTAGGTTGATTAAAGTTCAAACATAAACATGGAAGCGCTTTGGTCAGACATGGAGTGACTTTAGTTCATTCAGGCCTACTACAGAAGGCTTTATTGACACTTGTGGCTTTCCACCCTCCTGAGTTACCTAGGGTTATGCCTAGTGACACCAACAACTCCCCCCTTTGAGAATACTCAACAAACCTCTTGGCTGAGTTTTCTCAAACTTTGAGGACAAAAAGCAATTAAGCTCTAGGGAGCTGGGGTTAGTAATGAGGGGGTATTCAGTCCCACATTCATCCTCCCCATGGACCCGGCAGGATTCGGTATGTGGGAGCCCACACCCACCCTAACCGGTCCAAATGCTTGGAAGGAGCACTGTGAATGTCCACACTTCCACCCAGAAAGTGTCCAAGTATGTCTTCATGACCACAGATCAGATGGTACTCCTGATATGTCTGTAAGGGCAGTGGGCCAAGTCTGATGCTCAAGATTACTCCGAATGGCCATCAGCTGGTCATTCAGGAAATCCTGAATTTCTAAACATACTAGATCCCACTGCAATGCCTTTCCCAGCCTCAGTGATATTTAATACCATCTCTGTCAGTAACTTCTGGGTCACAGAACTAAGGGTGGAAATGACATGTAACTCACCAACTCCAGCCTATACTTGGGTTAGCTGAACTTTAGAAATAAGGCTAGTGGCCCTTTCTGGTTGGCCCAATTTCTTATCATGTTCTTGGCCTTTAAGAATATTCCAAATGGCTGCTACACTGTTGGCCCCAGCCCACAGGGATCTGCCCAATTTCCTCTTTTTCCAGAGGAAATAACCCAGGCTCTTTGTTGTGCTAATCTAATGGCAGCCCCTTGTGAGCAATCTGGGTATGTAAAAGTGATCTGAAAACTGGATAAAGGCAATGTCATTTAAAATCCAATTAGGGAGGGCAATACATACTGAAGGATTTATCCAAAACACAGGGCGCAGCCTGTAGAATAAACCCCAAAATCCAATTAATACCACATTCCCAAACATGGGTCCCACAAGTTTCTTCCTGCCAGTGTATAATTCCTTGGTTTTTTTTTTTCACCAGGGTCAGTTCTCAATGTCCTTTCTGGTCAGGAATTCCTGGACTTTGGCAATGTCAGTGAAATGAGTGTTTCTTCTCCTTTCCCGAAACAGTTGTAGTTCAGCATTTTACAAGGGAGGGATTACGAGTACATCACCCTGTAATGGTTTTGCTTCTTTTAGAAAAATTCAAAGGCACAATAGATTTGTTCGTGGACAAGGGAGAGGTTTAACCAGCACGTCACCTTGTCCTTTTTCCCTGCTGTCCAGAAGGCACAGTAAAACTAGAAAAAGGAATAGGCTAATCATCAGTAGGAGAATTCTTCTGAGGTGGAGGGGTCTTTTTGCAGTGAGAATCCTGGGTCCAGGCAGTCAGTCTTTGGCACTTCACAGCGGTGTCGGTAGTCAGCGGGGCTCAATAAGGGCCTTTCCAGCATGGAGCCAAAGCAGTCTTTCGCTGGTGGACTTTTACATTGATCCGGTCTTCTGGTTTCAAGGAGTGGCAGGGCTGCTAGGGACTTCGGATAGTGCTTCTTTACCTGTGAGAAAAGAAACCTAACACATTGCATTAGTGTCTTTGCAGATTCTACAACTGCTTGGGTATATTCAAGCCCCCCTTTTCTTGGTTGTTAGCCAAGTCTTAGCTGTGAGCAGTGTCCTTGAACGGAGTCAGCGCCTTATCCTTAGACTGAGCATGTTAACTATTTTTTGTTTCTTAGTTAACTTGTTCTTTTTCCTTTTCCCCTTTTTGGCTTTTTTTAACCTACAAAGGAAACTTTTACTTTTTACTTATACACCTTTTGTTAACAATGAACACATACACATTGCCGTTATACAGTACATTAGTCTTATTAGTTAATGTATGCCACATATACCCTTTCACTAAATTAACCTTATTACAGAGCCGTGGAACAACAAGTCAGGACAAGCACACCCACTTTGATGAGTTTCTTCAATACAACCTCTAGTCCAATAGCTTCCCACCATCCCCAGCCCGCTGGCTAGAAGTCTGAGGTAGCCAGAAGGAGCCCATGCACAATATAGGGAGTGGGTTAACTCTTCATGTCCTTGCTTCCAAAGACTGTTAATATGCAAATTTTAATAACTTCAATTAAACAATCAATTTTAAAACTTTCGATTACATAGCACTGTATACATTCTTTAGCTAATTCAACAAAATTGTTCATAGCCAAATGATTGCAATCTAATAATTTCTTTGCCTGAATTTATTTACAAATATTTCAAAGACACCAAGAACTTTTCTCTTTAGCATTTTTACAAGGTTCAACTGCTGTTCCCTCCAGCAACTACGGAGTTAACTTTGCACTCTGCCTTAAATCACTTACTTGTTTCAACCTGTTTTCCAGTCTCTCTCTCTGTTGCCTGCCCGCCTGGGCCCGATCCTGCTTTGCTCGCTGACCCGTCCCTTCAATGGGTACCAACTTGTTCCACTACCAGTTCAGCTAGGAGGGTGGGCTTCCCAACTAGCCCCTACCCTTCTGGTCTTTTCCCTAAAACATTTTTACTCACAAGACTATCCGAGTCCTCTTTTTTTCAACCACTTTATTGCCCAGTCCCGCTACGACTGGGGGTAGATCCACATGCCACCCTTCCCGGTCAACCAGGGTGGAGAGAGGAATGCTAAACCCCTCTCCAGTTCTCAGACTTACTGCGGCTGAGAGTGGGCACACCTTTAATTATACAATCCTTAACATATAACATCAACAGTACCAAACAAAGCAAACATAAAATAACAAGGGTAAAACAGATAGATGGTGTAAATTCTGCAGGGCTCCCCCATTCTTAATTGCTCACCAAACTGTGACAAATTTCTGTTACCAATCAATCCCTCATGTCAGGTGATCAAACTGACACTGCAGGACGGTGGGGGAGGATAGAGAAAACACACCATATAACCAAATTTTAAAGCTTCATTAAAAATAATAAAACAACAATGGAGAGTGTTGGGAACGCTCCCACATCACTCAGGAAGAACATGAATGCCCCAAGCCTTAAGCCACTTTAATACTCACACATGTCCAGACTGGCCACGTCTGTGTATAATGGTCAGAGAAGGGGGAATAGGTGGACGGGAGAATATCCTGTATACAGCTTGTTCAGAATTTCCAACATACTTCTGCTCTTGGGATGGCTGTTCTTTTACACCCTGGAATCTCCTGCGGTGTCTCTTTCAGAGATTCCAGTTCAGGTCAGCTGCCTGTGGCTTTTCCAATGTCACCAAGCCACACCAGCTACAGGGTCGCAGAAGCACACTGCTGGATCTCACTGGAAAGTTAAGCTTTGCAAATGTAATTTCAGTTCTGTAACTTGTATTGCCTTTGGTTTGCCTCTGTCTCTATTTTTCCACAACCAGCTGGGGCTGAAAGCAGTTTTTCTTTGTACTTAGCACAGTCTGCGCTGATTCTTGACCTTGTACGCAGAGCAGCTTTCTCTTTATCTCTGGGGTTAGCCGAGTTTCAAATTAACCCATTCCTAGACAAATTGCTCACACTGTGTCAGAGGCTTTTCTTTGGTGATTAAAAGCTCCTCTGAGATGTATGATCTTATCTAGATTGAAGATACCTTCTAATGGGCATTGTTTAGATATAAAGATTCCAATTCTCTAAATACCTGCAGGTTTTAGGACCATAATGTACGTACATGTAACATGCTGGGGTACCCTTAGGGGGTGAGGTGGAATGTTTAGACTGTCCCTCCCCCATTTTCCACTTACACACACAGAGAGGGTGCCCTGTCCGCGCTAGCGGCACATAAACTAAGGATCTCTCCCTACAGGGCACTCACACAGGAGAGACTAATGAAGATGACCACGACTCTCCTACACCTCCCTTCAGCAAAGAGCGTCGGCTAGTCTCTGGGAGACGGCGCCGCTTACTCTGATTGTGTCCAGTGAGATGATCAGACTGTCAGTAGCCCACACAGAAAGGAGAGGGGAGGGAAAATGGGTTCACACACTCCTAGACCCAGGAAGCTTCCTCGCCGGACGATGCCAGGCCAAGTCAGCCCACCGTGGGTCGGATCTCCTAAAGATCCACTAGTTACCGGGCTTGCGTTAGAGTAGTCCTGATCACGAGCCTTCGCTTCACAAGGTACTCTGGGCGTCTTCCGGTAACAATCACTCACACACACACACACACACACACACACACACACACACACACACCAAGACCATTATTTCCTATTACCACGATGCATCTTATCTTGCTGCACAGTCAATAAGTTCAGATTGCATGAGCCCAACAGAGACAGTTTCTCCTCCCAGTGCAGCTCTGGGGCATATGATGGGGGATTTTTACAAGAGCTCTTCATACAAACAGCTTCAGAAGCTACCTGTTCGCTGACAAAACAGGAGTAATTGAAGGATCGTGTTGTAATTAAGTGATCCTTCCGGTGGCCACCTTTCCTGGCTCTCTAGCTCATACTGAGGCCAGTCTACTGTACAGAACCTTTTCAGTTTGCTTTTAGTCAATGGATCTGATTCAAACACTCTCCAATTTGTCAGAATGCATTCTAAGGGTGTACACCGTGCCCTGCCTATACTCTGTTCCTGCCCCATACCTATGGGAAGACTCTGGGCGTCCCCAGATCTTAACAGGCAAACAAAAGATTAACAGCACTGGACTGTTCCTACCTTATCCGCAGGACCGGTTCCTCACCGTCGCCCGCAGCTGCTTCTCCACTATCTGAGTGCGTTGCACCATTGTGTCTTCCAAGGTCGGCCTGACGCGTCTCTGCCGAGGCCCCCGGTAAAGGCACCAGTGCGCGCTGGGCATCGGCTGTGACCATCGTCCGCCGCCATTGGAGGAGTCCGGGCAAGGCACAATTTTGCCTCGAGCCCACCCAGGGACGCCAAAACTGTTGCCGGCACAGAGGCCCGAGGACAGCAACAGGGGTTCGTTGCCCGGTGTGCGTCACACTAATTAACACACCAGGGTGGAGGAGCAAACCAAGTTTATTTGAGCCCAAATAAGGTGCAAGGGAGACATAGCAATCTCAAATCCTGCACACCGATACAAGCCGTTTTTCTCTTCTTATACATGATTTCAGCTAAGCATTCCCATCACCCCCACACTCCTCCTCTCCCCCCACCTTTCATTCCCATGCAGCAAATACACTTTGCAATAGCAATTACATTAAGCAGTTAAGTCATACTTGGCAAAAAACACTTTAGCTCGTTAGTAACTCTTCTGTGAACAGTTATCTTGTTTTACTTTCCTGGATCCGTTATTCTGCCCCCACCCCCTTAGCCAGGTGTAAGCAGGCCTCATCATTATCTCCTGGCAGTACCACGGTTGAGCTAGCTGTTGTACATTCCATTCTCGGTTACTGGCCTGCTAGGTTGATTAAAGTTCAAACATAAACATGGAAGCGCTTTGGTCAGACATGGAGTGACTTTAGTTCATTCAGGCCTACTACAGAAGGCTTTATTGACACTTATGGCTTTCCACCCTCCTGAGTTACCTAGGGTTATGCCTAGTGACACCAACACCAGTATGCATTTCTGCAGAATCACACTTTATGCAGAATTGCTCTTTTAACATATCAGAAAAGTCTATGGTAGCTCCATCATAGTTCATTGTTGGGTTTATTTCCTGCAGGTATGGTAATAATGAAGCACAAATTGTATTCTGTATAGGTTCTTATCCGGGGCTTATCATCATAGTATCTGAGCACATTCCAATAGTGCATTAAGTAATGTGACTTTTTTTTTTTTAAATTGGAGATATACCAATCTCCTAGAACTGGAGGGGACCTTGAAAGGTCATTGATTCCAGCCCCCTGCCTTCACTAGCAGGACCAAGTACTGATTTTGCCCCAGATCCCTCCGTGGCCCCCTCAAGGAGTGAACCCACAGCCCTGGATTTAGCAGGCCAATGCTCAAACCACTGAGCTATCCCTCCCCTCCACTAACATCAGTCATGTATTTGTTCCCTCATGAATTGTGTGCAGTGGCATGTTTATGGTTTTGGATTATTTTTAATATATTGCGAAATATTTTTAGATAAGGCAAAGTCAAAGAAATGTTGCACTTGGAGTATAAGGTGGTGCGGTTTGTGATGGTCCTTAACTCCTGGAGGAGTTCATTCCATTTCTTGGACCAGTCCCTAAGAAAGTTCTGTCTACCATACAGTCAAGCTTTACCCTTATTGTGGAGAGTTCCATAGTCCCAGAGGAGCAAAGCAGTCAATGATACTCTCCATTATGGAGCTTTAGCTGATCTCTTGAATACCCTGGGCCATTGTGCATCTTGAAGATAAGGCCTGAGACCTTAATTCAATAATCCATGGGAAGCCAGTGTAAAGAGCAGAGGACTGGTTTGATGTATTCACAGCAGCCAGCACTGCTGAGGGGGAGAAATGGTACCTGCCAAGCTAATCTCTCCACCCTACAGACACCACTGTACAGCTGACATTACTGTAAGAGTGAAATGTAAATTTGAATATAGCACAGGAGAGTGTTCAAAGTACACTGGTGATGGTGGAGGTGATGGTGGTGATGATGATAAAGCATATCAGGTTCTTCAACAGCACTGTAGGATTTCAGTATGGCTGGGGTAGTGCATGGCAACCCCACTCCTGTGAAGCAGTTTTTCAGTAATTTTGTTCTCTTTCATTTCCTCAGAGGCCATTCCCCAGAGTGGTACAACAAAGTCTTTGGACATTTGTGTGCAGCAGAAGTTGCCAGGATCAGAAACTCATTTCAACCTCTCATCGCTGAGGGACCAGAAACCAAAATCTGAGGAAATAGTCCAGGAATGTGTGAGCCTAAAGCAGAGTATGGTAGACAGCAGAAAGACCCAGAGCAAAGGTTTGAGTAAGGTTTTAGCATTAGCTGCAATAGAAGTATAACCTGATGTCTGTACAGTGGCGAAACAGGGATTTCACAGGAAGGCCTGCTCATTACAGAGACTTCGCCTACTTATTTGCCCCATCCCATGTATGTTACTTTCAATTACTGAAGTAAACCTTTTTTTAAAAGCTTTTCTCATTGTTACTTTAAAATGAGACTATTACCATTACTTGTGTGTTGCATAATTCTGATATTTAAAAGCTTCTAAGAAGCATATTTTAATTGTAAATAAACCATGTACAGTATGTATATACTTATCTATGTATATTATATATATCTATATATGTATATGTAAAGTAATTATTTTGTATATAATTTAGTGCTTTCTAGGAGAAATCATCTGCATCAATTTTGACCTTATATGGATCTATTCTTGTTGCTTGTTTCTCAGTGTTTCACAGCTACATAAGCTGTGTTTGTTATTATCACAAGGCTACGTGACATAATCTGTGTGATATCTAACAGAAAAATGGATGACTGCTGTTCTCATTATTGTTATGTGTGTGGGGGGGTGTAAACTACAAGAAGGTACATAGAAATAGATGTAGGGAGTTTAGAGGGGATAATGGTATGTTTAAAAATAATGAACAGCAGTTCACTATCACCAAAAAACGCTAACATGGACATTTGTAACTGGTATGCACATTTTGAAGACCGTTCACAATAAGCTGTAGGAAGTTTATGACTATTCCATGATAGCTCTTGAAAACTTGCATGTTGCCTTAAACAACTAAGTAAGTAGTTGCAGTTAGAGGACCTCACCATTTGCAGTAGTAAAGCTACTTCCTATATTAAGGGTATGTCTAAACTACCCGCCGCATTGGCGGGTAGTGATCGATCTATCGGGGATCGATGTATTGCATCTCGTCTAGACTCGATACATCGATCCCCGAACATGCTCCCCATCGACTCTGGAACTCCACCAGGGCGAGAGGCGGAAGCGGAGATGACGGGGGAGCGGTGGCCGTCGATCCCGCAGCGTGAGGACGCGAAGTAAGTCAATCTAAGTCGATCTAAGATACGTCGACTTCAGCTACGCTATTCTCGTAGCTGAAGTTGCGTATCTTAGATCGATCCCCCCCCTCCAGTGTAGACCAGGCCTCAGTCTAGAGCAGTTCAAAGGAATGGGGCAGATACTGAGGTAACCTTAACTGTTTATCTGGAGTCAAATTGGCAAGTTATTAAGGGCCACCACTCTGAAGCCTTTCTTTTAGATTTCTAGCTAAGTATGTACTTAGGGAGCTGTTGTTTCCTTCTTCTGTCAAGATATTTAATGGTTAACCAAAGTCCAAAGCAGTGTTTCCACCCTAGATGGACCCAGATGTGCAGCTAAATATACCTTTTTATATATTTTCACTATAAAAAGTAACTAATTCTTGGGAAAATAGCTTTTTTGGTAAGAGTGAACATTTTCATTTTATGCACTGCACTGATCTTAGCTCTGGCACCCATTCTGCTTCTGTTAACAACAATGGGAGCAGGATCAAATCTACTGGACCATTTCATTTTCAGGGACTTAACATTTTGCTAAGTGGAAGAATGCTTTAAAAATGTTTGTTAGCTATGAGAGAGGGGTTCTTCTTCGAGTGCTTGCTCATATCGATTCCAATTAGGTGTGCACGCGCTGCGTGCATGTTCGTCGGAAGATTTTTACCCTAGCAACACTCGGTGGATCGGCTGGGTCACCGCCTAGAGTGGTGCCGTCATGGCGCTGAATATATACCCCTGCCGACCCAACGGCCCTTCAGTTCCTTCTTACCGCCCATGTCGGTCGTTGGAACAGTGGAGCGCGGCTTAGCTGATCTCCATTTCCCTAGCTACTCATAGTTCTCTCGTTTTTTCTTGTGTACATAGTTGAAATTTCTATAGTTGTAGTTAGTTTTATTTGTTCTATAACAGCATTTACAAGGCCGTTGTGTCTCAGTGTTCACAGACAACACAACGGCCATGTATTACATAAACAAACAGGGAGGGGCACAGTCCGCCCCCCTTTGTCAGGAAGCCATCCTGCTCTGAGACTTCTGCATAGCCCACTCGATAGACCTGGTAGGGTCCTTTCTCCCAGGAGTTCGGAACACTCTGGCGGATCGCCTCAGCAGATCCTTCCTGTCTCACGAGTGGTCGATTCGTCCGGATGTTATCCATTCTGTTTTCCGGAAGTGGGGCTTTTCCCGCATAGACCTCTTCGCTTCCCGCGAGAACAGGAAATGCCAGACGTTCTGCTCCTTCCAAGGCCTCTCCCCGGGCTCGATCTCGGACGCTTTTCTGATGCCGTGGACGAGCCATCTGCTGTATGCTTTTCCACCGTTCCCGCTGGTTCACAGGGTCCTGCTAAAACTCTGCAGGGACAGAGCCCACTTGATCATGATCGCTCCAGTGTGGCCCAGGCAGCACTGGTACACCATGTTGCTCGACCTGTCGATAGCCAACCCAATTTCCCTGCCTCTTCGCCCAGACCTCATAACTCAGGACCACGGCAGACTTCATCACCCAGACCTGCAGTCCCTTCACCTCACAGCATGGCTGCTGCGTGGTTAAGCCAGTCCGAATTACGTTGCTCTGCCTCGGTACAACAAGTACTCCTAGGTAGTAGGAAACCTTCCACTCAATTAACATATCTGGCCAAGTGGAAGCGTTTTTCTTGCTGGTGCAAAAAGCATAGTGTTACTCCCACCGAGGTCTCGATCCCTACCATCTTGGACTGCCTCTTGTCTCTCAACAGCAGGGCCTAGCGGTATCTTTATTGAGGGTGCACTTGGCGGCCATCTCTACCTTCCACCCAGGGGAGAGTGGCCGCTCCATGTTCTCGCACCCTATGGTTTCTAGGTTCCTCAAGGGCTTGGAGCACTTATACCCCCAAGTACGCCGCCCCGCCCCAACCTGGGACCTCAACCTGGTTCTAACCAGACTTATGACTGCCCCATTCAAGCCGCTAGCAACCTGCTCGCTGCTATACCTGGCCTGGAAGACAGCTTTCCTCGTAGCCATTACATTGGCCAGACGAATGTCCGAGCTTCAGGCTCTCACGGTGGACTCACCGTATACTGTGTTTCACAAGGACAAGGTGCAGTTGCGACCACATCCAGCCTTTCTCCCTTTCATATCAACCAGGATATCTTCCTTCCGGTCTTCTTCCCAAAGCCACACTCATCATGACGGGAGCAACAGTTGCACTTCCTGGACGTCCGTAGAGTGCTTGCATTTTATATCGAGTGGACAAAGCCCTTTCGTAAAATGCCCCAACTCTTCGTCACGGTGGCAGACTGAATGAAGGGCCTACCTGTCTCCTCCCAGAGTATTTCATCTTGGGTGACGTCGTGCATCCGTACCTGCTATGACTTGACTCATGTTCCATCGAGCCACCTCACCGCACATTCTACCAGGGCTCAGGCGTCATCTGCTGCCTTCCTGGCTCACGTACCCATCCAGGAGATATGTCGTGCAGCTACCTGGTCCTCGGTCCACACCTTTGCCTCACATTACGCACTGGTTCAACAGTCCAGAGATGATGCAGCCTTTGGCTCAGCAGTTTTGCATTCTGCAACATCTCACTCTGACCCCACCGCCTAGGTAAGGCTTGGGAATCACCTAATTGGAATCGATATGAGCAAGCACTCGAAGAAGAAAAGACGGTTACTCACCTTTGTAACTATTGTTCTTGGAGATGTGTTGCTCATATCCATTCCAAATCCGCCCTCCTTCCCCTCTGTCAGAGTAGCCGGCAAGAAGGAACTGAAGGGCCGTTGGGTCGGCAGGGGTATATATTCGGCGCCATGGCGGCGTCACTCTAGGGGGCGACCCAGCTGACCCACCGAGTGTTGCTAGGGTAAAAATCTTCCGACGAATGTGCATGCAGCGCGCGCACACCTAAGTGGAATGGATATGAGCAAAACATCTCAAAGAACAACAGTTACAAAGGTGAGTAACCGTCTTTTTTGTTTGCTGTTGTTTTTTTTAAACCAACATAAGATCAAAAATGTAATTATATACATGAATCAGTTAAAAAAAACACAGGTCTATTAATACAACACTCCTTCATTACTCAGATATTTGTTCACCTTGACTTTATTTATTGCTGCATTAGCCAGTTTGGTCATTCATAACCAGTGTTTTAGTTCACTTCTTTAAATGAATTCTACCTACATTTATTGTGAGTTTTAATCTATGAGATTTATCATCCCACTAGTAGCTCCTGAGATTTATATCATGATTCAGTGGTGCTGGAGTAATGGCTTCACAGAGTGACTCTGCCTCTGTACTTTGAATGTACTTAGATTACATCTGTTGTGTTGTGTTTGTCAGCAATGTGCAATTATATTATTAAGAAATATTAGAGAGATATGAGTACTGAGATACCTTCATATGCCTCTAAATATCATAAGACAGCTATATGCCACAATAACCAATCCTGCCATTCTGGTGTGTCATTTTCCAGTGATGGTGGTTCAAGAACATATAATTTTCCATCCTGGAGTAGATCACTGGTGAATCAAGATCAGTTTCCTACTGTCAGCAGTTATCACTACTGTAAGATTCAAGAAGGCATGCCCTCTCATACGACACATAGCCACCTGAGCAGTATTTTACAGGGAGAAGGACATTTTTGCTGCCCCCCCAACCCCTGGCACAGTCTGTTCCCTGAAGCATGAGAGTTCAATGCCGTTATCATACATGAGCTTACATAAGTGAATACAACACTGCCTGTGTATTAATCAACACAGAATTATCCAGGCACTGCAAACAAATAATTTCTGGAAGAAAAATGTAGCAAACCAGGACGGGTTGTCTTATCCTGAGCTAATCAGTTGGAGGAGTTGCCAAAAGCCCCCTATTATAATTACAGAAATGGCAGAGGACCCCTCATGGTTAGGAGGGGAGCAGAAGCTTTGTAGCTGTACTTGCAGCATCTCTAAGCCATGTATCAATTAAATAAATTTTCTTTTAAGATGTGTATTAAGGCACATATCTACCAGTCAGACACTACAGTATTTTGTATTAAGTGTTATGCTGCCATTTGGAATACAATATGACAACCACATTTTGAAATGTTATACTCATATTAATACCTCATATTTTTACCTCATTTTTTAGTATCAGTCATCAATTGTAGATAAGTAATTGCAGAGGTGAATAAATGTGCATACATTAAAGCTTCAGAGTTCCTTTACCTCTATGTATATGTTCATTTCTTCTATGCTGGAACTGGAAACAAACCTGGAGTGTGGAGCGGCTCCCTCCCCACCAGTGCTCCCACACCATGAGGGCTACAGTGATGTGAGTTTTGCTAGTGGAATGCCCAGAGGGCTTCAATACCAGTGAGTCCAACTTCCTAGGTTTCCAGGTTTCTCAGCTCTTACACAAAATTATAGTGGTTGTCCCGCCCCCTCCTCTCCTCTCCATAACTATTAACCCAGTGGTTAGAGCACAGTGTTGAAGTCCCCACCCTCCCTGATGTGGAGCAGGGACATGGGTCTCCCTCCTCTCAGATGAGTGCCCCAACCCACTGGGCTACAGCGTCATTCTTACTCTCACTGTGGGACCATGAATATGTAATTACTTATACAAAGTTGCACAGCTTCAACAAGTGAGATTCGCCCAGGATGTGGGAGCCCTGGCTGTCAAAGCGCTAACTGCTGGGCTAAAGGTTATAAGAGGGAACGCAACCACCACCACCTCCTTCTCTTTGTGAGAAAGCACACAGGCCTGTAACCCCAGCAGAAGGCTGACAGGTATGAATCCTAACAAGAGAGAAGCGCTTCCCTCCAGCCTACCGCAGGGCTCTAGATTTCACTACTTAGTGGCAGGGTACACAGCGCTGGTGGAGCATAAATCCCTTGCCTCATCCCCTCACCTCCACATTTCCTATTGGCCAGTTTAGGCAGCTCTCTGCACAGCATGCTGGCTTTTGTGGATCCCATTCTTAGGCATGTAACTCTCCCTGCAATGTAGCAGGAGCCTGGGTGCCTACACTTCGGGCTCCATATTCCACTATGAGGCAGGGCACCTAAATGTTAAGTGTTGCAACAATGAGGCTAAGTCCCCCTTGTGGATCCAGTTCTAGGAATCTTAGGCTGCGTCTGTTCTTTAAAATACAATACGCCAACCTTGCAAGTAACCAAAGAGCTCCTCTTGTTAAGATGTGTTCCCTCCACCCAGCAGGGCTGTCAAAGACCTAGGGCAGGCAGGCGTGGAGCCAAGGAAAGCATTGGAAAGACAGGGCTCCATAGAAACAAAGTTCCAAGCCCCACAGAGGTTGGCCTGACACAGACATCTCACCTCTCCTGCTTAAAATGCTGGATTAGGGCCCCACTCTGGCTTCCCTTTTTTCACCACCCCATGTATGAGGGCAGCACAGCGCCGCTTGCCTAGGCTGCAGGTTGTTGGCTGCACTCTGACTTCACCAAGAAACATGTGGGATAAGCTAATGTTGCTACTAATTGTTGTGCTCACACCTGCACCTCCCTCACTGGTTCCCTCATAAATGCCCTTGTTTTCACAAGGTACTGGTATAGCAAAGGTGCTAATGAGGTGACTGATGTAGAAACATCCAGGATTAAACACTCCATGGGAACAGTTTAAAATGCCATGCAAGGAGTCATTAAGGATTTGTGGGAATTAAAACTGTCCTGTCTGAGCCTTTAGACATTTCTCATGGCAGGGCTACACTACCGCTGAAGTTGATCTAAGACCTTGGCTACACTGGCGCTTTACAGCACTGCAACTTTCTCGCTCAGGGGTGTGAAAAAACACCCCCCTGAGCGCAGCAAGTTACAGCGCTGTAAAGCGCCAGTGTAAACAGTGCCCCAGTGCTGGGAGCGCGGCTCCCAGCGCTGTAAGCTAATCATAGAATCATAGAATATCAGGGTTGGAAGGGCCCTCAGGAGGTCATCTAGTCCAACCCCCTGCTCAAAGCAGGACCAATCCCCAACTAAATCATCCCAGCCAGAGCTTTGTCAAGCCTGACCTTAAAAACCTCTAAGGAAGGAGATTCCACCACCTCCCTAGGTATCCCATTCCAGTGCTTCACCACCCTCCTAGTGAAAAAGTTTTTCCTAATATCCAACCTAAAGCTCCCCCACTGCAACTTGAGACCATTACTCCTCCCCTCGGGGAGGTGGAGTACCTGCAGCGCTGGGAGACCACACTCAAGTGCTGCCGCAGGAGTGCTCCCGCAGCAGTGCTTTGGAGTTTCGAGCGTAGCCAAGCCCTAACTTACATCGCTCAGGGATGTGAAAAGGCCACCCCCCTGAGTGACACGACCTAAGCACTGTCCACGCCAACGCTACGTCAGCAAGAGACACTCTCCCACCAACATAGCTTCTGCCTCTCACAGAGGTGGAATAATTATGCCGATGGGAGAGCGCTCTCCCGTCAGCCTAGAGCATCTTCACCAGAGCTGCTACAGCAGTGCAGCTGCATTGGTGCAGGCAGCAGCACCAATGTAGCATTTCTAGTGTAGACCTGCCCTCAGCTTCCTTTTTATTTTAGAGCCGCTCCACACAAGGCAGGTTGATGGCCAGGACACATTCCCAGACGATGTACTCTAGGGGTTTCCCAGGTATAAAGATCAGGGGCTGAGGGAGGAAAAGAGGCTTAGGATACACTTAAGCACTTCGGCCCAGCTCCTCAAAGGTACTTAGGCACTTAAATACATTTGAGGAGATGGTCTTTGATCTTCCTGAGTTTTGGGTGAGTCCTGGAGGGGTCAGAGGCCAAAGACAGCTGCAGCTTGGCACACACAGGAGCAGTGACATACCTGAGGTCTTTGCTAAAGGAAGTTACCTGTATGGTTTGTTGCCACCTCTATTTAAGAAAACAGGCCTTGTGTACAATTTGTAAATAACAAATGTCATTAAGAAAATACCTGATTCTGCGTTACCAATTTCTGCTCCTAGCAGGGAATCAATCTAACAAGCCCCGAAAATCTCCTTCCTTGGCGCCACAATATGGAAAGCCTCACCATGTTATCTTCACAGCAGCAGACACCAGCCCGTGTTCGTTTTTTTAAAACAAAACATGAGGTTCTGCGGAAGCACAACAAAGACAATCAGAAAACCCTGCAATTGCAGACACTGCGGTGCCTTTTGCACCTGTTCACAGCCACTCAAAGACAAATGCTGAAATACAGCTCACACAATAGTCATAAGTGACAATTTGCTATCACTTGCCTGACTGTTTGCAAGTTATGGGAGTAAAGTGACTGAATGGCCATCTATCCCTCCTCAAGCAATTCCTACGCTTTCCTTGAGCATGGTAAGAATGACTCCCTTTCCTTGAGCAGCTGCATGCCAAATTAGTGTTATCAATTTTAAAAGGGAGAACCATAGACCAGTCATCCTATCAGCAGCATCTGCCCATCCCACTGGGCGTCCAAACAAGTGCTGGCTAGGTGCTTGCTTACAGCTTTACACCGAACAAGCCTAAACAATCATACTGATGCAAAATTGGGCCTTTTCCCTATATTGCTTGTGTAGTTTAGGTGCAGTATGTGGATTGGACTGTTGCAGGCAATGAACCTAATTTTATACCCACTTTGCCATTCTGAAAGAAAGTTCCCAGTGAGCTGATGGGAGTTTGACCAGTGACTGCAGTGGGGGTAGAATTAGGCCACAGCTGAGCACTTTTGAAAAAGCCCACCACAACCTTTGACTTGGCAAATAAAGTGACTCCAGACAGTCAGTGTTTTTAAACACATTTGCACTGCTTCTTGGACAGATCTGAACTGTCTGGAGGAGGGAGAGAGAAAGGCTCTACACAGCTCCCCTGCTAGACAGCAAGACCAAGCTACAATGACCAGGGAGAGGGAGGCATAGCAAGGGTGTCAGAAGCAAGCAGGATCGGCAGGGAGTGAGCCCTCTCTACATGAAATGGGAACGAATGGGAGGCGAGGAGAATACGAAGCCGACAGCACCCTGTGGTTAGGGTGTTGGAGGGATAAAAAAAAGTCTCAGCTTCCCCCGGCCACCCATTCATGGAGTTACCATATTTCAGGTTCCCCAAAAGGAGAGGAGAAGAGCTGGGGAGAGGAGGAGGGGGTAAAGTTGGGAGTGCTGGAGTGGGTACCTGTGGCGGGGGTACTCGAGGGGTGGGGGCACTGTCATTCCCTGTAACAGTGGCAGGGCAGGTGGCACAAGCCCAGGACACAGCACTAGCTGTTGGTCAGTGCTTCCCTATGGAACCCCCTGCACAGGACTGAGAGCCTGGGCCTGAGCGGGCGGGATCCCGCAGCTGTGGCTTGCAGGGGAATGGTCCAATCAGTTGTGGATGCAGGGTTGTGACCAGGGGCAGCTCTAGGTATTTGGCCCCCCCCCCCCCCCCCAAGCACAGCAGGCAGGCTGCCTTCAGCGGCTTGCCTGCGGGAGGTCCCCGGTCCCGCAGATTCGGCGGCAGCCTGCGGGAGGTCCGCAGAAACCGCAAGACCAGCGGAGCCTCCGCAGGCATGCCGCCGAAGGCAACCTGCCTGCCGCCCTCGTGGAGACTGGCAGAGCGCGCCCCCCCCGCGGCTTGCTGCCCCAAGCATGCGCTTGGAGCGCTGGTGCCTGGAGCCGCCCCTGGTTGTGACCAATCAGGAAGCAGACCAATCAGGGCTCTTTCTGAGCTGCAGCTTGCCTGGTCTACAAAAACCCTGGCCATTGCCTGTTATTTAAAAAAATTCCACCTGGACAAAGACAGGCAGCTCAGAAAAAGAGGCTATGTCTGGGAAAACCCGGACCAGGGCCGGCTCTAGGTTTTTTGCCGCCCCAAGCAAAAAAAAATTTGGCTGCTCCCCCGCCCCCGCCCCGACCTGAGCTTCCCCACCCACCAGTGCCCCCCCACTCACACCCCCTGCTGCCCCAGCACTGGGCTCCCCCGCCAAAAGTGGGATCCGCTACCAGCACACAGCAGCCAAGTCCTGGACCAGCTGCGACTCTGGCCCCATGCGGGGTGGAGCTGCTGGGCAGCACGGAGCGGGAGTACTTCCAGGGGGCGGTGCGGCTGTGGGGTGGCGCGGAGAACATGGCCCCCTCCCTGGGCTTCGCAGCACTGCTGGTGGCCAAGGTGGATCAGTTCGTGCTCACCGCCGACATGCTGCTCTTCAGCCTCACTGTGCCCTGGCCCAGCCCTGGCGGGAGGGAAGGTGAGGATCTCCGGCTGCGGGGCTACCTGCTCAGCACCGACGAGCCCAGCTGGCCACTCACTTCCTCCAAGAGCCCTTCTCGCTGCCGCCGCAGCCAGGGCTCGGCTCCAGGGGACCCCGCTTCCCTCCCTCCCCGGCTCCTCACACACTCTGGGCAGGGCTGCCCAGAGGATTCAGGGGGCCTGGGGCAAAGCAATTTCGGGGGCCCCTTCCATTTAAAAAAGTTACAATACTATAGTAACATGTATTTGAAAATGTAAAAAATAACTAGTGAAATACATTCAAAAATTAATTTGTAATAATTTGAAAATACACTAAATACATTATTTAAAAACATTAAATGCTTTACTGGTATGTCTACATTTGCAATTACATAATGGGCTGTTACTGGGTGATGGTGATGGCTGGTGCCAATGGGCTGTCGCTGCCTGGGGGTGGTGCTGCTGTTGCCCAGGGCTGGGTGGGGAGCTGGGCTCTGGGTTTGGGGGTGCCCGGCTCACAGGGGCTGGGCTCAGGACTGTGGGGAGATGAGGTCGCGGGGTGTCCAGCTCAGAGGGGCTGGACTCGGAGCTGGGGGTCAGGGCTGGGGGGGATGGGGTCGGGGGGGTGCCAGGCTCCGTCCCCAGCCCCTTACCAGGCCACTTACCCCTCCTCTCCCTGACAGCGGTGCAGCAGCGTGGTGTCTCCAGCGGGGCCTGAGTTCCCACCACTCGGCTGCAGGTCGCAGCCCCACCCCCTTACCAGCTGAGACACCGGCGGATGACGGAGGCTGGGGGAGCATCTGACATACTTGTGGGGGCCCCTGGGGAAAATTGCCCCACTTGCCCCCACCCCCTTCCGGGCAGCCCTGACTCTGGGAGCCCTTCTCGGCACAGCCTGGGCTCGGCTCCAGGGGACACCCCCCCCGCCTCCCTCCCTCCTGCCCCAGCTCCTCACATGCTTCGGGAGCCCCTCTCACCGCCCTTAGAAAGTGCAGCCCCAAGCACATGCTTGGAGGGTTGGTGCCTAGAGCCGGCCCTGACCCAGACATATGGTAATGCTCCTCAGTCAGCACCAGAGTAAGGCAAAATAGGGCCACAGACCCACCATGACAGAGGTCTTCATGTGGTCCCTCTCAACCCACTGCCCCAACCCTGCCTGACGGTATGGTTGTCAGGCGTCCGGGTTTTGACTGGAACTCCCAGTTGAAAAGGGACCCTGGCAGCTTCAGTGAGCCCCACCTACCGGGGCCGTTAAAAGCCCAGTCAGTGGTGCTGCGGGGCTAAGGCAGGCTAGTCCCTGCCTGTCCTGACCGTGCTGCGCCCAGAAGCAGCCAGCAGGTCTGGCTCCTAAGCTGGGGGGGGCCCACGGGGCTCCACGTGCTGCCCCCTCCCCGAGCACCAGTGCCTCACTCCCATTGGCCAGAAACCATGGCGAATGGGAACCGGGGGTGCCTGTGGGCAAGAGCACAGTGCAAAGCCTCCTAGCCCTCCCCTCCCCCCCCCACCCCACACACAGCTAGAAGCCGGACCTGCTGGCCGCTTCCAGGGCGCAGCGCGGCACCAGGACAGGCAGGGCGCCTGCCTTAGCCCCGCTGCGCTGCTGACTGGCCGCCGCCTGAGGTAAGTCCATGCCCCCAACCACAAGCCCTAACCTGGACCCCCCCCCCAACCCCTCATCCTTGGCCTCACCCCAGAGCCTGTACCCCCCGCCTTCATCCTCAACCCGCAGCCCCCTCCCACACTCCGAATCCCTTGGCTCCACCCCACCAGCCTGGAGCCCCCTCCTGCACCCCAAACTCCTCAGCCCCAGCCCCACCCCCAGAGCTCGTATCCCCCTCCTGAACCTCAACTCCCTTCCCCAGCCTGGAGTACTGCTCCTGCACCCTGAAGCCCTCATCTCTGGCCCCACCCCAGAGCCTGCACACCCAGTTACAGCGCTGACCCCCCTCCCACATCCCAATCCTCTGCCCCAGCCCAGTGAAAGTGATTGAGGGTGGGGGGGAGGGAATGTACTGAGTGGGGGCAAGGAAGGGGACTGAGCCTTGGGGAAAGGGATGGGGCTAGGGTGTTCAGTTTTGGGTGATTAGAAAGTTGGCGACTCTACCTGACGTCCCGATGGCAGAAGGCTTGCCTCCCTTCCAGCTGCATGGTTCCCCTTAGAAACCCCGAGCACTAACAGAGGCCTTCCTCCCCTTCAGAGCATTGGGGGGGGGGCTTTTTCGCTACGTGGAGGCAGAGGAGGGCACCAGGAGAGGCCACTGCCACTTACCCCACAGCTGGAGTATCGCTGTTGGGCTGAGTAAACTGCACTCCCTCCCGCCACCCACACAGCTCTCTGTTTGGGTAGGGTTAGTGGGGTTTCCCCACTCTGCGAGATGGGGCTCAATGTTAACACACCATTGAGATGCATGGGGCAGCTCACACCTGCCCGCATTAGTGTTTCAGGCTTGCTGCAGACTCAGGCAGACATCAAAGCCTTGCTTTACATTCCCAAGCTTCGCACTGCAACCCTCGGGGCTAGAAACTCACTTTTTAAAAATGAAAACTGAGCTACTGCACTTATCACATTACTGCAGGGGCTGGAATGCAAGGCACAAGCCTATAGCATCTGCATATTAATCTGCTGCCTTCCTCCCCTGGCCCCCAACTTCATCAGTTCTTGCCCCTCACCCCAGTCCAGCTCAGTTTAGTTTTCAGCTCACCCTTCCCCTTTCTCATCCTCTGCCGTGTTCCCATTCTCTGCCACCATTTCTCATCCTGAGCCTTCCCCAGCATTTCATTTGCTACACCTCATGTCCCTTTTGTTAATTCTCAGACTCACACACACTTAGAAGGCTCCTACTCGCCTCCTTGCAGGGCTGGGGAGTTTCTGGTAGTGGTTTTTCTTCCCCAGTCCAGTGCCCAACTCTTCACTGCACTCTTCAGATTTGAGAGAAGCATCGAGCCAGCAGGGGCAGCCTCTTCCCTCACCCCTCAGGCTGGGAGAGAGGGCCCTGCTGGGAGCCAGACCAGGTGCTTCAGGCCCAGCAAAAACAGCTGCTTCTTAGCCAGCTGCGCCACCAATAAGAGCTTCCATCTCATGATCAGGGGGCCATGGAGAGTGCATTAGCTGCTCCTTGTGCTGAGGGACCAGGAGGACTTGCAGAACTTGGCGCAGCTCTAATTAGCTGCCCTTCTTCAGCCTTCAGCTATGCTTCATTATTGCACTAGCGTGACTCAGAAACGGACACACCAACGTTTGCGTATCCTGCCAAAAACTAAAAATCTGGGCCTGAAGGGATTTTCTTTGCCAATGGGGAGGAGCTGAAAGTTGGTTTTTATATAAAACAGAATACGCCCATCTTACACTATTAACATGTCACCATAACAGTATGAATATGAAAGCCAGTCAGCCACTGGACCAATGCACAAGTCTGGGCCCCAGGTCCCTCTCTGCCCTGTATTGCTTGCTGCACTATCCTATAACTCGATAAGGACCCAGTTCCGCAGCTGCTCCACCTGCAATATGGTTGCAGCATTGGTCCCATAACCAGAGTAGAAGGTTTTTTTGTTCCTTTAGCTTGGCTTTCCAGCTTCCCTGACTCCTTACGGCTCAGTTCCCTTTCCAATATGTACAGGGAAATAGAACAGTCTGGTCAGCCCCCTTTCCTGTGCCACTGCCCACTAACAGCACAACTGGTCCCTGGCCTGGCCCAGGAACTGAAATCATTCTGCTCATTACACCTAAGCTGCTGCTCCAGGTGGGAGCCAAACTTGGGCAGAGAAGAGGAAAATTTGCAGTTCCAATAGCGCCTTCCTTTTCTCCAATAGCCACACTGCCCTTTGGCAAGCCACATGGAGGCCCATGGGAGCTGCAGGGGCAGTGCCTGTGGGTGGGGGCAGCACACAGAGCTCCCCGGCCGCCTCTCCGCCTAGGAGCTGGAGGGCTGTCTCACCACTTCCTGGTAGCCGTCTGAGGTAAGCACTGCCCAGAGCCTGCACCCCTTACCCTCTTCCACATCCCAACCCCTGCCACATCCCAGAGCTTCTCCCACATCCTGAATCCCTCATTCTCAGCCCCATCCCTAGCTGGATCCTTCACCCCCTCCCACACCCCAACCCTCTGCTCCAGCCTGGTGAAAGTGAGTGATGGTGGGGGAAAGCCAGCGATGGGTGGGGGGAAATGGAGTGAGCGGGGAGTGGGATAAGGGTGTTCGGTTTTCTGCAATTAGGAAATTGGCAACCCTACCCATGGACCTGAAGCCAGGATCTTATTCTGCTGCTCTGACTGCACCGCAGCTTCCCAGCTCAGCAGGCAGTGAGCTGCCACTCTACGCTGGCCCTTATCTCACACTCACACTGGTGGTACCTGAGTGTCTCTACACCACCTGCAATGTCCACAGCACAGCCATTGTGTTTCACAGCCCAAAGTGAGTCCCCACCTGCCCTCCCTTTCCCTGGTTTGCTCTCACTGTGAGCCACCTCCCTGTGTTGCCAAATCACATCCCAGGAAGCAGGCAGCTTGCTTAGCAACAGTGACTAGGAAAAACCGTCATGGAACCCAGAGCAACTTCCTATTAGTGACAGCTGCTGGGGTGGAGCTGTATGCTCACCATTCTCGCTGAGATAGGGGGCAAAGCCTGCTCAGGAGAGTGTGTTTGTTTTATTAATAATCTAGCTGTATCCTGAAGGCTCAGTACAGTTGTCATGACTGGTGTTAGCGGTAGGAGGTTTCCCCTTTTGTTTCAGGAACATGAGCTTCCCTCATAAAAAGCCATGGCTTGAAGTGGCTGAAGCAGCAGACTGGCTACCTAGGAAAATGACGAAATGTGTATGATACTTTCTTCACCCGTAGAGTCCCGGACACACAAATATACCTGAATCAGAGCTGTTCCTAGAGAATGACGACAGCTAAATTTGTCTAGTATGGAAACTCCTTCACCATGAAACAGGATGAAGATGCTTGTTTGCTAAATGTCTGGAATGTTAATGCAGCAGAAGACAGAGAAACAATAACATAGCCAGATGGAAAAGGCTGCTCATATAATGACCAGGTTTACTGTTTGGAAAACAGCTACTCAGTTATCTCAGGCCACAGCAAACCCTTCTGAAGTCTTTGAGGTAGATTAATGCCTCCAGCAGCATCCTCAGCAACAGAATTTCTATCAATTCATGGAGCATGGAACAAATCCTCACAGAAAGCTCTACACAAACTACACAACTGCCGCCAAGGTTAATCCACAGCAGCACTAAAACTCAGCGTATAGTCACAAAGGTGCTAGCTCTTCAGTCAGATGACTGAACTGACAGCTGCTTCCGCTGCAGTAGCTTCTTAAGAAACAAGGCCAGATTCCCTCTACCAGTGCAGTATTTCCATGGAGACCAGAAAAAGCTTTTAGATTCTTATGGAAACAACAAAAGCACAAGTGTAGAGGCCCCTTTTGAAAATGTGGTCTCTGAGCCTTAAATAGACAGAGACCTAACTACCACAGGGGGCTGCTCTGGCTTGGTCTGCTGGGTACTCCTTGGTGATACAATCAGCTTCCCTTGGACAAGCCTGTATTTACAGTGGTGGCCACAAGAGGGTGGAATGAGCCATCACAGGTGTTTTGTTTTAATCAGTCCCTCCCCATCTCCCTGAACAGGAAAGCTGAAAAGAGTTTTATCCCTGGCCACTTCGGTGCCCGAGGAATTGCACAGCTTATGGGCCTATATTCATTTTTAATGATTTTATGTTTTGGGATTAATATTAGTCTAGTGTAGTGTATGGCTCCCTGAGCACTTTGGCAGGGGAACATGGGCTGCCTGGGGACAAGATTATGCCATGGCTGGCAACAGGGAGAGCAGTCAGCAGCCATAGGTGCTGTTCCCAGCTCCCTCCCTGGTTCTCCATGTACCTTTGAACAAGTCACAGACTTTCTGCACTGTATTTATCCCATCTGTAACGGGTTGGATAAATGACACATCCTATTTCTTAGCTCATTTTGATATCTACAGCTGAAAAGCGCTATTGCAAGTCTTCGCTGCTGTTATCAATGTAACTAATTATTGCAAATAGGCAGCAGGTTTAAAACAAAGATGAGGAAGTATTTCTTCATACAATGCACAGTCAGCCATGGAACTTGTTGCCAGGGGATGTTGTGATGGCCAAAAGTATTAACTGAGTTCAAAAAAGTATTAGATAAGTTCATGGAGGATAGGTCCATCAGGGGCTATTAGCCAAGATAGTCAGGGATGAACTCCCATGATCCGAGTGTCCTTAAACCTCTGACTACCAGAAGCTGGAACTAGACAATAGGGGAGGAATCACTCAATAATTGCCCTGTTCTATTCATTCCCTCTGAAGCATCTGGCACCGGCCACTATCAGAAGATATTGGGTTAGATGGGCTATTGGTCTGACTCCGTATGGCCATTCTTATGTTCATATAACTAAAAGAAAATTAAACAGACAACACTGGGATAAAATAAACGTAAACTTTAAAATACCTCCCCCTGCCATCACTTTAAGTTTTGCCTGAATCTTTTTCAGCAATTGCTCCATTGATCAGAATAGAACTACACAGATTACTCAATTTTTTGAAAAACAAATGCAATTTAATCTTTTCAGCGCCTCATAAATCTGTCCCTGTAATTAGAGATAGGAGATGACTAGCAGAGGTACAGGCGCACTGTAGTACTTTTAAACTAAGTGTGTCCTTGACAGTGTCACCTGTGCATTTATATAATGATTATGCAGCATTAATATGAGCAAGCAGATACAAGGAGAAAATAAAAGCTAGGTTGTATTTTTTCTCTTATCCCATAATAATATGTCAACAAAGGAATGTGCATGTGAATAGCAAACAGAATCAAATGTATGCTGAGCAGTGCAAGATCCATCTAGCTTACTGTATTAAAAGCAAGGGAAGGCAATATCCGGTCACATATCCTGCAGCAATGTGACCGATAAATGAGTTACAAGTGTGTAAAAAATTCACAAACCTCCATTAGGACTAGATTTAAAGGCTCAGTTAGTCCTGTAGGGGATCACAACACTGGCAGCTAACTTCATGGATATTTATTTTCTTAGCTTTCAGAAATAAGAAACATTCACTCTCAATTGGGAGAATGATGGCGGGGGGGGGGGGAGGGAAGGGAGCGAGGATACCCTGAGAGATTAATGATCAACAACTACTCACACTTACTGTAGCTAGCACTTTAACTTCTAAACTAACCCTTGTGGCATTTCTGCAAGATGGGTAGGGATTATTATCCCCATTTCATAGCTGAGGATGCTGAAGACTTGCCCAAAGGCAAAAGAGGAAATAGGAGTCAGTGTCAGGTTGGAATTAGAACTCCAGCATTCCTCATTCACAGCTCAGACCACTAGACTACACCGCTCCCAAAGGATTTTGAAAAACTGGAGAGGGTGCAGAAGAGAGCCACAAAAATGACTCAAGGGCTAGGGAAAATGCCTTGCAGTAAGAGACTAGAAGAGCTCAATCTGTTTAGTTTATCAAAAGAATATTGAGAGGTCACTTGATTGCAGCATATAAATACCTCCACAGGGAGCAAATACTAGGTATTAAAGGGCCCTTCAATCCAGTGGAGAAAGGTATAACAAGAACCAGTGGCTTGAACATAAAGCCAGACACATTTAAATGAGAAAGTAGGCATGAATTATTAACAGTGAATGATTAACTAACTGAAACAAACTACCAAGGGAAGGGATGGATTCTCCACCTCTTGGAGTCTTCAGATCCAGTTTGGATGTGCTTTTCTGGAAAAAATGCTTTAGTCAGACAAGTGTTGGCTCAGTATCGGGGTAACTGGGTAAAATTTAATGACCTGTATTATACAGAGGGTCAAACTAGATGATCTCATCGTCTCTTCAGGCCTTAAGCTTTATGAATCTAAGAGGGATCTCCAGGGGACGTGCACTGCATGTGAATGGTAGAACACTTAAGCCCACTCCAGAAGACAGAATATTGTGCTTGATCATTCACAACACTGCAGTTTGGGAGAACCCGATCATTTTGCCAGAATTCACTGAGCTTTGGCAGGATTTAAGGTGCCTCCAATAAGCGTTTGACTCTTCCACTGTTAGAGAATAGAATTTTGTTAGTCTATAACAAAACTTTAAAGCCCAGTTCCTACTGTCCCCCCTTTTGACACAAGCTGATAGACAATATTCAAGGTCTTGTGGGTTGTTTCTGTTAGGAGGAGAAACTGATGATGGAGTGTGAATGCCCCAAAGAAAATGTACATAAAATCCTGTTTCCCACCCTGACCACAGTAGGAATCAAACAATAGGAGAGAACTCTGGTGTGTTTCTGTGGTGTTTGTCTCTCTTTCTTGTGTACATATGCACAAACACACTCAACCAAACAATAACCAGCCCCACGCATGTGCATTCAGCCCCCAATTTATCCCTTCCACTTACATAGCTCAGATTCCTAACTAGCCTTACATGTGGTCTGTGTTTTGGGTGATGGCTCCTATTGTTTCAGCTCTCTAGACTATTCCATAAAAGGAGCTTAGCTGCTTTTTACATTATCCTAAATGATGGTTGGCTCTTGTGCCCATTCACTTCAATGCAGTTCCACCCAACGCCCACCATAACACCACAAATATGTTTATAGTGATCTTTCCCTTCCATTTTTTTAAAGGAAGCACTAGTTTTTAGTACTAGACTGGAAATAGATTCTAAGATGAAATGGTGTGAATTTGCTAGTCAAGAAGCACTTAAAACAGCATCCCTGTTTTTAGAGGCTAGGTGGGGACAGTCCCAGGAAAGTGAAGCAGCAGTCTGACATACTCCACAATAGTAACCCTATAGTTGTCCACAGCAAGAATTCACATTTCAGAAGCCAAAACAAACTAATTCAAGAAATATATTTCCAGCCATAATTTCACCACATTCCCAGATGGCTCCTTCCAACCCTGGGTAGCTTACTTAATGCAGCAAAAAACCTTTGGACAGCTTTATCATGACCATATCAACCAGCATCACCATCACAGCTGTCACCACACCAACATGCTAGCACACAGGTATTCACTATTACACTGTTGGCCTCCTTTGTCCTGAAAGACTTTTTGACAGGACCAAATGGGGATTTGAGACTAGATGATGCCATCACTGCTGTGGCTGGATTCTGAGCAATTCCTGAGATATGAAACTAAGGTTTCTGATATATTCTAATATGTCCATTTCCTCTAACCTTATTACTCCTTTTTCTTTTCATCCTGTGTCTTGGCTAAGCCAGTCAGCACAAATCTAGACTTGTAATGCTTTGCTATGTCCAGGCTGGCAAACTAATAGGTTTGCAGTGCGTTGTGCCTGTGGTTTGCCAACAGTTTACCAACTACACATATCAAAGAAAGAAGCAACTTTTCCCTTTCTTCCCCTCTTCCTCTCCTCTGTGCTACACCTCAGCTTTGTGTGCCTGACGAAACCAGACAGAACTGTCTCAGATGAAGCTGAGCACTATCACCTAAAACTGACATTTTCTTCTCCTTGGGAAAGGCATTTGTCACCTAAGAGACTTCAGACAAAATTGATCCCCTTTGAATGATTCCCTGCCTCTAAAGAGAATAATATGGTAGTTTGATAAAATTAAAATTTATAAAAAAAAATTGTTTTAAATAGTTTGACTCTTCCACTCCCACTATCTCCATTTCCTAACCTTCCTGCTGCCCACTTTATCCTTAGCTGCTTGGGAATGTTTTTTATATCTATCTATCTATCCACATACATACACACAGAGAAACTGTAGTGCCAAAAGCACTTTTATGTAGATAACAGTATATCTACAGTTACTCTAAGGCTTACACCAGCATAGATATGGCATAAAAAGGTAGGGCTGGAAGGGATCTCGAAAGGTCAATTAGTCCAGGCTCTTGCACTGAGGCAGGACCAAGTAAACTTAGACCATCCCTGCTAGGTGTTTGTCCAGCTTGTTCTTAATCTCCAATGATGGGAATTCCACAGCCTCCCTTGGAAACCTATTCCAGAGCTTAAATACCCTTATCGTTGGAAGGTTTTACCTAATATCTAAACTAAATTGCCATTTCTGTATATTAGACCAATGACTTCTAGTCCTACCTTCCATGAACATGAAGAACAATTGACCATCATCCTCTTTATAACAGCCCTTAACATATTTGAAGACTTATCAGGTCCCCTCTCAGTCTTCTTTTCTCAAGACTAAACATGCCCCGGTTTTTGTTTTGTTTTTTACATTTCCTCATATGTCAGGTTTTCTAAACCTTTTATCGTTTTGGTTGCTCTCCTCTGGACTCTCTCCAGTTGTCCACAACTTTCCTAAAATGTGGTGCCCAGAACTGAATACTGTACTTCAGCTGAGGCCTCGCCAGTGCTGAGTATAGGAAGCCAATTACCTCCCTTGTCCTAAATACAACATTCCTGTTTACACACCCCAGAATTACATTAGTCTTTTTTGCAACTGCATCACATTGTTGCCACATATTCACTTTGTGATCCACTATAACCCTCAGATCCTTTTCAGCAGGACTACCACCTAACCAGTTATTCCCCATTTTGGAGTTGTGCATTTGCTTTTTCCTTCCTGAGTGTAGCACTTTGCACCTGTTTTTATTGAATTTCCTCTAGTTGATTTCAGATCAATTCTCCAACTCATATTGAAAATATTGTATAGTACCGGACCCAGGACAGATTCATGCAGGACCCCATTAGGTACATCCTCCCAGTTTGACAGCATTTTTGGGGAAAAAATCACAGTACTAATCAACAGAGCTATGCTGGTATAAGTTTTAAATGTAGATGAGACCTAGTGTAGATGCAGCTATTCTGGATAAAAAGTGCTTTTGCCAATATAGATTATTCCAGTCTGACAAGCAAAATAAGCTATATAAGCAAAAGCACTTGTATGTCGGTATAACAGTATCTACAGCAGGGCTTTTGCTGCCAGAGCTATGTAGCAAAAAAAAAAAAAAAATTATAATGCGTCTGACATAGCTATGCCAGCAAAATTTATGGTTAGATCTGGGCTTAGTCATTGGCAATAACCCCCCCAAATACAAATTACTATTAATTTTGTGGCAGTAGAAAACTAACAAACAGATTAATTAAAAATTATGCTAAAAATCCTGCCACTAAAGCTTTACATAGAGCACTAAAAGGCCCATACCCTTTGTGTTGTAAACAGAAAACTGGCAGTTGTACAATTAAAATAAAGTTTGCAGTGTGTGATGTACAGTAAGTTTGATTCCATTTCTAAGGGAGGGCATTATGTCCCTCCTGGAGCTGCAAAGCAGGGGACTACAACTGCCATCAGGCCCTTCCCCACTAAACTTTCCTTTCCCCTGGTCAGGTAAGAAGGGGAAAGATCCTCCTGAACCAGGAGGTGGCCAAGCAGAAAACTGGAAAGAAACTAGAAGCAGGAACAGATGCAGAGCCGCACGTGGAACAGGCTGTGACTGCCGGACATTACAGCTGGGCAGGTCTGTGTGGAACTTACGGGGGACCAGCAACCGCTGGGCAGGGAGCCAGTGCGAGAAGCCCCAGTAAGAGACAATAAATGAGCCTGGCCTGGAAACCTGCAAGCACTTATCTGATAGAAATGAAGACTGGGCTGGAGATGGTACCCCAGGCACTAGGGCTGAAGAGCCCTGACTCTGGATTGGACTGCCCCTGGCACCCAAAGAAGAACTGCTATTGCTCACTTTGAACTGCAATTGCTGAAGCCTCTGTACCTAGGGTATCTGCAACCTGTCCCTTTCCTGCTATCCTTAGTAAAAACCTTTCCCTTAGCCATGAGTTTGAGTGGTTACTAGGACTCACCAGGTCTACTTCCTGCAAGGCCTCGCTGCTAAAGCACCTACAGTGCTTGCCTGTGAGATGTGGTACACTTGGAATGCTACTGGCACCCAAGGGGTTTGGGGTACAGAGTAACTCCAATAATAGCAACAACATAAATACAACATATACTGCATACATTTTGCAAATACTTTCTATTAGCATTCATTCTTTACAGCCTGCCCCGGGACATAAAAACAGCAGATTTCCACCTGTATCACAAAAATATAATTTCATATTTTACAACAGTGTTAGAGCTATAACTTTCAGTAAATTGGCAATAATGTACATTCTATTAGCACAGTTAAAAACAACATGAGCATATGCATTTCACACAGCCTATTAACACCTATTAACAGATGCAAAGGCTTGTTAATTTTCAAAACTAAAGTATTATGCTATGTTTAGATCTCACAATATTTTTATAATAGTGTTCTGTTGTTTAAAAATTAAAATCTCATTGCTGTCGAGTCATGGCAAAAGCTACTATCGATGCTCTCTTCACAGAAGAGTGTTAAATCACCATTTACAAATAAATATAGAACGTGAAAAAATGCCATCTGTACCACACCCTGATTACTGAGGAGGAGCTGAATCACTCTGCAGGAGCATAGTGCAAATGTTACGCAAGCCTTAGGGGAACGGTGTCCAATCTTGGACCATTGAAGGGCCATTTTGGCAATTTTCAAGGAGTCTGAGATCTGCTCCTAATGGCCATAAAATGAAGGAGACTGCTGAGTCTATACCCTGGCATGTGCTCAACCTGTAGTTTGCTTGGGCCATGTTAAAGGTGCGGAATTAATTCACTCAGAGTTATACAGTGTTCTGAAAAGGTAAAGCACTTTATAAGCACTAAGGTGTTATTTGGCCAAAAACTTTCCTTTGGTCACTCCTGTATTAATTAAAAAGAGATTGCTCAGTTTTAAAACAGCCTGCATATGGTACTAAAGTAGATAGGATATTGTGGGAAATATTTCTGCATATATTTATATTGAATCCATGAGGTCAGTGTTCTTCAGTGGTATTTAAAGTCAGTTTTGAAAGTAAGAGCACAAAAGGCTGTATTATTTCTACAGGTGCCGGCAGCATTATTGTATGGGATAATGTTTCTCTTAAGTCACTGAAATGAATCCCTGATTTACTTACACTAGATAGTCAGTAAGCACCATTTGAAAACTCAACATTTGCCACTCACTGACTACAGTATCACCTAATCTAAGTATTGGAAGAACCTGCAATGGTTGCAGATACTTAATCAGCTAATTTGTTTTAATGGTGCTCGGCCTCTACTGATTTCAGAGGTGGAAATTTTCACTGTGGTGATTTTTAAAATGGCACAGCATGATCGTCTGGCTGATCACACGCCAACCTAACCATGGAATTCTAAACAATCCTATACTTAGTCCAGTCCACACCAAACACATTTATCCTATTACTACTTGTGAGAAGCCTTTATACATTCTTACTACAACTGGTCCATCTTAAGTGTCTTGCTCTGTATAAATGCAGTTTAGGAATTAGGTTGTTGTTTTTTCTATGGCGCAGGTTTTATTACAAGTTGTTGTTTATTACAAGTGATTGGTGCAATCACTGATGTAGATAAATGGAACAGACATGTCCCCTGCCATCTTTTTGCTGCTCTATTTATATCCCCCTCGATGGGAATGCAGGTTTCAGGCATTCTCGCTTCGGGCCTCTCACTGCCCCCAACATTTCAAAATGTGGCTTTACAAATGACTAGCTCAAGATAGTAATGCATTCATCATACCAAGGTAGTGAACTAGCCGCATGTTAAATACACATTTTAAATAGCCAACCAATGGGGAAGAGAGTAGGAATATAAAATACTTGGTTTGGGTTAGGATTTTCAGAGGTGCTCAGCATATGCACACACACAATGCAGTCAGTGAGAGCTGCACATGCTCACCTACTCTAAAAATCAGGCCCAGTATTTATTATTCTAGCCTAGTTATAGCAAGGAAAACTAGCACATAGATATATTTGGCCATGTAGACATTAAATAGTGTCCTTTTCACCATCAGTTGAGTTTTCCACCTGACACCATGAAGTAAGCTATACATTAAATATATAAATAGGTGACTTTTTACAATGAAATCTATATAGCTCTTCATGTAGTCATCAAGAACCATCTTTTTGTATTACAGTCCATGCAGCACCATATGGCAGCAGGTAAACGTAGAAACAACACACAGTAAAGTTTGAAAATATATTCTCCTTCAGCAAACCTTCCCAGGCTAATATACATTTTCTATATTTTATCACCTACCCAGAATTTGTCACCTGAATCCTCATAGCAAAATATATATATATATATATAAGTGCAAATGGAGACTCTTGTAAGTCTGAAACTAAAATACAAACATATTAATCACTATGACTGAGCAATAATTATTTTCTATTTCTCTACATAACCTAAATAGGAAAGAAATGTAATCTAGTTTGCAAATGAAAGTAGGCATATTTCACATATAAATTTCAATTTACAGTAGATAAACATTCACATTCAATACAGCAACATCAGCTTCTGCTAGATAAACTACTTATAATTGACACAGAGCATATTAGATTAAAAAATCCTCTCCAGTGATGAACATAACTCACGTGGCAATATGGAAATAGAAGCATAAACGCATCTGAAGACAATGAAAGCACGGAGATAGAGAAAACAATCACTGTTCTGCATTATGCAGAGTGGGCTCCTAATATGCTGATTGGTAAGTCAGATTGGAAAAGCCCAAAGGCAATTTTGCCTGTCTCTAATTTCTATGATTCTATTAATAAACAGTGTTGCTTCTTTTTGCTAATTTATTCCACTGAGAGAGAAGGGAAAGTCGCTCAGACTTTCAATGGGATTTCTGGATCTGAGTGCTATCCAGGCCCGATCCAATTCCCATTACAACCCATGGAAAAGACTCCAATGGAAGTTGGGTCAAGCTCTTAGAGAATAAATAAGTGAGCTTCAGAAGCAAGGGGTGCAAGACTTAAATCTTTGGCAAACAAGGCAGCAGGTTGCCAGGCTAGAGGTGTGAAATTTAAATGCTTAAAGCAGTGGTCCCCAACCTTTTTCGTCTCCATGGATGACCGTGGCGGCGGACGAGCATCCACCAACAAGTGGCAACATCAATAGGCATCGCTGCCGAAATGCTGCCGAAAATCTGGATGACGCTGCTTGTCGGCTGCATTTCGGCGGATGCTCGTCTGCTGGCCAGTACACAGGTGCATTTAGATGCCCTCGGCGGGTGCCATGGCTCCCGCAGGCACCGTGTTGGGGACCCCTGGCTTAAATCCTCTAGACCCAACATAATTCAAACTCAAACAAATTGTTGGGGGAAGGTGCACAAGTAGGAGGAAAAGGTTCTGGTTACTAGGTGGTGGTATGGGACCACGCTGCATTTGCCCCCTGCACCCTCATAAGACATACACTTTCCTGCTTTCAAGCACAGCAAAGGTCAGTGCAGTTCTCCCATTTGTCAACTGGGAGCACCCCAGATCCTTCACAGGTACTACTCTCCCCCCTCACCAAACAAAATAAGACCCTTTAATCCTCTTTAACTCTCCCTCATCTCCAAGGCATGGAACCTACCCCCAGTGTTTAACTTGTAATGAAAGAGGTGCCGGGGCTCAAGCAATTAGGTGCCAGGGTTCAAGCAATTTTTTTATTTTTATAACTGATGCAGCAAGCCCAGAGGTGCCAGGGCTATGAACTACCAAGCCTGGAGGTGCTGGGGCTCAGCCCTGGCAAGCCCTGGCATAAATTAAACACTGCCTGCCCCCTTGCCAGGAACCACCTTTACTGCCCTCCAAACATGAGTCAATTCCCCTTGCTGCTGTTTCCCGATGGATTTGTCAGGTTAGACACAGCAAGGCGGAGCTGGGTCGCACTCCACAGCCTGGAGCCAGGGCAGTAGACTGGCAGGGTGACAGCACCAATAGAGACAGAGCAGGTAGGGAGTGTGGGACCAGCAGCCTGCTTTGCAGTTAAGTGATTTACCCAAAGTCACCAGCACAGCAGGGAAAAAGTTCCCCATCTCTTCACTCCCTGTCCTCGGCTGTAGCAAGAAGACTCTCCTTTCCCTTGTGGTACATATAGTTGTTGAGTCTCTGCTTTCCTGATAATTTAAATCATGTGTTTGTTTGGCATCAGGTGCCATAACACCTGGTTTGGGGAGATGGTTTCTTTTGTTTCTCATCAAACTTTCACCCTGAGAACTCTACATCTGTATTTTTCCACTACTATATGTCTTCAAGTAAAACCAAACCCAATTTACATCTAAGTTAATACCCTTGTTTGTGTCTCCACCATCAGGCTAATTGTAGGCCTTTTTAAAAAATACCTTTACCTGAGTGGAAAAAAACTGCCCAAATAAAGGGCATCAATCAAAGTTCTGAGAGAAATTTGATGACAACAATCAAGAATCTGTCATAAACCAGAAGTACTAAAACACAGAGAAGGATTTCAGGGCCCTATGTTCACAATCCATTTTCAACTTCAGTGCTTCACAGTACTATAAAGTGCAACTGGTTCCCTAGTATTGAAGTGATTGCAACCTTGTGTGCCGTTATTTCAGAATTCTCAAGGGAATGCAGATGAAGGACTGGCGAGTGCTGGATGTGAAGGGGCAGCACTATTTATACCTTCTTTCAACCCTCCTAGAGTAGTAAATAATGAAGAATACAGTAACAATAAAAGCAAAAAATATAAAAGATATAAAAGCTAATAAAGATTTTCTGGTTTGGAAAAGGTTGCATTCAGAGCACAAGACAAGCATTTCTGGGCACAGTCTATCAGGAATTTCTGAACTGGGAAAACCATTATTGTCAATTATTTCTCTGTAATGTTTCATGGAAGGCTTCGGCTCATACTGATTAGCAATGTAACGATAGAGGCCATATTTGGGAGCAGTCCTGTCATTAAAAGAATAGACAAAATATCCCCGTAGGTTGACATTATCCAAGGTGTATGCTGCAAAAGAAAACAAAGGGGAGGGGAAAGGAAAATAAATCAGTTATTAATTTATTTAAGAACAATGCTGTGTGCTACTGTATGTTGCTGAGGAAGTTCAGAGCCAAACCCAGATCTGAACTCATCTCCACAGAGAGAGAAGCTAGATATGCATACATACAGTACGAGATTATCATTAAAAAGTGAGCATTGGATGACAATTACGATACAGCGTGATCTGTGATTACCACACAGTTTTTCCTTTTAATTAAAATATATATGGTAACTCTGGGGTAATGGTTGGCCTATTAATGCAGGTATGGGTCTGTTTGTATAAAACAAACAAACAGTAATATACCCATGCACAGACATAAACTTATAGTATAACATATAACTTGTGTGGCCAATGAATACAACTTCATTCAAGGGAGTGAAACCTAGGGTCATGAAATACATCACACAATGCGGCCAGTGAAATTATCTTTTTAAAGGCATGAAAAAAGCAGTGCTTCCAAATGGCAAAAGGGGGGAGAGTCACATGAACCATTCCTGCCCATGGCACCAGGAGAGCATACACACTAACATGGGGGGAAGGGTGGAGTTGGAATAGTCAATGTAACCTTCCTCAATTGGTAAATCCTGCTCTATCCCATCAGAAATCATTCCAGGCCATGCTGTGTGTATCAACCCCATCGCCTCAAATTGCCCTGTGATTTTGGACTGAGGTGACCTGAGTCATTAACTGAGTCAGTAAGGTACTTAAGCACAAGTCTAGCTTTAAACACATGAGCAGACCCTCTGAAGTCAAGTTAGGCATGTGCTTAAGTACCTTGCTGAATCAGGACCTGTCAACCATGGACTATTCAGCTGACATCATCTCACAGTGTATCTTCAACTCACATAAGTAAAGTTGTGCATGTGCACAAGTGTTTGCAGGAGAAGGCTCTTACTGAAAAGTACAGGCTTCTTGGCAGCAGGCCGTGCAGTTGCAAGGAGAGTCAGCCTGGGGTGAGGGCACTAGCGGTAAATTGCCCCTTAGCACAGGTAGGGAATATCCAACAGCAAATATTGGGATCTGAGAGTGTATTTTTATATATAACTTTATTTACGGGCATTCAAAGATATTATCTGCCACAACTGGTGGTTCCTTCACACATTCCACTAGAATGACCAATAGTTACTCTTTTTCTTTGTTGTAAAGTCCTGTACTATCCAGGTACCTGTAGGCTGGAAGGCCCAGAGCCTCAAAGGTATTTAGTCACCTAACTCCCATTGGTTTCAAAGGGAGTTAGGCACCTTAATACCTTTGACCATCTGCACCAAAGCTTTTAAAGGTTGGCAACATGCAGCTTTTTGGCAGATGTCTCCCACTGCACACAGGGCCGGTGCAACCATTTAGGCGACCGCGGCACTGGCATTTGGGGGGGCGCCATTTTCTTTGGCAGCGACCGCAGCGGCCGGATCTTCAGCCGCCCCAGTCCCTGCCGGCATTTAGGCAGAGGGAGCTGCGGCAGGGGAGCGCGGGGAGGGCCGCCTGCAGCAAGTAAGAGGGGGGGCAGCATGCAGGGGAACTCCCCGCCCCAGCTCACCCCTGCCCCGCCTCCTCCCCGAGCACACCATGGCCACTTCACTTCTCCTGCCTCCCAGGCTTGCAGCGCCTAAGCTGATTGGCCCCTCAAGCCTGGAAGGTGGGAGAAGTGAACGTGTGCTTGGGTTGCTCGTGCGCGGAGCAGGGGTGAGCTGGAGCGAGGGGGTGCCTCAGGGCGGAGTGTGGGGGGTGGGGAGCTGCCGCAAGGGAGGCGCCTCAGGGCGGAAGGGGGGAGCTGCCCCGGGGGAGGGCACCTCAGGGCGGAAGGGGGGAGCTGCCACAGGGGGGGCGCCTCAGGGCGCGGGCATGGGGGGGGGGAGGGCGCAAGGTGGAAGTTTCGCCTAGGGTGTGAAATATCCTTGCACCAGCCCTGACTGCACAGTATGGCTTATACTTACAGCACTGTGCAAATTATTTTTATTTCAGGGTGGTGTAAAAACATTATATTGGGAGACGTGAGGTATTTAAAACTGGTCTTTTTGGATAACAAATTTAACTGTGCAACGTTACACAGAGTGGAAGACAAGTGCTTATTAATTTTGTAAATAAATCTAAATAAATAACTAAGCTCCTCCCTCCAAATCCTTGTGAGGGACAGAAGTAAGTTTTTTTGTTTCAGTTTCTCCATCAGTAAAATGGTGATACTAAGACAGAGAGGTTGAAGTACTTGCCCAAGTCACACAGTGCATGAGAACTGTGATAAGGAGTCAGGAATTCCTGGCTACAAGTCCTGTAAATTCCTGGCTCAGTCCACTAGATCATACTGCTCCCCAAAGGCAATGTTTATTTTTATGCCCATACACACAAAATGTAAAGGGAAAATATTTTCTTGTGCTATTTTTTCTGGCTCATATACCTGTGTGTTATTTCACGGAAGGTGAAGATGTAAGCTATGCAAAATTGTATACAGCATTCAGAACCTGCTATAAACATTGCGGGCACAAAACTGACATCTAACCCAGTTTCAGTCCTAAGGGAAAAAACTGAAAAGGAAGTAGATTCATTGCTGGTGCAAATGGAGGTTACCTACCTGTAACTGGTGGTATCTCGAGATGTGTGGACCAAGCAGTGTCTGTTGGTCTGCCTGCACCGTAGCTCTCCGCATGCACCGAACCAAGGGCATAAAAGGCAGCACAGAACATGTTCCTCCAAAAATGGTCAAATTTAAATTACTGCTCATGCCCCAGCATAAACCACAACTGTCTCAGCCAGTTGGGCACTATAAGGATGACTTGAGCCCTGTCTTGATGGATTTTCTATAGAACCTGTGGTATTAAAGGAAAGGGAGGTAAGGCATATCTCAGGTGATCCTTCTGTGATAGCAGCTCATTGTCTCCCATCGAGCACTTGCCATGGGGAAGTTTCTTGTTCACCTGTGGGACAAAAAGATTGCAGGACAGCATTTCCCATTGAGTGAAGACCTTGTTGAGAACTGAATTGTGAATCTTTCATTTGTGGTTCATGGAAAAATGTCTGGTGAGACTGTTCACTAGGTGAGAACTGGTAAGTTCTGCACCTCGGTAAGTGTACTGCTGAAAGGGTTTATGACGGCTGATGCACTTATTCCAGAGGTTGACTGCCTCTAAACCACGAGGGATCTTGTTCCCCCTGAAAAGGAACCAAGAGGAGGTTTATGGATAGGACTTGCCAGAAACTTAATCAGGTAGCTGCTGTGAATAACATCCAGTAACCCATTTGTCGGCAATTAGGGCCTTCCAGTTGCAGACAAATTGAGTAAGGCAGCCTCCAAAAATCTGAAGAGGGGAATGATGTGGCATCAATAAAGGGAAAGAGGTCTTGACAGTCCTATTAAAAGAAACTCTTTGGCTGAGGGTCAGAGTAAGATGCAGTGGTAGATGCTGCAGGGGCTGCATTCCTGGGATGATAAACCTTCGTCTTTTACAAGGTGGTTCCTGAGGACATTGATGCAAACAGGGCTTATACCCCTATACCCTTGTCTGTGATGTTTTCTCTTGGGGGTTGGGGTATAGATCCTAGCAAGCAAAGAATTGTGCTAAAGTCCTTGAGGGAGTGGAGAGATTCGTCTGTGTTCTTGTGGAACAGACTGATCCTATCAAAGGGCAGATCCTGGATGATACTCTGCATCTCTCTAGGAAAACCACAAGTCTCTCCCCATAACAACCTCTGGAGGCGTTGTCCGCAGCATTCACCATGACCTGGAGGGAAGTTCTGGCCACCAATTTGCCCTCATCAATTAAGGACTGAAAGTGGGCTCTATCCTTTTCCGGGACCTTGTCCTTTAAATTTAGAAACAGCATAATTGGTAAAATCATATTTGGCTATGAGGTCCTGATAGTTTGAGATCCTGAACTGGAGGGAGGTGGAAGAGAGGACTTTTCTTCCCAGAAGATCAAGCTACTTCTGTACCTTATCAGAGGGAGTAGCCATTGGTCCTTGCTGCCTGGATCTCTTGGTAGCATTTGGTAGCTTAGGCAATGGGTGTGAGAATAAAAACTCTCCCCTTTTGGACTGAACAAAGTCCTTTATGGGATGGCAGAACAAGAGGCAGGGGGGGTGCCATGCCATCTTTCCTGGGTCTATAATGGCCTCGTTGATTGGGAGGGCCACCCAAATGGGACCAGAAGGCTGCAAAATGTCCAGCAATCTGTGTGAGGCCACTGAACTTCCTCAAGTTTTATCTGCAGCTTAGAAGCCATGCTGTGCATGAGCTACTGATGTTGCCTGAAGTCATCAGGCAGCGATGGAGAAAATGAAGTTACTGCCTCATCCAGTGAAGACTATAAAATCACCCCTGGAATTGTCGGAACCGGCGGATCTGGCGTTCTACCAAATACTGCGATGGGGCCGGTTGGTGTTGGCGGGGCAATGGTAAATATGGCTCATGTACCGAATCCCATGTGTCTACGGTAGGTGTCCTATGGCCCCCAGTAGTGCCAGTAGATGGGATCAACTGGCAGGGTAGGACCCCATGGCATAAAGTACCACTGGTCCCATAGCCAGTCATATCTGGCCAGGACCCTGATCTTCTACAACTGCTGTCCAGGGCCACCTCTACCTGGTACCACAGAGACTCCTGGGGAGCTTCAAACTCATCAGAAAAAAAGTCTGGATCCTGGACTACTGGCAGAACCGACAGTACTGATGGCTACATAACTAGCCTGGCAAGCGGGATGGGAGAATGACTCTGCATCCTTGGGGTAGCCTCTTCCTCTGGAGGAATAATGTCCAGGAACAGAAATGGTCCTGTTAGGAGGGGTGAATGAGGATGGGGAGAGCAAAAATATCCTCCAGGGAGATGTAGGTCTCAGATCACCCTGGGTGTGGGGAGAGTCCATTGGTGGAGAAGTCAGATCCATCAGCGGCTGTGTTGTTATAGGCACCATGTCAGCTCTAGATATGGATGGGAGCACCAGAGGCTGTTTGTCTTTAGCCTTAGCCATCAGAACTGGTGCCAGAACCAGGGTCTATAGCCTTGCACATCACTTTCTCTTGCTGAGGAGATTTATTCAGGCCTAAGTTCTTAGCGCCTGTGTGTGCAGGCTCTCCCAACTTTGATGGGGTTGGAGAAGGATCCTTTCTCTTCAGGGCTGGCTTCAATGAAGATGGTTTGTCCCTATGCTTATGAGAGTGCCCCTTACCGTCATGGGAAGCCTTCTCTTTAGGCTTAAAAGACTTAGCTTCCATTCCTGAGCTCGTGCCCAGAGGTGTGCTGCCTGCTTGATGAGTTTGATATACTTGGGGGGTGGTCTCCGACCAAATCTGATTGGAATCTCATTGTCTTCTCCATCAAACCTCAGTCCCTGAATCTTATAACTTCTGGGGGAAAGGAGCAGCAGATACAGCTCTTGGCTTAGATGTGAGCCTCATCCTGGCAGTAGAAGCAGTGTTGATCTTCATCACTCACAGCAAAGGAGTGAGGGAAGGAAACACAGTTCTTGACCCTTGGGCATAATCTCAGCCTTCTCAGGAGAGAAAAATTCCCCCAAGGTGGGAACAAGAAAGGGGAAAACAACAATCTAACTACACGGTACCAGAAATATACGATATATTTACAGCAATGACGCAGCAGAAAGGTGCTAAGGACACCGAGGATTCTGACTCAGACTATGCAGCAGTAAGACGGAAGTGAAGAGGCATCAGCCTGCACCACCTGTTATGCCCTCAGTTCGGAGCATGAGGAGAGCTACAGTGCATGTGCGGACCAATGGACACTGCTTGCAAAAAAAAGTCCAGCCTCAGGCACAGACTGTGCATGCATATCCACTTGTGGAATACACATAGGGACCATCACTCAAAGAAGAACATATCTCTGTTGACTTCATTGAAACCAGAGATAAATGTGCTCTATTACATCTAATGGACACCTGAGAGTGGATTTTCTGAGTAATGCAGAAAGCAGGATTTGTCTTAATTATTTCAGAGAGCTAGAAGTAGGTATGGACCCAAACCAAAATCCTTGCTTTAAATACTCCAGTACTTTGAGAAAAATTCAGGCTGGATCTAAATTTGATTCCAGACCCATATTTTGCAGCTGCATTCTATCCCTATAGTGGGCCAAATCAAATATGCAAATCCCAACACCCCACAAACTTTGGGATCTAGGTGCAACTTTTCTGCACCCTAGTTAGGTGTAAATTGGCCAGGGGGAAGATTTGGGATTTGAAATCAATGAGCCACAAAAAGGCAGAAATCTGTTCTAGATGGTGGAAACAGTGTAGGACAGAATTTACTGTCCAATACAAAGATCTATGGGGTGTGGGGGAAATCACAAACATTCTACCACATAGGATAGGGGTAGGCAACCTATGGCACGCGTGCTGAAGGTGGCACGCAAGCTGATTTTCAGTGGCACTCGCGCTGCCCAGGTCCTGGCCACTGGTCCAAGGGGCTCTGCATTTTAATTTAATTTTAAATGAAGCATCTTAAACATTTTAAAAACCTTATTTACTTTACATACAACAATAGTTTAGTTATATATTATAGACTCATAGAAATACACCTTCTAAAAACGTTAAAATGTATTACTGGCAAATGAAACCTTAAATTAGAGTGAATAAATGAAGATTCGGCACATCACTTCTGAAAGGTTGCCGACTCCTGATATAGGAAAAGCAGGGGATGGCTGCAGAAAACAAAGAGGCTAATATTCAAATAATAAGTGAAAGAAGACTGTGGATGAATATTGATGAGGAAACCTTGTCCTGAATTCTGAAATGGAAAGCAAGCCAAGAAAGATTACTGAGAATTGGGTTGATGTATTCCCACTCTTGGATATAAGTAAGTAGAGCTCTGCAAATCCACAGATATTTGCTTCATATCCATGGACTATTTTTGCAGATATTGGATCGGATGCGGATACAAAAGGGCTCTACCAACGTGTGCTGCTGCCGCCACTGCTCAAGCCCCCTAAGCAGCATGCGATGCTATGCCTCTTACCCCAAGCCCCCATGCCGCCCCTTACCCTCAGTCTCTGCCCTCCCACCGTCTCTTGCCCCCCTGCCCCACCCAACTTGCTCATCTCCGCCCGCAAGCTCCCCCTCCCCCCCGGTCACTAGCCCTTAGGGCTTTTAAAATGATGGGGCCTGGCGGGCGGAGTGGGGCAAGTGCCTGTGCCTCAAGCCTGCTCCCTGGTAGTAGGGGGGGTATTGCAGACTGCAGGCCCCATAAACCCCTAATCTGCCTCTGGCCCCCTTGTCCCTGGTTCCAGCACCCCTGACCTCCTACCATCCAATAGGGAATTCGCTTGGCAGCTTCCCTATACCCAGCATGTGGCTCCCGCTCTGCATTTTGCATCCCAGTGGTGATGGATCTCAAAGGTGGGCAAGCAGCTGGCTGCAGCTCATAACCTATGAGTCACATAGGCTATGAGCTGCAGACCGCTGCTTCCCCACCTTTGAGATCCTACTTCCAGAGAAGGTGGAACTTGAGTACAAACCTCTCATGCCTTATGCGAGGCTTGCTGTATCTCCATATAACTGTGCAAGGGGGAACATACAACCTAGAAACCTATATAATGCAGCAACCACACCACCACATCTCATCTGTCTAAGGGAAATAAAATCACTGGAAATATCCCAGGCATGTAGCTCTTGGAGGCATGATCTGGTGCAATATTTGTTATGTTTTGTGCTGCCTGTACAAGAGTATTCTCCATCCTGATGTGCCGTTCACAGGCTGCACTGTGTCACTCCTTCCAAACACAAACACAGCTGTGTCCTTCAGTGATCACCAGGAGGTGCTGGCCCATTTACAGTGGTGAGCCTCTGATATAGGAGGCTGGCAGGGGTCAAGGGAATCCACTGGAAATAGTAAAGGTTTAATTGCGGTGGGACAACTTTGAACATATAAAAGAGCAGGACAAATGGAGCAGTATTTCATTTAGCTGAGAGGGGAAAAAGCTATTTCTGAAACACTGCAATTGTCTGATTAATTTGGTTACTTTACCTATAGCAGATATTTTAGAATACCGTATCTGAAATAAAAAATATTTTGCTTTTTACTCAGATCAATAGCAATAATATTCTTTTCTAGTTGATACAACAAGATCAAACCAAAGGCCAATTTGGCAACTTCCTAGGAACCAGAACCCATGGTGCATAGAAAGGGAGAAAATGAAGTCTCCCTCACTATTGATACGTGGGCATGGCCAACAGACCCTACAAATCTCCTTATGCAATCTATTTTGAGTCATACTTCTTCACAGATCACGGCTCCTTATTTAAAATGAGGTTAGCCACAGACTTCCTATTAGAAATCTATGGGCTGAATTTGGATCATGAGATGTATCTTATCCACCCTGAGATACAGAGGCAGTAATTTAGCTAAAAAAAAATGCTTAGTAGATAGATGACTAGTTTCTGGATTGATTTCTATCATCAAGCCTATTCAATAGTGCAAAATTTAGCCTTGTAAATTTATTTCCAGGTTCCAGGCACTAGACTAAGCAACCCAAACATATGGAAGAAAACAATAAACACTACAAACCACAAAAATCACAATTTAAATGTAAGAAGCGTCTTCCAGTTTTCTAAGCACAGGACTGAGGCTAGTAACTCCTGAATTCTCATCCTGGCTCTGAGAATAACACTTTCTGTGACCTTGGGCAAGGTGCTTAACCCCTTTGTCCTAGTTTCCCCATCTGTAAAATAAGGTAGCAATATTTACCTGCCCTCTCAGAGGGCTGTTATGAGAATTAATTAGCTCTGTTTGTAAAGCGCTGAGGATTAAATAATGCTACGTAAGTGGTAAGTATGATTATTTATTTGGCAGAGATGTGCTTACACATAGTACAAGACACATACAAACACAGCCCCTACCACAAGAATCTTAGGGCCAGATTTTTAAAAGTATTTAGATGCCTAGTAGACTTTTCAAAATCATTTCTAGGCTAAATGCACAGAAGAAATTAGGCACTAGAACAGGGACTTAGGCACCTAGGTCCTTCTGTGCATTCATGCCTAGGTGCCTAAAACGCATTGATTTCAATGGATATTAGGTGCGTAGATGCTTTTAAAAATCCCAGTAGGCACCTAAATATCTTTAAAAATCTGGTCCCTACCTCATGGAAGCACCAAGAGTTTTGGAGGCATCTGAATGTGGGAAGAGTAAAGTTACATCTACACTGCAATCAGCATGGACTTCAGTGACATCTAGCCGTCCAAATGAGTACCCAGGGTCCCAGGTAGGCTCCTGCATGATGAAGCCCATTCTGCTGTGGATTCACTGCAGCTAATACACACACTAGCTACATTAAAAGCTAGTTCAGGTATGTCTAAACATGGTGCAATCACACCTCCTACTGTAGTGCAAACATACCCCAAGAGTTCATTTCAAGTGTATGGACAGTGTGGAAGAAAACATGCGGCTCATAGACTTTAAGGTCAGAAGGAACCATCATGGTCATCTAGCCTGATCTCCTGCACATTGCAGGCCACAGAACCTTACCCATCCACTCCTGAAATAGACCCTCTAACCTCTGACTTAGTGACTGAAGTCCTCAAATCATGGTTTAAAGACTTCAAGCTACAGAGAATTCACCATTTACACTAGTTTAAACCTGCACGTGACCCATACCCCATACTGCAGAGGAAGGCGAACCCCACCCCCACCCCGGATCTCTGCCAATTTGACTTGGGGGGCGGGAGGGGGAGGAAATTCCTTCCCAACCCCAAATATGGCAATCAGTTAAGACCCTGAGAATGTGAGCAAGACCCACCAAGCAGATACCTGGGAAAGCAATCTCTGCAGTAACTCAGAGCCCTTACAATCTAGTGTCCCACCTCCGGCCATTGAGGATTTTTGCTACTGGCAGTCATTGATGGGCCACATGCTATTGTAGGCAGTACCATCATACCATCTCCTTCATAAGCTTAAGCTCAATCTTGAAGCCAGTTAGTTTTTCTGCCTCCACTTCTCTCTTAGGGTAGATGTGTGAAAGCAAGTGTAAGGTCTTGATGGCAAGGGCAAGTTTTAACTTGATACAGAGAGCAAGGGGAGCTAGAGCAGAGATGTGAAAATGGGGCTTGCGTGTTGTGACTGGAAAGATAATGTGTGTTCTGGATGGGCAGTGGGAGTGATACCCAGGGGCAGCTCTAGGCACCAGCAAAACAAGCTGGTGCCTAGGGCGGCAAAATCTAGGGGGCGTCCCCTGCGGCCGGGGGGGGCGGCAGGCTGTGCCGGCGGACCTGCCGCAGTCATGCTTGCGGGAGGTCCACCGGAGCCCCGGGACGACTGGACCTGCCGCAGGCATGACTGCGGAGGGGGCGCTCGTCCCGCGGCTCGTCTGGACCTCCCGCAGGCATGACTGCGGCAGCTCAAGCGGAGCCGCCGGACCCATGAACCGTCCGCAGCCGCGGGAGGTCCAGCCGAGCCACGCGGGACCAGCGGTCCCTCTGCAGTCATGCCCGCGGGAGGTCCGCTGCTCCCGTGGCTCCGGGGCGCCTCCCGCGCATGACTGCTTGGGGCGGCCAAAAACGTAGAGCCCCCCTTGGTGATACCCTACATGACACAATCACGTGAAGAAATAAGGGAATGCGCAAGTGTTTTAGCCAGCAGAAAAAACAGGACGGATTGAATTTTTATAAATTGTGAAAGACGTAGTGGCAAGACTTGGTGATGGCCTAAATGGGCAGGGAGAAGGAGGAGGAATTAAAAGTGACCCCCAGCTTGGAAGCATGAATGACAGGCAGGATGATGGTGTTGTCAGAAACCACAGAGAAAGTATTAAGAGTTTGGTTTTCGCCGTGCTTATCTTGAATTGGAGACAGGCCACCCAAGATGATGTGCTGGAGAGATGGTCAGATATGTAGCACTGGTCAGAAATAGTACGCAGAGGTAGACTCGTGAATTGGTGTGAGGAGAGGACATCACCCATGAACAAAGTGTAGGGAGAAAAGGAAGGGACTGTGGACTGAGGCCTGTGGTACTCAAACAGAGAGGGGGAAGAGGAAGAAGCACCAAAAGAGATGATGAAAGGAGCAGTCGAGGGGTGGGGAGGAAAGGAGGAATCTCGTGAGCAGATTTTGAAGCTATCCACACCAGTTACTTTAAGATATATTTTTCCTCTTCTGCTTTATTAAGAACATGTGGAAGTAGATCTGACTTCCTACTGCTTAACAACAACAATGGATTTATGTACCATAGAATAAGTTATCCATTATAAACTATAGCATAACTACATTAGATGCTGTTAGATGCCAATTTTTTTTCAATCATACGCTATGCCAAAATTTATGCTAGTACTTTCAGTGTATAAACTTTGCATGGATTCCTTACCTTTTAAAGCTTCATTGATATAATTTTGTATGTAATATACTCTCAGTTTATCTTGAACCATATTCTGATCATCATCAATTCCATTGGCTGTAATATAAACAGGGACATCCCCATACTTGGATTTAACCCACTTGAGCATTTTGCGCAGTCCCCAGGGCACCACTGCGGCTCTGCTTGGGGAGTTCAGCCATGTGATGTCTTTTATCATTTGAACTTGAAGATAGTGATCATACTTCAGTGCATCTTCTTTTTCCCAGTCCACAAGAATAGTAGTGTAATGACTTAAGGCTAAAAAATCAAATGAGCCTTGGATTAATTTCTTTTCTTCTTCAGAGAAATAAGGCAAGTGGAAATTGTATAAATCAATGCTGTTTCTTTGGTGAAGCCATTCTCTCATCACATGTGGATAGTCACCGTTCCCAAAGATGGGCTCAGCAAGCCAGCCAATGTCAAATTCTAGAACTCTATCAGCAACTTCTTGGTCATTTTTGGAAAAAGGACAGGCTGGCTCTACCCAATCAGCTTGCAGAGCTATAGATATTTTACCTTTCTGAGATCTTCTAAATTCTTTGTCATACAGGTGCCAGGCTTTAGCATGGGCTTTCAACAGATTATGCCCTGCAGAGTATGTCAGGTTCCTCACATAGGGTTCATTCATTGTAATCCAAAATTTGACATGGTGGCCAAGACTTTTGAAGCAGAGCTTGGCATACTCAACAAAGGCTTGAACAGTCTCTGGGTTCTCCCAGGCTCCATATTTGGCTAGAACAACAGGAAGCCCTTGGTTCTCAGCCATAGGTTGCCACAAAGCTACAACAGGAGTTATATTAACTCTGAGAAGTTCACTAACAAAACACTGATAATAGTGCAGGAATGTGTGGTTGATTTGAGACAGGTTACCCAAAGGGAGAATCAAAGACCATTTCAGTGAAAAATGAAAATGTGTGACATGCATTTCCTGCAGCAGCGAGATCTGGAGCCTGATGGCAGCAAAGTCAACACAATGACGCTTACGTTTTGGGGTAGCAACTCCATCAACTTTAATAAGCTTCTTAGTGTGGTGAACATCCCACACGTATACATTAGTGTCAAGGAATTGGGTGGGGGTTGTGTCTACCTAAGAAGGGAAAAGAAACACACAAAATTCAATTTGTCAGTTCTGATTACATAGAAAATTCATATCCATCAGACAAGGTTTATTAAAAGATAATCACAAGTAGAATATTTCTTTTAATTGATGCTGCCTCCTAAGATGAACACCTTTTTCCTTTTAGCATCTCCCTCATACATCTCTGATGCTATCTCTGACTCATATGAATGAATGCATCTTAATATTGTGAGGTCCAGAAAATGACAAATATATATAGCACCTTCACCCGACTTTTATAAAAGGCAATGTACTAGCGTATGCCTTCTGTTTACACTCTCCCCACAATGTTCAGCTCTGTGAGGGAAATCGGGCTGCTCAGGGACAAAAGAGCAAATCCAGAGAAGGAGAATACAGCTACGTCTGTACTAATTTTTAAAATAATTTCTTAAAAGTTTAAAAGGCTATATTTTAGGTCTATTTGTACACTATACATTACCATAAATAAGCCTTCCTTTTTCCTGTAAGGTGGAACAAAATAAATAATAAATGAAACATGAAGAAGAATTAAACAGTTTCCTTATTTGAACCTGTGCTAAAAGAGAAATATGTCTCTGAGCTTGAGTTTCAGCATGAATACAATTGACAGGTAAGAATTTTGCTTCTTGCTAAAGAAATGTCCTTTAACTGCACTAGCATAATGAACTAAAAAGTGTCATTCCTTTACTTTTACGACATTAAATTGGTTAAAATAGCATGCTGTTGATTTCTGAGTCATATTTTTGCTTTGACATCAGAGTTATGGCAATGTGCATCACTCCAACAATAAGCAAATTTTCCATGAATCTTTTGGGCCAGAGAGCTGGGGAACACCTGCATTACCCAATCAATGAGAGTCATACAACATCACATCTTCATTTTTTCATAAATACCATGATCATAAAAAGGACTCTAAAGGGAGGGAAAGAGTTACTTAGAAGATTTTATTATGTGTATTGTCTTCTTCTCCTTCCTAGTCCAGTTTACCTTTCAAAGGAAATACCCAAACTATAAGACACAGTTCCTACATATACATCTGCCTATGTCCACTAATTTTCTCCTTAAATTAACCCTCTAAGCCTAAGTTTCCCTGTCGGACCTTTTGTTTCAAAAGCAGGATCAGCCTAAACCCACTGTTGAGCCTGTAACTGAGACTGTAGAATTGTGCAGAGCAGCTGCAGATCACTTGCTGTTTTCTCTGGAGAGGTCAGTGTTGTGCTTACAGAGGAAAGCAATAAAAAACAGCATGTCAGAGGGAAATTGCTTTTCTGGAGAATTGTCCCTTGTAGATTACTAAAGCATGCATTTCTACTAATACTGTGGGAATGCTGTCAGAAATGTTTTTCCGCTGTGATGCATCTACAAATCATTCTACCTCAGCCTTACAGCACAAAATGTTTGAATATCCTTTTGAAGTGAAAATATCCAGAGTTTGAAGGTGTTTTTTTAAGTGTCTTGAACTAACAGACTCAGTAACTTTACAGCTGTTATTGATCCCAAAGGTAACAGTGCCATTTCCAGTCTGAACTTATTTGGGACCAGAAGGACAATGATTGCTCAATTTTCTTAAAAATCAATGCATCAGGTAAGGAGGTTGCAATGTTTCTCAATAGTGTGAAGTTAGAGCTTACCTTTAGGGTATGAAACAAAACAAAACCAAAAAAACCTATGCTCCAGCTCCTAGGTGCTGGAACTAGGGGTGGTTCTGCACCCCCTGGCTTGAAGTGGGATCCATTAAATACAGGGCTTACAGTTGGTTCAATGGCTCTCAGCACTCCCATGATAAAAATTCTTCCAGCACCCCTGCTCTAGCCTTCAGAAAATTTCTGTCTTTGTGGAAAATCTAATTTAAAAATTTTGCTCTTGGATCCAATCTCAGAGCTGAATTTTACATTACACCATTATTGTGGCTACAGAAGCCCTAAAGACAAAACAGAATCTGAGAATTATACAGTCATATTTTCAAAGAGACCACAACCTGTCTATAATTTTGGCGTGTGAAATGAAGGCTTTAATCGTGAAGGGTTGTCAGAGGTAACAGATCTAGCTGGAGAAAAAAAGTGAAAGCTAAGAAGAGGGTCTCAGAGAGGTTGGTTGCTACAAGGGGGCAGTGATGCAGCAGAGACAGAGGCAACACTGCACTGCCTGGCAAGTGAGGAGCACAGCAGAATTGTCCATTCCTGATTCAGTGGTATTTTCCTGTATACTTTCTGCTTTTTTTTTAGCACATAATGCCACTAACAATGATGCTGTAGTGCATATACAGAAAACACGAACACATTAGGAACAGAACTGAGCAAATAATAGAGTTTTCAGTTTGGGCGCTAACCAAAAAAAACCCAAACCTACCGGGGGGTGGGTGGGCGGGGGCAGGAGCCTGGTTCAATTCAGAGCAAAACAAATTTTTTCAAAAATAAAAAAAAAATCCAACCCCCCAAAGCCTCCCCAAAAAACCTCTTAGTTTGACTTTAAACAATTTATTTTTGTGGGTTTTTTTCAATTTGTTTTCGTCATTTTCAGGTGTTTTTTTTTAATTGGGCAAATTTGAAAACAAGATTCCATTTTGAAACAAAAAGTTAAAATGAATGATTCAATATGGTTGAACCAAAACATTTTAACTTTTTTGAATTTTTTTTCTGTTTTTGGTGTCTGTGTGGGGCAAACTATTCACCAGATTTGACCCAGATTTGCAAATAGTTTCACAGCCCTGAAAAATGCATTTTTCTGTAAAATTCCTAATTGCCAAAAAAAAAAAGTTCACCCAGCTCTAATTAGGAATGGCCTTTAGAAAAACATGAGTAATGATGGTTTTGTGACTTTTAACATTTCCAAATACAAGGGTATATTTAAACAAATTTCTTGCCATTAAAAGGAATAGATTTGGATCACAACAACCAAATATGCTGCTGTTAAAATTATGGAGCTAAAAATGCCACTTGCAATATTTGCCATTTTCATATATTAGTATCTTTGTGTGGAAGTGTTGAACTTAGTAGATAATGATCTTCCAAAATGATATTTAAATTTGGATCCACTTTCATGGTCACATTTAGGATGCCTGGAGAAAGCTGGGAAGATATTCTGTAAAATGTGCAGCTTTAATAAATTGGTACTCCCACTACATCATTATGGTAACAGACCTTATATCATCCAAGTAAAAATGATTATATACTTGCACAATAAAATTATTATATTCTTAAAGAACAATTTGGTTGGAGCATCTATTGACTTTGTCATCAGACTTACCTGAATGTAGTTATCAACAATTCCCCAAGCAAAGTCACAGGGAAACTTCCCATCTATGGGTTGATTCTCAGGCAAAGGCGGGAAACCATTTCTCTCTATTAGCTTTTGGTAGAACAAAGCTGAAGACTTTGGCAAAAACTTCTTGTCATGGCTTTGAAAATCAACATAAAATAATCCACGTCTAATGCTGTATCCTCTATGCCATTCAAAGCCATCCATGAGGGACCAAACGGTGTACCCAAAGACATCAACTTCATCATATCTGATGGCTGAGAGGAAAAAAAGCAAGATGACCTCATATTGCTCATTTTTTCCAGATAGAGTATACCATTTAAAAAACTATTCTAGTATTTGAGCATTAGAACAATGCAGTAGGATAAATAAATAAGGCTTGATTCAAATTCCATTTAGTGGAAGTCCTTCAATTGACTTCAATGGGCTTTGGATCCAACTCTTACAGTTTACATCCAAGAAGTTATATAGAAACAAAAAAGTTACCCTGAGGAAATTATCATGAAAAATTTAAACACAACTTTTTGGTGTTCTTAGGGATTTGCATTAACTATCCAGGCAATGCAGGTGGCAGTGATAAGGCTGATGAGACTTTACTCATTTGACTTTACAGACGCCCTCACATCTGTTATGAGAATACCATTTTCTGGTATAAATATCTGGCATTTATTAACCCTCATACCTAAAATAGGTTGAAAGCCTGTTACAGATATAAGGGTCGTACCAGTATTATTATTGTTGTGACAAGTTCCACTCCGTGATTTAATCTGAGGTTTACAAATGGTTTGCATTTCTATAGACATTAAACACTTAGAATCGGCAAAAATGTTCTTAGAGAGGGTCCTGATTCAACAAAGCCCTTAAGTGTGTGTTTAATTTTAAGCACATACTTAAATCAATTCCTATTTAGCAAAGCATTTAAGCACATTTTAAAGTGCTTTGTTAAATTGGGGCCTGTATCAGTATCCAGCACAATTTAGCTTTATCGCCCACCACCATATGTAAACACAAATTGGATACCTATTGAACTTAACATTACCCAGCCTAGTTACACTGCCAACATTTTACACAATCAAATGTCAAAGTGTTCATATTTCCTAGTTTTATTAATGCATCTCATTACAATCAGATATGAGGGACTAAACTGATTCTTGATGTAGCACTGTTTGAACCAAATAAAACAATGGAATTATAAAAGAGCTGAATTTGTCTGTCTCTTTAATTTGCCATGATAAACTCGTGAAGAAACTGGAATATTTCTTACCCTAAAGCAGGGGTCAGCAACCTTTCAGAAGTGGTGTGCCGAGTCTTCATTTATTCTCTTTAATTTAAGGTTTTGCGTGCCAATAATACATTTTAAAACTTTTTAGAAGGTCTCTTTCTATAAGTCTATAATATATACGTAAACTATCATTGTATGTAAAGTAAATAAGGTTTCAGAATGTTTAAGAAGCTTCATTTAAAATTAAATTAAAATGCAGAGCCCCCCGGGCTGGTGGCCAGGACCTGGGCAGTGTGAGTGCCACTGAAAATCAGCTCATGTGCCGCCTTCGGCACCCATGCCATAGGTTGCCTACCCCTGCCCTAAAGATTAGTTCTTTTCTGTTTGGCAAATATTGATTTTTTTTTTAAAAGCCCTCCACATTCACACAACACTTGCTGTTCTAACAGAGTAAAAGTCAGGATGGATTCACATTGTTAACTAGCATCAGCAAAAATTTCTCTTAGACTAGCATTACACTCCTGCTGCAAGTCAGCAGAGAGAGCTTCTGCATTGTTTTTTGGGCACACCAAAAATTCCTCCTTAAAAGTTTGCTGATTTATGCCATGTTCCCTATGAGGAGTGAGTTAAAAAATTTGGAAGCACGAAAAAGGTCTCAAATACAATGTAACCATCAAGTAGTGCACATGCCTTATCAAGCAACCACATGACATATTGATATTATTTTTATCTTCTTTCATACTTCTCCCCACGTAAGATTTTCAGGGCAGGAATCATATCTTTACTTGTTTCTGCAAAGGGCTTAGCAAATTTTTGGCATTCCAAAATAATAGTAGTTCTTGTTATTTATTATGACATTCTTGGTGACTGAGTGGCAAACTGAAAGGGAAAATATAGTCTATAATTTAATATGTTACCAGTAGGCCCTAGTCACACTCAGAGTGCACATCTATGTATATATATTATTAATTGTATTAAACTGAATAAATAAATAACACCTTTTTGTTAACAAGAATACGACTATGTAGTTTCCATACAACTCCACACACACCTCTAACACATGGTACATGCAATAATTAATAACTGTAGTACACACTATCCCCCAGACTTCAGATACAACATTGGTTTGCATGTTAATTCAACATTTAGTTTAGCTGTAATAGTGAGGTGTTTGGAACAGCAGCTGAAACAATTCCAGGATCTTTTAATCCAGTTCAGAGGCAAATGGAAATCATCTTCACTAAACCATTAAAGGAAAATTCCATTGTAACATGAAAGCTATTTAACCTGAATTAATAGTTTAATTCAGCTACTAATATTTTTAAAAACCCTTGAAGCAGATAACAGAGAAATAAACCAATTATAACAAGTTTTGAAGTAATAAAAAGTACAGTATAATAAAAATAAGTATTAAGGAGGAAACAGGGAACAGTCATCCCAATAAGTTGTTGTTGACAAGCCAGACTGAAAGAATCTACAGTACTTTGCCACTAAAGAAGTATTAGAAATGGGATGTGTCAATGTTATAAAGTAAGTTGGAGGGGGGTCATCTTTTTAATTCTAGGTTAACAATTGGTTAAAAAAAATTAGTTACAATCAAATAAAATCAGTTATCCGGCTCTCCATATTAAGCAAACAACCAGCACACACACAGGATCATTACAAAGCATTAAAATGTAGCCTCCTTCTTTATTTACAGCATACACAAACTGTTACTTCTAGTAAAGAGTACAGCACCAGTTTTTAAAAATGCAGAAATAAACTCAAGCAACTCAAAAATAGTACAGTATTGCTGTTGTTGCAACTTAAAACTATCATTTTGGCATTTTTAGAAATTGGATCTCTTTATTAGAAGTAACGGTTCATGTATGCTGTAAATAAAGAAGGGGAGTTATGTTTTAATGCTTTTCCAGGAGGGCTCAGCAAGTTTAAAAGCAACTCTGCATCTTAAAATAACGGTTAGAAAGCTCTTTGCCCATTCTCTGGATTATCCAAATTTTTGATAATCCGATCTCTCTCTCTCTGTGTGTGTGTGTGTGTGTGTGTGTGTGTGTGTGTGTGTGTGTGTACACACACATATAAACACTCTTATTCAGCTAACGTATTAAAACTCATCACTGGAGTTTTCCTGTAATGATTCCAACCAAATCCCATTGATAACTACAAAAACAGCAATGTTCACACAGGGTGTGCATTTGCTCTACTGAAATCAATTGAAGTTTTGCCATTGGCTTCAAGAAGAGCAGGACCAGACCAACAAAATCCCATCCATACCACACTCATTAAAAGGCACTTGTCAACAACTGATAAAAATGAACCTAACTAACTGATTTGAAGTCTCATTTCATAGTGAAAATCTAGATAAATGTTAAAGACCAAAATTAAGTTTTGGAGCATTTGTTTAATGAGCTTTAGTGGGATATTTTCCCTAAGTTTTGTCAGGAGAATAATATTAATTTGTCAACAGAGCTACCTTTTAAAGTTTCCATAATGAACTTCTTGAGATAATAAATATACTTGGCATCATCACGCTTGGTGCTACCAGAGACAAACCAGCTGTTCTCCACAATGAATATTTTGGGCTTGTTATATTCACAGCTTATCCAATAAAGGAGCTGCCTCAGGCTTAGTGATTCCAACTGATGGAATTTCATCTGAGAGTCCAAGAGCTGGAAACTCAGAGTTGCTCCAAAAGAAAGAGCAAAAAAGTCAGCTGTTCCCTTGATGTACTTCTTCTCTGCATCACTGAATTCAGGCAGCAGAGATGAGAGGTTACTCTTCATGCCCTGAGGGTAGTCCCCATCAATAAATATGGGTTTAGCAAACCAGCCCAGCACAAAGTCAAGGGATTTTTGACATTCTTGTATGTCTTGTTCAGTCATAGTTTGAGGTTTTATCCAGTGGGAGCTGAGGGCAATGGACACTTGGCCTCCTTGAGATGGACGAAAACGATCATTGTAGAGATGCCAGACTTTGGCGTGGGCCTGTTGAGAAGAAAGACTATAATGAATGCATCTGAAAATCTGTCTTGAATAACAGAAATGCAATAGCATATTCAACCACTAATGTTCAGATTTGACTAGCAATGCCTTATCCTCACATCCCTGGGCTAAGTCTTATTCCCTTCTCAGTGATTTATGATTGCTAACTTCCATTATCCTAATCAGAGTAGATAATATTACACTGATCTAAGAAGAGCTTGTTTTGGAAAAGCAGAAAGATCTGCTTAATATGGTGTATATTCCATGCAATGAGTATAATGTTGTTTTTTCTGATATTTTGAAAAATAGTGTTTTAATTTTACAATGTAACCTGGCTTTGTACTTACCTACTGGCATGAGTGAAACTTAGTCTTTGGTTTGAACACATATGTAAAAGAGAAAGGCCATTTTGTTTGATATCATTACTTTTTAAAGTTTTGCTGGTTTTAAATTTTATTAAATTGGTAACAAATTACATCTTACAGTATTATTGGCATCATGAGATCTCAAATAGTTAAGAGGTAAGAGCACATTTTAAAATGTATTTGAAAAAACATGTTTCAGATTATATTTTACATTACAAGAGTCTTAGCCTGTTTGTTACTGTTTTAGATTAGGTGTGTAGAAATTGCCAAAAATTACATTATTATGTTTTTAGATAGTTACAAAGTAAGGCACAACTAGAAAGAAAAAAGCTATAGGCACTTCTTATCTGGAAATGTGGAAAAAATCTGGAGGTCATACATTTAGCGGTTAGAGCTGCGACTGGTGGTCAAGAGAATGACTTCAAAACTCTGCCATCTCTGTCCTATATACAATCTTTTAAAATCTTTAATTTCTTTAATTTATAAATGAATTAATAAATTAAATCTGACTTTTCTTGTTCAAAATAAACTGGAGTTTTCAAACAGATTCTGAATCATCTGATTTAAAACTATGGATAGAATCAAGAGGATTTGGAAAAAGGATAGACATGGGCGGGAAGAGAAGCCAGTGCCCCTTCAGACCCATTATAAATGGGTTTAAGGCTACTAAATCCAGATGGTCAGGAATCTCATAACCCCAACATAACCCACACATGTCAGTTCTGCCCCAGCCCATGTCAATTCTGCCCCAGCCCACAAATACACAGAAACATACACCCACACACTCTCTCTCTGCACCAACCTATTCAGCACCAAGTAGGAGCCCCATTCTACAATATGCAGGAAATGCAGAGACATCCATGTATAGCCACTGTTTCCAGCCCTTCCTCAGGATTTAAATGATACAGAAGGCCTTGCACCTCCATCCTGATAAATGTATCGTTGATGCATTGATAATTGCTTCTCACAGTTTCATTTTAAGACAGAATTATCATTCACAGCTTCCAGTTGCAATGAAATGCCAGTTTTATTAAGAACTAATTGTTTAAATGTCAGATTGTCATCTCTATTACCATAAAAGATAAATTTAAAAAACATGATTAACTACTGAGGGTTAGGGTTTACTTTTACAATTCTTACAAAATCTTAATTCTCACTGCTAAGCAAAAAAGCAATTAGAACTAAAAGTACAGTTAAAGTTATGGACAATAACTGACTTCATGTGTGTTTTCAGTTATTAGTATTGTACCAATAATTAAAAATAGCGAAGATATAGTTATACTGTTTATACAAGTACAATGGACTGTGAGAGAAGTGAAAATAGTAATTCTAACTTCAAAACCTCACAGTACAGACATGATATTTGAATTGCAGAGTCATATATTTTGCCATATATTGTAACCTCAGCCTGCCAACAAAAGGAGAAAACAAAGAAAATATCATGGTGTCATGCTGGAGTGGCTCACTACCATGAGTGCCTACCTCAGGGCAGACTATCAAAAACTGGGCAGACACCCCAAACTGGTGGTATGTTCTATAGTTAGATTTCTCCAACTCAGTAACAAATGTGAACTCCTGGATCACTATAATAGTCTTATCATGGAGTTCCACACAGTCCCTTTAGGCTCTCCAGTCCATTTTGCCACCCAGGCAAGATAGACTATGTGATAAATGGTCACTTACACCCAAAATCACAAAATATTCAGGTTACACCCAGTCCCAAGTGACCAGTCACTCACCCAGGTTGATTTGCATTCTAGATCTCACACCAAAGACTATGCTGGGAACCAATTCTACAGTAAACTAACTAAAGGTTTATTAGCTAAGAAAAACAAATGAGAGTTATTGAGAAGTTAAAGCAGGTAAAAATATATGTACATGTGAATCACAGTCTACAACAGTGGCCCCCTGTAGCCCCCAGGCCGCTCACGGCCCAATGAGCACACAGCTGCGGCCCATGTGACATCCTCAGGGCCACACAAAAAGTATATATATTGTATAGATGCAGGCCACATAACACATAGAGAGCTACATATGCAGCCCACAATTTAAATAGGTTAAGAACCACTGGTCTATAATTTCAAAAGATAGCAGAGATGTAATCTGTCAGTTTCCCAAAAGTCTTTTAGGGCTACCCAGAGTAACTCCAGGGATCTCCATCTTCTTTTCTGTTATTTTGCCTGTTAGAATCCAAACAAAAGATTCATATTTATAGTTTATTTTCACAGAAACTAAGCTGACAGGATAGCCCCCACATGTGTCCTTTCTTTCATGATGGGGAGAGAGGAATGTACTTAGAGACTTTGATCTCACACACAATGATCAGATGCTTTCCATGCACAGGAATTAGCACTTTCCTGTTAAAGTTCTTCATTTGCATTACACAAGACTTCTTTCTCATGTGATGGGTTACTTAGTTACAGGGGTATATACAATGCAAATATTTGCTATTACATTGTAACAGGGTACAGATAAGCAAAAACAATGCATGCAACATTTCTCCCGTTTTTCATGAAGTTTAAACACTAAACACATTCTAATACATTTTAACATCTACTTTGAATTATACTAACACAAAAGCAAGCTGGCCTGGCTTACAGCTGTGAGTTTGTCAGTTCTTAAGCTAGCAACTGAGGCCTTGGCCAGAGCTGGCACTTGGCTTACCAGCATCACGCACAGCATGAATATCTTCTTGTGATGACTGTAAATATGATTTATAAAATACTATGAGGTAGCAGATATGCATCATCAGGTGCTCCTCTATGGAATGTTTGAATGTACACTGCTGACAGCCAGCTTCAAAGTCACCCTCCCTCCCCACCTGAAGACACCAGCATCTGAGCAGGGAAGCCCCTGGTCAGGTGACCCCCTCTGTCGCAGACACCTTCCCTTTGTACTACCTCCTCCATAAAGCCCCCTATGTTTCCTCATAACAGTGGTATCTATTCTCCCCATGTGACTCATGCCTCCCACTCCATATCCCTGATCTGACACCTGGAGACACTCACCATCCATGCTCCCAAAGATACATGACTTCTCTATGTCAACCAAGACCCATTTCACGATCCATGTTCAAAACACCTTTATCCCCATACATGCTGTGGAACACTGTCCCCTCCAAGGTTATACAGGGATTGGCTCAATATGTCCTGATCCTTTCCCTCTAGGGGAGCAAAACAGATGCCTCCTTCAGATAGGTGCCAACTCCAGGGGTGCTACCAGGCTCAAGCACCCACAGGAAAAAATGGGGGGGGGTGCTCTGAACCCACAAGGTTGGATTAATCTTTTGTGGGCCCCAGCATCTGGACTGTGGCCTCGCACCCGACTCCACTTGTGTTCCGCCCCAAGGCCCCACCCCTACTTGGCCTCTTCCCCCCGAGGCCCTGCCCCCACCCTGAGGCCCCATCCCTGCTTGGCCTCTTCTCCCTGAGGCCCAGTCCCCACTCAGCCTCTCCCCCCCCCGAAGGCCTCAGAGGCGGAGAGGAGGTACCAGCAAAAACAAAAGTCAGCACCTGTGGCCTTTATCTTCATATCCACCTATCCCAAAACAAAGCCAAAGACGTGGGGACTTCTCACAGCTCAGTCCTTTCTTCATAGTAAAAAGGAGAAAGAGGCACTGTACAGTTCACCACTGGTGAAAAAGAAAGTACAACAATGGCCAGCCACTACAATTTTGAAAAAGTCTCATTTATACAACAAATTCCTGCCTTCTGCAGTTTGCCTTGGTAAAAGGAATGAGACTGCTTTTGTGGCAAAAAATCCTAACACAGAAAATACCATACCATACATTCATTCTAATGATAATGGATGGAGTGCCAATCAACATTACTGGGGTATTTGGGTATAGTTTGGTGTACGGAACCCTGCAGGAGGCCAGTGACAGAGCAGAGATAGCTGGTAGTAAATGTCTATCTGTTCCTTTGTCCTTATTTGACATCTCAACTGCTGATAGTGTAGCAATGGCAAGCATAAACTAACCTATGGTTTATGCAATTCAGTTCATGGTTGAATGCAATTAAGACCACCAAAATCCACTATTTACTTGTATTAACTGATATTTCTACTGAGCCTGGCTTGCCTAGGCATTTTCGAGCTGGTGGCTCAACTTGGCATGAGCTTGGGCTGATCTGGAATGCGCAGTGATCATACCTTTTATATTTTGGCTTGAAAGGAGGTACCTCACTAAAATGGACTTGTTACAAACTGGCCCCCTGACCCACTATACAGTCACCAGTCTGTTGCAAGTGGACCCAATCGCTGGGTTCCACATGCTTTCAAGCCACCTGAGTCTGGATGGAGTCTAGTCATCATTTCTTGCTCTTGGACTCTAAGGCTCACTCCCAGGTTCAAGCTTCTAGTCTGATACCTTTGGGGGGGGATGTGAAACATTCCATCCAGCCACCCTAGACCCTGAAACCTCTGAGCCCTCCTGAACCCTCCAGTTATTTTCAAACACTCCCTCAGCACCCCACCTACGCTGAGGGCACTCTGATTTTAGTAGTTTAATCCCTTCAGGGATAACATGGCAGGGCAGCAAGGAATATGGAGTTAGCAGGGGAATTTCTTAACCACAGTCACTTTACTCTTAAAGTAGTTGAGAGTTACAGCTCTTTGAAAATAATAAAAGCCCTGAGACACACCCTCTCTTAATCTGAGCTCACCCCTTCTTGTGCACCTGTGGTTCATAGTGTTTCAGGCATGGAAGAGCCCCTCCTGTCCTCTCTCTCCCTCTCCTGTCAGTTTTCCCTAATATTTAATCTAAATCTCCTTGTTGCAGATTCAGACCATTACTTCTTATCCTACCTTCAGTGGACATAGAGAACAATTGATCACAGTCTTCTTTATAACAGCCCTTAACGTATTTGAAGACTTATCAGGTCCCCCGGCCCCAATCTTCTTTTCTCAAGACTAAACATGCTCAATGTTATTAACCTTTCCTCATAGGTCAGGTTTTCTAAATGTTTTATCATTTTGGTTGCTTTCCTATGGACTCTCTCCAATCTTATCCACATCTGTGGTGCCACGAACTGAACACTGTATTCCAACTGAGGCCTCACCAGTGCTGAATACAGTGGGATAATTATCTCCCTTGTCTTACATACAACACCCTGTTAATATATTCCAGAATGATATTAGCCTTTTTTGCAACTGCATCAGACTGTTGATTCATTCAATTTGTGACCCACTATAACCTCTATATCTTTTTCAGCAGTACTACCACCTAGCTAGTTATTTCCCATTTTGTAGTTGTGCATTTGATTTTTCCATCCTAAGTGAAGTACTCTGCACTTGTCTTTCTTGAATTTCATCTGGTTGAATTCAGACCAATTCTCCAATTTGTTGAGGTTGTTTTGAATTCTAATCCCATCTTCCAAAGGCCTTGCAAAACTCCCCATATCTTGGTATCATCTGCAAATTTTATAAGCATATTCTCTATTCCATTATCCAAGTCATTAATGAAAATATTGAGTAGTACTGGACTCAGGACTGACCCCTACAGGACTGCACTAGACACACCCTCCTAGTTACACATAGCGATGGTCACTCCCCCAGCACAAAACAGGACATGACTCTTAAATTGGACACCTGTCTCTGAGCCACATGCTCATACTTTCAAATTCCACCACTCATGTTTGCCTCCCAACCCCTTTGTGGGCCCCTGTGTAGAAAGACCATTGTTCCATGGGTAGGCCAGTTGTTGAAAGTTAATACCCCCAGCTTGAGCTTTGATGGCTCTCAATGATGGCCTTTCAATGAGGTGTCAATTCCCTTTCCCCAGCAGAGCATCTGTCTGGAATGCAGCATAACAGGGTGTCCCTGGGCAAATCCAAACTAATGCAGCAATAGTGCCAATATTTCAACATGGCTATAAAACATACTTCAGAATTTGATACAGCCATATCACACTCCATCACAGAGTTCAGCAGATTTATGAGATATATATTCTTAAATTCATTTTGAGTATATACCAGCCTGCCTACTCCCAAGGATTTCTGCCCCAAATAACCGAGACTTCCTAAGGTTTGGCATTGGCAATACATATCATTCTGTGCAATTTCAGTGTCAATCTCTATGATTAGCCTTACGTTTTTACAAGTGGCAAATCCAAAATAAGAGTTATGGGCCTCCTGACTCCCAGGACCATGCTTATTCTAGACCAGTGTTTCTCAGCCTGGGGAAAGCAACCCCCAGGGGGGATGTGGGACAGGTTTAGGGGAGTCACAAGCAGGGCTGGAGTTAGGGGGTAGGAAGCAGGGCAATTCCCTGGGTCCCCATGCCACAGGGGGCCCATGAAGCTAATTTACATGTTTCAGCTCAGCGCCAGAGAGGGCTGAAGCCCAGAATCCCAAACTTAAGGTGAGGTGGGGTCACAATTTTTTTTATTGGGGGGGGTCCACGATTTTTTTTAAAGTCCAAAAGAGGTCACCAGCACAAAAACATTGAGAAACACCTGCTCTAAGACCATGTTGTATCAATTTTAATGGTGTTTTCTGAACCAAGAACAATGTGCTTTTCATTTCACAAATAAACTGTTTGCCATGCCCAAGTGACCAATCTGTATTAGCTCTCTATTTGCATGTTAATGAAACTCTGCATAGTAAAGAGTTACCAAAAATTCATTTAGCAATACAAAGAAAAAAGATAACTGGAAAAGACATGAAAAGGATTTTTATTACTGTAAGTACATTAGCTGTAGCTCCAAAAAAATTTCATTGTCAAATCCTAGATCAGAAGCCCTTTTGAAATGTACATAATTATCAGTATGGCTTGGGAAATATTAGTATATGATTAGTCAGAAAATACCTTGTATCAAGAAGAAGAAAAATGTAATCTGTATTTTTCCTTACCATCAAAAGGAAGGATGTGAATCAAAAGTTACAACATAATGTGTCACATCTCATACCATGTGCCATCTTTAGACCCAGAGTGAAGTAGGTTTTATCTATACAATCTCTGAGCGGACACAACATTCCCTCCCAGGAGAAGATGACAGCCCTAGCATAGTATAAGGGACAGATATGGCTGTTAGAAAGCTAAGCTATTTCTTCATATTTGGAAACTGCTAACATAAAGTATTCTATATGTAAAGTTTAGTACCAATTTGTGAGCCCTTGTTATGGACATGTCAGGCATTTAAGATTTGTATTTTTCTTCTCTCTCCTATTACTTCCCATAAATATCTCTTGGTCTACTTCTTTACTAGAACAAGGTGAACTACTTTGCAACAAACAATTACCAAACAAAATTTAGTCCCTTCTTCTAATTGCAAATATCAGAGACCAGAATTTGATTTTTACAAGTATGTTTGGTATTTGATTAGTGTTTTATGTGAACATATTTCAGCCTTTGACAGGGTTCTCGCTACACATTTTTTAGTGGCATCAGAGTGTAACCACCAACTCTTGCTGGTGGTCACACTGACACTTTTTCCTAAAATACTTGATTAACTTTAGGAAAAACAAATAAATAGCACATGTACACATCCAAATCATTGTAATTTCTTATGTAGAAGTTTGGGGTTTTTTGCAGACTCAATAAAAATATTACTGTGAAAAGTGATATTTGTATGTTTGTTAATATCACTTTTTTCAGCAAGTCCCAGAACAAATTAAGCCCTGGATGGGGTGGAGGGTTGGAGACGAAGGCAGTGGGGGACATGGTGGGATGGATGTGGGCCGGGGGGAGGCAGTGGGGGCTGGGGCCAATGGAGGGGTGGGGATTGGCGCCCAGAGCTGGCACCTGCTGCCACATGGCTGGGACTACAAGTTGGCACCTGGGGTCAGCGGCCAGGACTGGGGGTCATAGCACATGGCAGGGGGTTGGTGCCCAGGGCCAGTAGCTGCTGCTGGGGTCGGGGGTCGGTGCCCGGGGCCAGCAGCTGCCACCGGGGTCAGGCTAGAGACTGGGATTGGAGTTTGCCACCACATGGCCAGGAGTTGGAGCCTGAACTGAAACCCCATGGCCAAAAACTGGGGCTGCCTGGTGCCCATCTCCCTGTCGCAACCCTATACATAGTTATGGTTCTGTATGGCCAATTGTCAGTCAGCGGCCATCTTGTTCTGCTAAAAGGACAAGGCAGCCTCCATCTTGGACCAGGTTCTTGTTCCACAGGAGAGGGCAGAGACCTAATTCTGCCCAGCAACACCGTGGTGTTGTGTGCAACCCTGAGGTGCGGTGTGCAACATTCTAGTGCTGTGTGCATTTTCCCGCTCTTTTTGGGCTGGTCATCTAGGGGTCAAGCTAGTGCCTTGTGCAGAGACGCCAGTGTACCGTGTGCAAATCCTGTTGGAGTGGGGGGCAACAGCTTGGAGCCTGAAGGGTGTAGGAGCCAGGGACCAATCAGATGCTGACACGAGTGAGTGAGACCCTTCGAATAAAACTAGGTTTCCCCCAAAAATTTTTGTGGAGTATCCGCGTGTCAGCTGAAGGGCCTGATCAACCTTTCAGCCAGGGTCTCCTCCCGATATAGCTAGCTCATGTCGTGTCGTTTTGGATTCGTTATCGCTTTGGATTTATCATTTTCGATCTATTTCCATCAGCTCGTCATGCTTCTGGTGTCTGCTCTGCTGGTCAGCTGCGCCTGGAGTGCGGTATTTGCTTTCTAATTTCTGACAGTTTGCTTACCTAGCTTCCCCTTTTTTCCCCCTCCCTAACTCGGTACCAAGTGTGTACACAGTATATGAGAATTGAATTATTGAGCTCATAATTGCACAGTTGTCTAGTTTGTATAGTTGTTCTGAGTTTTTAGTAGATAGTTAATTGTAGACTGTTTTAAGGTTGTGTGAGTTATTGCTCTGTCTTTGTCTGTAGTGTTTGGTGCTAGGTGCTGTCTCCACCTGAGGATTAGCTGACCAAGGGGTTTCTTTCCCCGCGGTCTGTGTGAGTGGAACCTGCACAATCGCAGCCGCACCACACTCTGGGTAAATCCCTTAGTGTGAAAGCAAGGGCGGTTGAGGCAGTGGCCTGTGGGTCTCTTTTTCTGTGTTGCACCGGGCACCGCTCTGACGAACCCGATTTCCTCCTTGTGTAATTGGTGTGTCTGCCTACTCAGTGTGAAGCAGTGAGCAGTATAGATTTGTATTGTTAATGATTTTTGGGTGTGTTTGTATTGTTTAATAACATCCCAGCTAAGAATTGCCCCCTCCTCGGCCAACGTTGTAACTATCCCCTCAATAAACACAGCCACTTGGCTTTAAAACTTAATTCTGGTCCAGCCTGGTTTTTCCTCTCCCAATACCAAAGCTGATCGAACCGCAATCGGTTTCGGACACTCCCAACTACCCCACGGCTGAAGCATGGAGGTGTTGGATCTTCCCACTACACAGATCGGGGTTCTAGTCCCTGAAGAACCCAACACCTATTTTTATAAACCCCCAATGACAGAGATTCCACAACCTCCCTTGGTAACTTATTCCAACACTTTGCTAGCTTTAGAAATTTTTTCCTAATATTTAACCTAAATATCCCTAACTGCAGACTAAGCCCATTACGTTTTGCCCTACCTTCATTAGGCATTGAGAACTGATTACCATCTTCTTTATAAGAGCCCTTAGCATTTCTGAAGACTTATCAGATACCCTCTCAATCTTCTTTTCTCATGACTAAACATGCCCAGTTGTTGTTTTTTTAACGTGCCCTCATAGACCTTGTTTTCTAAACCTTGTATCATTTTTTTGCTCTCCACTGGTCTCCAATTTGTCCATATTTTTCTTGAAGTCTGGTGCTCAAAACCAGACACAGTACTCCAGCTGAGGCCTCACCAGCGCCAAATAGAGTGAAACAATTATCTCCCATGTCTTAGATATACCACTCCTATAAATACAACTCAGAATGGTATTTGCCTTTTTTTAAACTGAATCACATTGTTGGCTCATATGCAATATGTGATCCCCAGTGATCCCCAGAATCTTTTCTATAGTATTACTGCCTAGCAAGTTATTCCCCATTTTATAGATATCATAGTACTTTACATTATCTTTATTGACTATGGTTAAACAGCAAAAAATAAAGATAATCCAGTCCCTACTTTGTAAATGTTGATGTTTGTATTGTATATATGTGTGATGACAACAGGGATTCTTCTGTCTGTATACAAAGGACTCGTTGAAATGTTCTGATCATTAAACTACAATGTGTTTTTTAATGTAGTTGATATGAGGAAGCCAAGTTTTCAAAGAGCGGGTGTAGGAGTCACTCCTAGAGTTAATAGTTTTCCTGCAGTGCAAGTACTTTCCAATTTTTTTTATATATTAATTCAGCAGAAGCATTTTAGTGTTGCACCATTATACTGCAATAACAGCTTGAACAGCCAAGAAAAGAAACTGTAGTAAAGTTTGACCTTATTTTGGAACAGTTTTCATCCAAATCTAGAAGTGCATACAGTGGGGCAGGACAAATTATCTGTTGGCCGTAGGACTGCAATTTTTTTTTTTTTTTGAGATTTGATTCCAAAGCATACAGATTTGAAGACACTCCCATCATATACAAATAAAACCAAAAGCTAATTAGCCATTCCTCCATCACCAAGCCTTGTTTAGGTTGCCAGTTTATTTAGCCTCAGTAGTGTTTCACAGGTTCTGAATGGAAACTGATATTGTTTTAGGAGATGGGAACTATTTTTAGAAATATTGTTAATTGGCTGATGTTTAGAGGTGCTGAGTGTCCGCCCATGCCACTGAACTCAATGAGAGGTAGAGGAGTTCAGCGCTTTTGAAAAATCAGACGTGGTCTATAATTAAGCCTACGTTTTAGTCACAGGTATTTTTAGTAAAAGTCACAGACAGGTCACAGGCAGTAAACAAAAATTCACAACCCGTGACCTGTCCATGACTTTTACTAAAAATACCAATGAATAAAACTTGGGGAGGAGGGCTGCCCAGGGGCCACGCAGGTGCTGGGGGAGGGTGGCCCAGCTGCTTGGGGGATGGGGGGAGGATGGTGGCGTACAGCTGGGACCCCCACTGGTGCTGGGGTGGGGGTGGGGATTGGAGGGGCCAGCAAGCTCCCTACCTGGCTCTGCGCCTCCCCACCCTGCCCCAGCAGCAGTAGAGTTTGGGTGTGGGAGGGGGCAGGGGCACAGGAGGGGATGAGGCGGGCTCTGGGCGGCACTTACCTGGGGGGGCTCCCCGGAAATGGTGACATCCCCCTCACTTAGCTGCTAGGCAGAGGTGTGGCCAGGCAGCTCTGCATGCTGCCTCCCCCTGCAGGCACCGCCCCCGCAGCTCTCATTGGCCATGGGTCCCAGCCAATGGGAGCTGTGAAGCCAGTGCTCAGGGTGGAGGCAGCGTGAAGAGCTGCCTGGCCACACCTCTGCCTAGCAGCTGAGCGAGGGGGATGTCCCTTCTTCTGGGGAGCCCCCCCCCCCGGGGAAGCACCACCCAGAGCCCACCTCACCCCGTCCGGTGACCCAACCCCCTAGTCCCTTCCACACCCAAACTCTGCTGCTGGGGAGTGCGGTGGCCCAAGACTGCCCCAGGAGCAGCCGGTGCGACTGGCACAGGGGCTGCCTGAGCTGCCCCTGAGCCAGGCGGACCAGCCACTGCAGAAGTCACAGCGGTCACAGAAAGTCATGGAATCCGTGACTTCCGTGACCAACTCACTGCCTTATTTATAATAGAGCAGGCCAACATTTTTCAGGTTTCCTTCTTTACTAGCCCTCCATATATGTAATTTCTTTTGGAGTGTGAGTAGGCATTTATGAGAAGAGAGTGTACCTATGCCATGAGACCTTCACCACCAAAGAAGTTACAAAATATTATTTCAGTTTTAACTAATAGAGGAGTCTTTTTTATGAAGCATGTATTGTCTGAACTCAAGGAACGGGCAAGGGGGGAAAGCCTTTGTTATCTGTTTAATTTATTTGAGTGGCACAATTTGTCTTTTGTGTACTAGTACAAGGTACAATACTATGTTTTAAATTAATCAGAAAAACAGTGTGCTCCATTTGTACCTAGTAATGCCAAGGGCTTCCTGTGTAAGAGTGTGGGTGTGTGTATATATATAGTCAACATTGGACTGTGCAGCTAAAAACTAAATATTAAACTAAGTCAGAGCTATGTCAATCCTGTCCCCATTTTCTTTTTCCTGCTGAAGCCACACAGGGCTAGCTTTAGGGCACACACTGTTCCAGACAAGTGTTGTGATTGTTTTTTGGAGACCTTTTAAAACAGAATGAGGAAACATAAGGGGGAATGAAGATCTGAAACAAGTAGGTTTTTTCTAAGACCCTGGGCCAGCGAGTGGGGGCCATGTTGTGCTCTCATTTACACCAGTGGAAATTTGATGTGAAGGAAGGCAGTAGTTTCCTGAAAAACACCATGCATGCCTACTGCTATGGTGCAATATGCAAATATTAAATAACACAGTACAATTATAATTTAAATAATGATAACAGAAGTTATTCAAGGATGAAGCGTGGTCTTGTGAATAAAGACGTGCACTGAAACTCCTAGCTCTGCAACAGATTTCCTGTGTGACTTCGGACCTTCCTGTGTCTCTGCTCCCCATTGCATAATCAGGATAATAATGCTTCTCTACCTCATATGATGTTATGAAGAAAAATTCACTGAAAATTGTGAGGAACTTATATAGCACTATGGTGATGGCAGGGCTGGCTCCAGGTTTTCTGCCTCCCCAAGCAGCCAAAAAAAAAAAAAGAAAAAAAAGCCGCGGCAGCGCGATCGTGCCGCTCCACTGTTCTGCGGCAATTCAGCGGTGCGTCCTTCGCTCCGAGAGGGACTGAGGGTCCCGCCACCAAATTGCTACCGAAGGCCCAGACGTGCCACCCCTATAGCGGCCGGAGGGACGCCCCTTGGTATTGGCCGTTCCAAGCACCTGCTTCTTTAGCTGGTGCCTGGAGCCAGACCTGGGTGATGGCAGCCATCTTGATACCTAGCTCTATAGAGATCTATGTATTAGTGGATATATTAAAGGGGTAGGGTTTAAAGTAAACAATGAGATGGCTCTAGTTTCTAGGTAATTGATTGAACTACATATCCAATAGTAGCAGAAATTTTCAATGAGATTTCCTTATAAGGCACGCGACAGCAAGACAGTAAGTATCTGTTTTTTCCCATAATTTATCTCAAAACCTAGATGTAAGAACATTTCTGGTATCTCCATGAAACTCCTTCCACAGCTGAAAGACTAATCAGGGACATCTCTGGTCTAAATACTAGAGAACAAATACAACAGGGGTAGGCAATCTATGGCACGGGTGCCGAAGGCGGCACGCCAGCTGATTTTCAGTGGCACTCACACTGCCAGGGTCCTGCCCACCGGTCCAGGGGGGCTCTGCATTTTAATTTAATTTTAAATGAAGCTTCTTAAACATTTTACAAACCTAATTTACTTTACATACAACAATAGTTTAGTTATATATTATAGACTTATAGAAAGAGACCTTCTAAAAACATTAAAATGTATTACTGGCACGTGAAACCTTAAATCAGAGTGAATAAATGAAGACTTAGCAACTACTTCTGAAAGGTTGCTGACCCCTGAAATAGAATCTCATCTGTACAATTTCCCTCCCTAACAACTTGTGACAAATTCAGTGGCTAGAATTTTCTCAAATATTCTTTTCATCTGAACTTAAAAGGAGCATGGACCCATGTGAGCTGCAGGCCTTTTTTACATGTATTCTGGCAGGGTGGATTTGATTTAAGTCAAACTGATTTAAATCACTAATCAGGAAGACGCAATTTAATCATGGATTTCTATATAAAAGTGCATTCTTGTTGGCTAACCTTAATACATATTCTTCACAACTCAGAGATAGATATAGGTTTCATTTTTAGAAGGTACACACTATACATTTTTAAAGTGATTTATTTTGAAAACTTTTCAGATTCATTTTACAGCTATATCAGAAAATGAATGATTGTTTGGTTATTTCATCTACCAAAGGTAATTGAAGCAGGTGTTTATGAAGTCATTGGGAGGTGAACTATCTCCAATTCATCAGGTTAATCATTAATATTTGGAGGATTTTCTTGCCATGCAGGCAGACATTTAAATTGTTTTATTTAACTAAAACAACAATGTTATGTATTCTGGATTTTCTTCTTCAACAGCAAACATAATAGTTTAACAAAACAAGCATATGAATTTTTGAATTTAGTTAAACATTCAAGTTTTTTAAAATTAGGTTTGTTTTTGTTAAAATTGTTTTTAACTAAAATTAAATGAAATTTTAAAAAACAACAAAAACAAAAATTAAATCAACCATGTCAACATGAGAAATTTAAAATATTGGCTTCTGCAGCTAACTCAGTTGTCTTCACCTTCATTTTCCTGTTTGTTCATAATCTGGAAAAGAAAAACAAGCTTTCCTGCTTTTTCAGGTTCCAAACGATTTCTCAATTTGGAATGAATTAGTCCAAAGGAAGAAAATATTCTTTCTACACCGGCAGAAGAAGCTACTGCAGTTAAAAGTGAGATTATCACTTAAGCTCTTGGATTCAGAGACTGTTGAAGTGACTTCCACAAGTTCACAGGTGTGATTTTCTTCAAGAAATATATGGTTGCTGCTGATGTTTTGAACGGTTCTTATTCCCAGAGCTGGGTCTCTTTTACAGCCTGTTGCCATTATAGATTTTCCCTCCTAGTGAGAGAATGGCATGGTAGATCTCAAATCAATGAAGGCTACACTCAGAAAGACTTCAGGACATCTGGAATATGCTGCTTCAACAGTTTCACTTTTGTTTCCACTGCCTGTCTCTCCCTTCTCACATTTATCTCCAGACTTCTTCTCCTTGTCCAGATCTATTCTGCCCCCAACAATCTTCTATTCATTGAACTTTTTGAAACTTTGCACTTTTAGAGAGAGGTAAGGGATTGATTCTGTCTGTGTACACAAATTTGCAGAGGGACAATAGAGTTGAGGTCTGTTATTTCTCACCTGTATATATTTATTTATTTATTACAAACATTTTTGCTGTTAACAAGCATGTTATCTCTGGAGACACAAATCCTCAGTTTGAGAACTGCAAAACTAAGCATCTCTGATGGTATCTTCTAGACTGAGCACTGAGTCCCATTGGGTAGATAGAAAGATTAACCTAAATAATCTATACCGAAACCCCTGGAACCCCATAAAATTGGGTCCCTAATCCATGAGCTACTGGAACTCATTTACAACACTTTTCTTAAACATTACATGAATATCTTAGCTCATACTATAGAATTAGAATTTATAATCCCTATTCCATGATGAGATATCTTTGAGCTATAATGTATCTTAATTAAAACTAGCTTTAGATAGGTTTTTTCCTCAAAAAGCATTTTATCAAAAAATCCAATTTAAATTAAAAAAATCTAATTTAAATAAAAATCAATGGCTTTTTTAAAAAAATCATTGATTTTTATCCACCCTGCTTCCTGGTCTCTACTGGAAATGCCTTGCCTGATGCACTCCAGGACTGTGTTAGCCTTTTTCACAGCTGCATCACACTGATGGCTCATAGTCATCCTGTGATCAACAAATACACCCAGGTCTGTCTCCTCCTCTGTCACTTCCAACTGAGAAGTCCCCAGCTTATCACAAAAATTCTTGTTACTCCCTAAATGCATGACCTTTCACTTTGCACTATTAAATATCATCCCGTTTATATTAGTCCAGTTTACAAGGTCATCCTGATTTTCTTGTATGATATTCTGGTCCTCCTCTGTATACCTCCCAACTTTGTGTTATCTGCAAATTTTATTAGCACACTCCCACTTTTTGTGCCAAGATCAGTAGTAAAAATGTTAAATAAGATTGGTCCCAAGATTGGTCCCTGAGGAACTCCACTACTAACCTCCTTCTAGCTTTACAGTTCACCTTTCAGTATGATTCCTGATATTCTGGGAATCAGCAAGCAAGAGGCAACAATGTGCGCAAAAGGACTGGTCCCCAAGCATTGTAGACGTTTTTTGGCAATGGGAGTACAAAATAAAAATGAAACAATATAGTGAAAAACTGCCATAAGGCATGATTGTTAAATGTATTATTTTCTCTGTATCAATTCTTTTCTCAAACTACATAAAGGGAATAGGACTGTCCTGTTACCGCTGTTGAAAAGTGCAGGGGGAGAGGGAGGACAGCCACACTGGTAAAGGTGGTAAGAAGTCAGGGAGAACAGTACTATGATGGAAGGGTCGTTGGTTGGTAGAGGGTAGTGGCATGTTAGTCAGGTAATGGAAGGTTGGCAGAAAAAGTGCTGAGCTTGGGGTGATGCAGGAACCAATTGTCATTGTACATTACCGTTAGAGATGGGCAGAGAATGGTAATGCCATTTCACAGATTATTTCTAAATTAGTTTTTGTATCAATTTGGAATGAATTTGAAAGTTTCAAAATTCTCTGCAAAACAAAAATTTTTTAAAAATTGTATTTCAATAATGGGAATATAGGACTGGATAAAACCTCATGGGTCATCAAAGTCCAGTTCCCTGGTGTTACAGGTAACCCCATCATATAATCCCATTCAAATGTATCAAGCTCCATTTTAAAACCAATTAGTTTCTTTGCCTCCATTACTTCTATTGAAAGGTTGTTCTAGAAACTCACTTCTTTGATGGTAGATACATCCTTCTAATTTCCATCTTAAAATTATTCATGGCCACTTTATACCCATTTATTTTTGTGTCAGCGGCTGTCTTTTAGTTTAAATAGCTCTTTTCCATCCCTGTTGTTTAGCCCCATGTTTCATGTTGAAATGAAACATTTCAACCTTTTTCAACCCAGAACAGAAAAATCCAGTAGCAGCTAGTTTGATTGGAATTTTCACTGCATCACTTATTCCAGGCAGGGAGGGGCCAGAGCAGGATAGGAGTACTAGTGTCTGACAGATGTAAATAAAGGCAAGATAAATAAAAACTCCCTATAGCAGAGATGGAAGAAAGAGTGGTGGGGTGGGGGAACCTGAAGGAGAGTGAGCCTCTTGCCAATCCATGAGGTGATGCTCAAGTATATAGGAGAACTTTGCAGTAGTGACAGGGCAGTCAAAAGGTGGCTGCCTGCCACCACAGTGAAAGGGGCTCCCAAGTGCACAGGGGAAAGACTCTGGAACCAGTCTCCCTGGTCCCACCTGCAAAGGAGGCACCCAGAGGTACTGTGGAGGCACCAAGGACCCCACTAGGAGCCTCTGATGTGCAGATCAGACTTTAGATGATCCAGTGGTCCCTTCTGGCCTTAATCTTGATGACTCTGAGTAGGCCTATGACATTCCCTGTCAAGAGACACATGCATCTGCTGGAGATGGTAGGGCCTGCTGCACTAAAGCGGTTCTCCAAGTACAGATTTGATGGTAGGCAACAGCCAGCTTGTGCAATGCTGGCCATACACCCTTCCTTAGCTGCCAACAGTGAAGAGGGTCTGAGTCAGGGGTACCAACATTGTATCTTGTAAATATTCCTCCACCATCCTCTCTGCTGCAGCAGCATCAGGCTCCTGCTCCTCAAGGTGGGAAGAAGCCATGTGACCATTCCAAAGTCCCCCAACCTCTGTCAAAAGGAGGATGACGACCTTTTGCTCTCTTCCTTGGCAGAATCCATGTCATACTATCCTCCGCTAGTGTTGCCTCTTGGTTGTGACAGTGTCTTGAATCACCTCATCAATGACATTAACCACTATGTCTTTCAGGGTGTGACTACATTACAGTCAGAGGTGTGACTGCAGCACATGTATAATAAATAAAAGCTACATTGGGTAACTAACACCACTATCAGTGATGCCACGGCAGCATGGGTGGCAGCACAAGCTGTTTTTCCATCTGGAGCATGCCTGCCTCCCTGTTCTCTGATGAGAGGAAGGAAGCCATAGTCCTTTGAATCAGCAGTCTAGATATGTTGCTATCCAGTTATGCTCCTTCTCCCAGATGTCTAAGAGCAGGGGCGGCTCTAGAAATTAGGCTGCCCCAGGCAGCGCGGTGTGCTGCGCCGCCCTTCCTCGGTCCCGCGGCGGGTCCCCTCTTCCCGCGGCTCCGGTTGAGCTCCCGCGGCAGGTCCACCGGAGCCCCGGGACGAGTGGACCTGCCGCAGGCATGACTGCGGGAGCTCCACCGGAGCCGCGGGCACGGCTGCGGACGGTTCGCGGGTCCGGCGGCTCCGCTTGAGCTGCCGCAGTCATGCCTGAGGGAGGTCCAGCCGAGCCGCAGGACGAGCCCCCCTCCGCAGTCATGCCTGCGGCAGGTCCGGTCGTCCGCGGCTCCGGTGGACCTCCCACAGGCATGGCTGCGGCAGGTCCACCGGCCCAGCCTGCCGCCCCCTAGATTTGGCCGCCCTAGGCAACAGCTTGGTTTGCTGGTGCCTAGAGCCGCCCCTGTCTAAGAGATGGTGATTTCCCAGAAGAAAAGACTGCATGACTCCCACTCTGGGATTCCCCACTCTGTTTCTGAAACACGTGTCTCAGTTCTCTCTCCAGCAGGCACAGCAAGGGAATTACTTAGTTGGTCCCTGCATCCCTGTGGTCTCAAAATGTCAAAGGAGATTGGTTAACTTCTTCATGAGGAGCCAGTGGGTGGGTGAAGTTTGGAGGCTGGTGTTCATCCGTACATTCCTGGACCCACAGACATGGAACCCTACCATTGCTTTTCTGTGCTCATACAGACTTTCCATCCTGTAAAAGGTGGAGAGCCACCTGCTCACCACCTCCTACTTCAACTGGTAGCAGTTTGAGTGACTCTTGTAGCTCTCTAAGTTTGTGGTGCACTGCACAGGACTAGCTGAAGTGGCCACAGAGCTTCCCAGCCTTTGACAGCAGTACCTGCAACACTGTATCTCACCCCTCCTAGGAATTTCCTCACAACGAGACTGAGGCAGTGAGCAAGACAAGGGACAAGCTGGAAGCAACCATCACACTCTGCCTTTGTGTTGGCTACTCCATTGTCCATTGCCAGAAACCCAGCAGAGAGGTCCAGGGGCTTCAGCCACTTGGTGACAGCACGACTTCTTTAAGATGTTTCCAGAGGTGTGCTGTTTTTCAAAGCCCCACATGCAAAGCATCACAGCTAACTGGACAGAGGTCATTGGTTCTGCCAGACTAATTAACATGAGGGAAGCCAATAGCAACATTCCAAATGCATTGGGACCAGCAGAGCAGGAGATGGAGCCAGCCTCACCTGTGCCTTAATTAATTAATTAATTGTTTCTCTGTCGGTGGGGCCAGGACTAACTGGGGGTCAGGTGATAGTTTAATGAAAAGCTGGGCCTTATAGGAGAGTGGAGAGAGATCTGTCTGGGGAGTGAGCAGGCTTCTGTGGAAGACCCTGAGCCATTGTCATCAGTCAGGTGGGTACCCCAGGGAAACCAGTGCTCTATTGCAGAGCAGTGAGGAACCTCAGGGAGCAAGCTGGGTTTCCGTAGAAGGCCTTGGAGTAGGGTCTTGAAGGAGTATGGAAGTCTGGGCTCTATCCCAGACTGTAAGAGGGACTCCAGTGGAGTCCAAAGCAAGGTGGAATGCACCTTTTGTCTGTTTGGGACTACTGTTACCCTGAAAAGGGACTGAGAGTGACCCAGAGAAGAGAGCTGAGCTGTATGAATCTCAGAGAGAACACCTGGGTGAGGAGAATTTGAAGCAGGAAGTGCCTGTAGTGCCATATTCCACCAGAAGGTGGTGCTAAAGCAGAGGTGGGGAAACTGCGGCCTGCGGGACCGTCCTGCCCAGCCGCTGAGCTCCTGGCCCGGGAGGCTTGCCCCAGCCCCTCCCCGGCAGTCCTCCCTCCCCTGCAGCCTCAGTTCGCTCGCTCCGCCGCCGGTGCAATGCTCTGAGCAGCGGGGCTGTGAGCTCCTGGGGCAGTGCAGCTGCGGAGCCCGGCCTGACCCAGTGCTCTGTGCTGCATGGTGACAGCAGCGGCGGCATGGCCTGGCTCCAGCCAGGTGGCATGACTGTAGTGCCGCCAGCCACCAGTGCTCCAGGCAGCATAGTAAGGGGGCAGGGAGGGTTGCATAGAGGGCAGGGGAGTTCGGGATGGTGGTCAGGGGGTGGGGGCATGCATACAGGTTGAGGGGAGGAACAGGGGATTGAATGGAGGCAGGTGTACTGGAGGCGGCAGTCAGGAAGGAGGGGGGTTTGGATGGGGCAGCAGGGGGCAGTCAGGAGCCAGGGAGAAGGGGGGGCATCAGGAATGAGAGGAGGGGTTGGATGGGGTGGGGGGGTCTGGAGGTAGTCAGGGGACAGGGAGTGGGGCTGTGTGGATGGGGCAGGGGTCCCGAGGGGGGAGCAGATAGGAGGTGGGGGCCAGGCTACAGCCCCCTCCCCTAACCGGCCCTCCATACAATTTCCGAAACCCGTTGCAGCCCTCAGGCTGAAAAGTTTGCCCACCCCTGTGCTAAAGGGCACCCGTGACCCACTACTTACCCCCAGAGAAAGTTCCCTTCACACTCAACACAGCAGAAGGGGAGCAGAGACCTCTTGAGAAAGTGGATTATCTCCACTGATGATAGAAGCCCTCCCGTTGGTGTAGGTAGCATCTTCACTAAAGCACTGCAGCTGTGCCACTGCAGCCTTTGAAATATAGACAAGCCCTTAGGTGCCTTTGAAAAATCCCAAAAGCCAAATACCTATGTGCTCCTATATTTTAACGAGGTGAATAGACTTACCATTTGATGTCATATCATATGCTATTTACCCTTTTCTCATGGATGGAGGGTGGAACCCCCCCCTTCAGGGAGGCTAGCCCCTGGCTCTGCCCCTTCCACCTGCTTTCCTCACTGGAGGAGCCCCGGGCCTGAGCACCTCCCTCCACCTGCCCAGAGGAGCCCTGAGCCAGCCGCACCACGCCTCCTCAGACCCCAAGCTGCCATGGGGAAAAGCGTCTTGGACTCTCTCCAGAAGAAGCTACTCAAATTCCTGCATTCATCAGTAATCTCTCTGGAGTCCAGGTAGATTATTTATGAAGCCAGGAAGCTGAGTAGCAAATACTGCCTCATCAGCCGCCCCGGAACCAGAATAAGGCATAATAAAACCAGGGGCAGCTCTAGGTATTTTGCCACCCCAAGCACGGCAGGCAGGCTGCCTTCGACTGCGGGAGGTCCCCAGTCCTGCGGATTCAGCGGCACACCTGTGGGAAGGTCTGCCGAAGCCATGGGACCAGCGGACCCTCCGCAGGCATGCTGCCAAAGGCAACCTGCCTGCCACCCTCGTGGCGACTGGCAGAGAGCACCCTGTGGCTTGCCGCCCCAGGCACGCGCTTGGCGTGCTGATGCTTGGTGCCGCCCTTGAATAAAACAAAAACTTCCCCCACAAATGGGGTTCCGGTAGCAGAGCCTCCCCTGGCCTATTACACCCACTGCCTATGCCTGTTCTGTTTTTCAGATTGTTTAGCTCTCCCTCCCTTTCTCAGAGTCTTGAACTGGCAATGATGAATATGATCAATCACATCTCTGCAATCCAGATCAAGTGCAAAAGTCTGAATCTTGGCCTTGAGCTCCACCAGCTACAATGTAGCTCGTTAAATAATGAGTCCGACTCACCAAAATCGTAAGATTATCTTCAAAATCTTATGATTTGTAAGCCAAAGTCATGGTGGGGTTTGCCAGCCTTCTGATATTTTTTGCCTTTGGGGAAGGCCAATTGCCCCAAATTCCATTTTAGGTTCAAATATCAAGCTTTAAAAAACACATCACACAAATGCAGACCTCCCTGTTTGCAACTCAGAGGGGAATCCACTTACCAACACATACCCCTAAGTCTGCCTCCTGCTCCCCACTTTCTCCTGACTCCTCATAGGATCAGGTCCTGTTTCCTAACACATTCCTCATGCCGTTTTCCTCACAGTCTCACTACCAGCACCTCTGAATTCTTCTGTCCCCTGCCTGGCTTTCACATGGCTACTGAAAGGCCACCATTTTGGAAATAATGGGAGATGCTGGCCATTTTAGCTCAGGGCAGTCTCACTGTCACCTACAAAAGGTTAAAGGGATAAGGGGACCATCTGGCTGAGGGCAGCCTATGGCTATGTTTATAGTTGAATAAGATATAAAATATGTTGCCAACAATACAGTAAAGTACATTATAATAATAAAGGGCCCAATCCAATGTCCATTTAAGTTAATGGGTTTCTAGCATTGACCTTTCTGTAAAGAAAATTAAATTGAAATCTAAGTAAGAGGACATAATTAATTATAAAGTGAATTAACACCACTTCATCTGACTACACAATGTATTTCAAACCAACTTTCTCAAAAGAGAACCAATAATTGGCATGGGGATGGTGTTTGCAAATACTTGTGGCTTAAGGCAATACAATCAGAATAATGAATCAGTGACCAGGTTCAAGAGTTACTGGGGCTGCTTTTAAAATGAGAATTTTTTAAAATGCTAAAAGTGAAATAAACAAATTAGGTAAACTTTGCCCTTAGCTCTGGACAACAAGTGATCTAATGGAGCTGCTAAATACACAGAGCAATAACTGAAAAAAGAGAGATGATTAAAAATAGCTCTGATAATTACTGTGGACTTTTATCAGATAGTACCATTGACTAGCTACAAAAACCAGATTACCTTTTGCTGTTTTCTTTAGAAGCAAATGAATATTCTTATCTATCCAACTGTAAAAGCAAACATTCTATATTGGGATGGACATGTAATGATTCTAGTAGTGCCAAAGTTTCCTAACCTTTGCTAAGGACATTAAGCTGTAAATAGATTTCTAGGTTGACTTTTGGACTTACAAAATAGCAAGGCATTTCCATAAAATAATCTCGCCTGGCTGATTTTAAACTGTCCTGTTGCTCTGTGCTATGCTGGTAAATTGGAGTAAAACATACATCCAAGACCAATGGCTATTACAGCCTTAAAATTGGAGGAATGATTGTCTCAATTTCAGGGACTGCTGGGAGTCTCAAAATTAATTTATGTTCACTAGAACTGAGTGGAAATTTTTCCAACACAATACTGTTCCATCAGAAAAACATAATTCACTGAAACCAAAACAAACACTCAAGAAACCTGTTGATTTTGACAACTCTCCATCAGAAACCTGCCTGGTTTCCTGCCAGTTTGTGGGCCTCCCCTGAAGCCCACCTAGCAGGCTGCCACAGAGCCAGAACCCCCAGGCTCCCCAGCTTGCAAGTCAGCTAGTTCTCTGATAGTCAGGCAGCTGGGGGAGCCAGCTGGCATGGGAGGTGGGAAGCTGTGGGAGCACCCAGCCAGGTGGCATGCTGCAGGTCTGGGGTTTCCAGGCTCCCAAACTCCAAGCCTCCTGGCTCAGTCCACAGCTCCCACAGCTTCTAGGCTCCAAACTCACCATTTGACTGCCTGTTTTGAAATTATCAAACAACATATTTTGGTTTTTCAAATTTTTTTTTAAATAATCTTTGTTGCAAAGAGAATTTCTAAATTTTTGGTTTTGTCTGAATTGAAACAAAAACAGATTTTGAAATCCTCCAAGAAACTGAATTGCCATTCTCTGCTCAGCTGTAATACACACAGAAATGAAGAGTCATGGGTTTTGCATGTCAGAGAGGCAATGTACTTTAATTTGGGCTAATTCAAAAACTCTGGAAGTTAGTTATCTGGCAGATGCTGGACCAAGTTACACAGGTTAAAATTCAAAATACCTCCATTGACATCAGTGCAGATATACTGTGTAAAACTGGTGTTAAGCAGGAAGAAAATCAGTTCCAGAATCTGACCCACAGTATTTAATTTACAATTATTTTGCCCACCCACAGCATGCTGAATCAGTGCAAGTTATACTACGTTACCAATTATGGGTGAGATTCACCAGCAGAGTCTGGCTGCTTTGAGCTGCTCAGACAACACAAAGCAGCCATAAATCTGGTTTAAACGCCATTCTTACTACTATCTTTCCCTGCTGAAGCAGTGTAAGGTGCCTCGAGCATGCCCATAAATCTGGTCCCCATATGCAGTTTTATGGCCCAAATTAAATCAATGACTAATGTACATCATCTTTGACTTTGCTCATTGAATCCAACTCCTACTGATTGTACCCTACCTCTCACCAGCCAACCCTATCCCTGCAAGAAAAAATACTCTCAGCACTGGTTATCTGCACACATGTATTATTTTGGCCATATTTCAGGTTAGCGTGAAGCAATAGTTGAAGACAAGGGAAATTCATCTTTTGTTTCTTATTGTAGGTAGATCCGTGGAAGGAAGCTTTTATAACTCAGTGAAAACTTTATAACTTTACAGAAGAAATTAGTGTCGTAAAGAACACTGAGGGACAGATTCTGCAAGTTACACCAGTATAAATCCAGAATGACTCCTATGAACCCATCAGTGTCTCTGGGCCCAATTCTGATTTCATTTCCACCAAAGCAAAAGAGAACAGAATCAGACCCCCAGAGGTTCAAATCCTGAGTAGGAGATAAGGACACCAAATGTGTTTTACCCTAGAGTTCCCATATAGCTTTCAGCTAAGACATGGTGAATAGACATTGCTCTTCTCTTCGTCATAGCTCACTCACCTTTGCTGTCTTCAGTCAAGAAGTAAAGGCAGGAATTACAAAATTATAAATGCTATCTCAAATTAAGCTATCAATGTCACCCTTTAAAAACTGAAGTTGGTTTTTATTCCAAATGTCCAGACAAAATGTTTAAGTGCGGGTAGGGATTATTCCCACCCTTTACCTGGAATACTAGGGAAAATTTGTAAAAATAAGAAATGCAAAAATAAAAATTTGTACAAATACAGAGTAGAACTGTGCACCTCATGAAGTATTTAAGGAGCGCTCTGTAGAAGCATTCAAGTCAAGAAAGCAGCCACTCCTGCAGCCCTTAATCATAAAAGTGGGCCCACAGCCCCACTATTTCCAATGAGACTACTCCTGTGAATAAGGGTTGTGGGACTGGGCACTGGATATTGATCAAAGCCCACTGAAATTAGTGGGAGTCCTTCCTTGACTCCAGTGGGTTTTGAATCAGGCCCTCAAAAGTACAAGTATAAAGAAGCAAAGGCTCTGAGCTGCTTGATTGAAGTGTAAGTATCAAGAGGTCCCTTCCACTCTATCATCTTTTATTAGATTAACATAGAAAAGGATATCAACAAAGAGCAAATACCTTTTGACTTTCAGTCCTTCAGTGCCTAGTAAAGTTTTAGGAAGGATTATTTTGGTGCCTATCCAAATGCCCTTTATCTTTATTAAACTGCAGTTAACCAATAGTTCACTATCTTCCTGGCAACAAGCAGAAAATATCCTATCCAATATGTACCAAACTAGAACTTTGATCTTAAATAAAAATATTGCCACTGCTTACATAGGAAAGCAACAACAGAGAACTTACACAAAGGGTATGTCTTCACTACCGGCTGGATTGGCAGGCAGTGATCGATCCAGCAGGAATCAATTTATTGTGTCTAGACTAGATGCAATAAATCAATCCCCGAGCGCTCTCACGTCGACTCCCGTACTCCAGCTCAGCGAGAGGTGCAGGCAGAGTCAACGGGGGAGCAGCAGCAGGCGACTCACCGTAGTGAAGACACCACAGTAAGTAGATCTTAGTATGTTGATTTCAGCTTTTCCTTTTATCTCTTCAAGTTCTGATTAAGACATAATATGCCTACAGTTGAACGACATCCATTTAGAGCCTAACCTTATCACTCTTACACACCTTGAATAGCATCTTACTTCACAAGTAGCCCTAAGTAGCCAATTGCAGAGTAAGATATCGTTTAATGTTAGCAATGTGGTACAACTGGGACTTTATTTACTCAGATTACTTGAAAACAACTCATTCTGTGAATGTAGTGTGCAATCATATGCTTGGAGGACAAAACGGGATTACTTTCATCCTTTCTGCACCAGGTATTTACAGTTGATTTTTATAAAAGTACAGCCAAGCCAAGAATTCCTGCCTTCTGTTTTAGCACACTTTACAACTGAACTCTTATTTTTTGTTTTTAATTTTTTTCATTCATGATGAAAGCTTCAAAGAGTCTCTCACCTCACAAATGGTAGAATTTGTGACTATATCAGAACCACTGATATCAAGAAGATTACATTATAGGAAATCATGATGTCTAGTCTGAATCCTCTCTACTGGTTTAATTATACTTGTTCGTCATCTCTGATGCTTTAAAGCCACATGACTCAAATGATGAGTGATTAATTTCTATTGAAATAAAATATTTGCAAACAAATACTATCAAAGAACAGGAGAGGAAAAGATATTAAAAGCTAGAAATTAGATATTTTCTTATTTGTTTCCATTTCCATTGTAACTGGTACTATTAAAAGAAAAATGAAGGGGAAAATCTGCATGATGTGGCAAAACAGGATTATTTACTGTTGCTCCTTGTTAAAAAAAAATTGTTAGATATATTTCTACAATAACTATCAGGTGTGTTCACCTCTAACTGGCCAAGTTCTGCTCTCAGTTATTTCAGAAGAAATAGATCAATTGACTTCAATGTACCTACTCTGCATTTCCAAGTGAACAGAATGTGGTGCACTGCCTATGCATTACTTTTATTTAATATAAAGAAAGTGGTGTGCATGCACTGAGAGGAGAAAGTTCCTAGATTTGTAATTGTTCACACTTTTTAGGGTTTAGTGTTCAATGGTCAAACCCCAAAAGGTCAACACCTAAGAACAGTATTTATCCAGGAAATGGAGAGGAGAGTCAGCATCCTGTCTGCAATGTGACTGGTTTCTAGGCAGCAGCTCCTCTCCACTTCTTGAAGAAATAAATGTGGTGTTTGGTTTCTGAAAATGCAGTTTATATTGTGCAAATTGGCCCAAGTTCAATGCACAAACAATTCACTTGGATCAAGAAACAGAAAAAAATCTATTTTCAGAAACAGAACATTTCTCTGATTCTTTGAGGAGAAAGAGGACTGGCCACCAATACTCTAGTCATTCGGTAAGGAGACACTGACTCTTCTCTTCCTTATCTGAAAGATAGCGTTGCCCCCTTTCAATCCGAGGAACTAGTCAAACTTCGGACCCTTGGAGGTGTTCCAAATGGAAGTATAAACTGATGATGGAATCTCATGTTTTCTTTTATGCAATCTTGTTTATTTACAAGGAATGTACAAGGTTCTGCTTCTCCAAATTTAGAAGGAACTAGAATCAAAACAATAGCTTCTTAGGCCTAGTCTACACTAGAAAATTAGGTCAGTTTAACTATGGCAGTCACAGACAAAGCCAGCACTAGGCCTAAGTAATTGCTTAGGGCCGCGAGCAGCTCAAAGGGCCCCACTATTTGCTTTTTATTATGTGTTGTGTTGTGTGGGGAGCCCCCCCCCCCCCCCGCCAGAGCTTTCCCACGTATGGCCTCCAATGGGCTAGCACCACCTCTGATCAGAGATGTGAAAAATCCACACCTCTGAGTTGCATTGTTAAGCTGACCTAAGTCCTCATGTAGACAGCACTAAATAGAAGAATTCTTCTATGGACCTAGCTAATGCCTCTTGGGCACGTGGATTACCTACACTGACAGGATAATCTCTCTGGTCAGCATAGGTAGTGTTTACACTGAAGCACTACAATGGCACAGCTGTGCCACTGTGGCATTTTAAGTATAGATATGCCCTTAGCTTACAGTCCAAGCCTCCTGAGTCAACACTAGACCCAAAAACCCTCTCTCTAGCTTTTTTCCAGGATCATACACCATGTTCACAGACTGTTGCTTGGATTTCTTGCTTCTTACCTCTGAGTCTGTCTCTGTTCTGTCTGTCACATTTTCTGTATCTGCACCCCAGTTTCTCTCTCTCTCTCACACACACACACACACACACACACACACACACAGGAAACCTCCAGCTACATGTTGCTGGTTTGCCAGGTATGACCCCTTAACTATCTCTTACAACTATCTTAAGTGAAAGGCGCATTCATACATCAGTTTTAACAAGGTTCTAACTTGGCCCATAACAAGGTTTAACCCAGCTCATAAGAATAGGGTGGATCCTATGTGTCAGCTTTCTACCATTCTGTTTTCTGGCTGTAGACTTGAGGGGGTGTCAACCTCTATGGATTCAACCTGTTCTATTCAACTTCTTTTGTTAATAAAGCACATAATTGCACGTATTTCTTACCCCGTTTTGGAGTCTTAGATAAGTCAAAAACAAAGTGTTAGCTTAAGAAAAATATTCATTTTCCCCAGTACCCTAAAACTAAGAGCCAGATCTTCAGCTGGGGTAAATCAGCATAGCTGCATTGACCTCAATAGAACTATCCAGTGGTTTGTTTCCTACATACCCTTGGAGAACAAAAATAATCTAAACTATACTCACCTACATTATACATCTTCCTTATTACTTAGATAAAATGTGTCTTATTTTATAAATTCAGAATTTGAAATGAGGCTACTGCAAAGAGCTTTATAACTAGTGAATGGACATTTATAGAACATGTGACGCTTTCAAGTGGTACCCAGGGTTGTGAGGCACCTTGCTAATACCTTCCCTTAGCATGAGGAAGCCTTAACTGTGCCTTCTGCTGGTCAGCTCCCCAACTCTACGTGCAAAGGCAACACATGCCCCTCTAGGCCTAGGCAGGCCTCACTGTCTCTCTACACATTAGCAATAGGTACACTGCAACCCCCAAGCCTTCTGAGCATATCCCTGGAGGGCCCAGCCCCTGATCCACTGGACACTCACAGAATTCCACAAACTCCAAAGAGAGATTGCTGAACTTGAATTAATATGCAAATTAGATACAATTAACTTAGGTTTGAACAGAGACTGGGAATGGTTGGGTCATTACACTAATTGAATCTATTTCCCCATGTTAAAATATCCTCACACCTTCTATTGGTCATCTCAATTATCACTTCAAAGGTTTTTTTTCTCTCTCCTGCTGATGATAGCTCATCTCAATTGATTGGCCTCTTACAGTTGGTATGGCTACTCCCACCTTTTCATGTTCTCTGTATGTATAAATATCTTCTTTCTGTGTGTTCCATTCTATGCAACAAGTAGAAGTAACAAGTAGAAGTAGAAGTATTGGAAACAAATGGTTACATATAAAGTAAAATCATAACATGCATTCTAGAACCTAGACTTAATTAACTAGATACTTTCATGTCTTGTAGAGTAATGTTCACCCGAAGTCTTTTCAGTGTTTTACAGACAGTCTGGGTGGGACCCTCCTTTCATACGACTGTTAGCTTGTTAGCTTGTCTCCTCAGTGAAGGATCCTGTGTTTTTGTGCCTTCCCTGACATACCAGACTAATCCTTTTATCTTTGTCATAAACAGGATACTCCCCTGCTATTTTATTTCTTCCTGTAGATTTTGCAATTTTTTGACTGACTTTTAGCTTAGTGTGCAAATAAGCCTCCACAATGCACAATACACGTGTGGCCAGACAGAGAAATAAGCATCTGTTTCCTCCTGCCTGAAAGGAACGTGTCCAAGGTATGTCACTTTCCGGTGACCTGCCTTAACTCCCAGACATTAAGAACATACTTTTTTAGTATAGCTACATAATTTCTGAAATATTATCCATACATACATTTCACAATGATAAGGATGACCAGTGAGCTATGGACTCTCAGTAGAGACCTCACATGCCAACCTTTGGTTATGCAGCTATTTGACTCAGGGAATCCCTGTAAAAATCTTTGCATCCCCTGTGCCCTCTGGCAGTTGGCACTGAGAAGTCCCTGGGTCAGGTGTGCTTATATTTCTCTCCAAAATTAGCACCTGTGCAAATGCAGTAATTGGGCATGCAGTTTCACTAGCAAGCACTTCAACATTTTCAACAGGTGGTGCTATTGGACAAATCCTACAAAGGTGACTTCTATAGGAGATGAAGTTGCCTCAGCACTTCACAGGAAGCTCATAGCATTTTGCAGGATTGGACTCTAAAGCATGAGAGCTACTGTGCACCTAAAAGAGAGCAAAAGAAGTGGTAGGTTGGCCAGGGGTTATGACCATAAGCATTCAAGTGACTATGCAACATGATTAGGCACATATTTAGGCACCTAAATTTAATCAAGGTATTTATGCTTGCAAGTGTTCATGATGTATTTTAGAAGTTCTCCATTTATAACATTTCATTCCACAATTCCTATATGACAAAGTATGGAACATTATTCAACATTATTAAAAAAAAATTAAACTATCACCTTTGCCCTAAAGTTCAGAAATTGAAAAATGTTAACCACAAAGCAGAACAAACAGTGACTATGTAAATTAAAAAAGTTCAAAAAATGAAAAGGTAGTACATATAACAGTGTAAAATGAACACATAACCAGCCAAATTCAGACCCAGATAAATGCATGAAATTCCACTAACTTGTTTACACCAAACCTGAATTTGATTCACATTCTAATTCTTATCAGATTAATTATTCAGATAATAAATAACTTATCCTCAGAAAGAGTCCAATATCCACATTAGTATCTGTGGGATTTAAAGGATTCGAGGGACATGAATTAATACTTTACAGTAATCAACATTCTGTAAAATGCATTAGTAAAAAGACTTGCACAAACTTCTTTCTGCTCATAAAGGTCTTTGTTTTAATAAAAGCAAAAAGAGTTGCTAGAAACTCTGTACATATTGTAAATTAGGGGACAAATGTGAAAGGACATGTATATTAGAGAGGTAGGGTGTTAATCTGTTGATAGTCAAACAGTTGAGAACAAAGGAGTTTTTCTGAATATCAAGCTTGATTTCACTGGGACAAGTAACAAAGGAGAGGTGTAGTGGAAAGACTCAGAAGGTCAGTGGGTGGAGACAGATCAGATGGTGAGGTGGGATCAGGGGAACTGCGACTGGTTGGGGAGAGCGACTGGGAACAAGGAAGAGAACTGGGAATGGTTGGGCAAGAAGAATTGGACTGGGAGCAGGGTAACTGGGAATGGAAGCAGGAGGGGAGCCTGGCACTCAGACAGGAAGACCAAAGGGGAGACTAGCATGGGCTGGGCAAGGAGACTTGGATTGGGATGAGAAGCCTGAGGAGTGGAGACTGGACTAAGACGAGGAGGTGGGTTGGGGGAAGAGACAAGACTGACACAGGGATAAGTTGGACTGGATGGGGCAGAATGGGCCAAATTTCAAGGTAAGAGACAAAAGAATCTGTGCCACTAGCAGTGCTTAATTTATGCCGAGGCTTGCCAGGGGTGAGATCCGGCACCTCTAAGCTTGGCACTTCATAGCCTCAGCAACTCTGGGCTTGCCGCGTCAGTTATGAAAGTAAAAAAAAATTGCTTGAGCCCTGACACAACATTACAAATTAAGTACTGGCCACTAGTCAAAGCTTGGAATGAAACCCAAGATTCCTGAATCTCACCACTTCTCTGCTGTCAGCAAATATCCATGAAAACTGCTGAAGAACATGTCTCATCCTCATCTAGTGCTGGTCCACAATGAGGATGACAGCCTATCAATGTTACTCAGTTACTCTGTTAGCTCAAGTGGCAGTGGTCTGTGTGTGTGGATTTAAAAATTCCCTGTTTGATGATCCATGTGGGTGTCAATGTGATGCTACACGATGGAGTCTGGGAGGCAGGAGGAGTGTTTCAGTTTGCTTTAAAAAAAATCTAGCATTTTACACACAAAAAAACTGTGTTAAAAGAACACTATTAAGATTGCAAAATAAAGCACTCAAAAGTTGTGAAATGCCTGTGCAACTTTAATTCAGTCCCGTTAAGCATATACATTATGTTATTAAACACCACATACTATTATTTTCTACAGGACTTTTGCCTCATTCAGTACACTGAGTGGCATGGTGCTGCAGCACACCTTCCAACTATTGCAACAGGGGAGTGGTTTATTCACAACCCTGAGCGACATAAATTATGCCTGTATAGACTGTAGTGTATAGACATAGTGCTAGCTACTACACCACGGGGAGGTGGAGTTCCTTCCGTGATGGAAAAACCACTTCTGTCGCTGTAGTCTGTGTCTACGCTATGGTACCATGGCTATGCTGCTGTAGCACTTGTAGTGTAAACAGGTGCTACACATTTGCTAAACATTATTTGCTAAACACTATTTGAGTGGAGAAGACACTCCATCATTCTATCACACAGACTTTTTTTATATTGCAGATGGCATAGTCTGAATTTGCAGATCTAATATAGTGGCAATTTTAGCAGGGATGCCAAATGTATTTTATCTTCTCTGGTGGATGGCAATAAATTCCCAAAGTCTGCGCACCACACAAAAGTTCACAGGTGGATAGACATTAGAGAGATGGATATTATCTGCAAGCAATCTACAAACATGTAGAACTCCATTTCATCTCCTCTGCCTGCCTCTGAATCACATTCATCTACTCTAGGAAATATCCTCTCTGTCTCAGTAAATCCCAATGTGACATATTTACAGATTTCCCCAACTGTTCTTAGAGTCGGTGTACATCGTTTGCAATGCTCTTCCTGGGAACCTCCTTCCTTCCACGTTTCTTAGATCGGCAACTCCTGCCAGGCATTTCCCAACTTGGCCAAGCCTCCGGATCACTGCCAATGGAAATCTGCACTAACAGATCTGACTTTGTAAATCCCAGTTCCTCAGCCGCTTCCTCTCTTCCCCTCTCCTCCACTACCCACCCCCATCTCCTCTCCCCTGTCCAGCCGCCGCTCCGTCCCAGCTAGGGGAGGGATTTTCTCTCCTCTCCAACTCAGAGACGGGCTGGGAGAGGAGACGAGACTGAGGCGCTTTCGCCCTCTCCCTCCATCCCCATTTGTGGGGCAAACTCCTTGGCCGGCCGGCCAGCCATGCAGCTCGGCTGGGAGTGGGCAGCCATCCCTCCATCCCGAGGCGTTTCCTCCCCCCAGCCCTTACCTGGAGGAGGTTGTGCGCCGCCCTGTAGCCCAGCGGCGGGCCGCCCTTGACGCCCGGGGGCAGCCTGCCGGTGGCGTAGCCGTGCCAGGCCACCACGTAGGGGTTGTCCATGGTGAGCCAGTAGCGGACCTGGCCGCCGAAGTGCCTGAAGCAGAGCTCGGCGTAGTCCCGGAACAGCTCGGCCAGGGCCGGGCTGGCCCAGCCCCCGTAGGCGTCCTGCAGGCGCTGCGGCAGGTCCCAGTGGTAGAGGGTCACCACGGGCTCCACGCCCAGCTGCCGCAGGCGGGCCAGCAGGCGGCCGTAGTGCGCCAGGCCGGCGGGGCTGGGGGGCGCGGTGCCGTTGGGCAGCAGGCGCGCCCAGGAGAGCGAGAAGCGGTAGTGGGAGACGCCCAGGCGCCGCAGCCCCTCCGTGTCGCGGAACAGGTTGTTGTAGCTGTCGCTGGCCACGTCCCCGCCGGCGGGCGCCGAGGGCAGCGGCTGGGGCTGGGGCTGGGGCTGGGGGGCGCCGGCCGGCGCCGCCCGGTGCGCGAAGGTGTCCCACACCGAGGCGCCTTTGCCGTCCTGGCGCCAGCCCCCCTCGGCCTGGTACGCGGCGCTGCCCGCCCCCCACAGGAAGCCCGCGGGGAAGGTGTCGTAGAGGAAGAGCTCGTCCTCCGGGTAGGGCAGGCGGGCGAAGCGAGCCCAGGTGCCCGCGCCTTGCCCGGGCTCCCCGCGCAGCCGGCGGCCGCTCAGCAGGCAGAGCAGCAGCAGGGGGAGCGGGGCCGCAGGTGTCATGCTGCCGGGAGGGCGGAGAGGGGACGCGTGTGAGCGCCTGGCTCCCGCCCCGCAGCCCCCTTTATCCCCTCCCCGCCCCCCGGGTGGGCACGGCCATTAATCATTACCTAGGTGCTCGGCGCCCTGCGGCAGCCTCGGCGGGGGGGGGGGAGGGAGCTGGAGCCTCGGGGCGCCCTCCAGGGACGCCCGGGCTTAGCCGTGACGTGGGGGGGTCGTAGGGGTGCAGGGCCCGCGCTGCCAGGACAGGGAAGGGGACGGGGAGCAGCTGCCCCATAGGGTCCAACTCTTCTCCCCTGAGAAGCAGCGCGTCGGGTTGTCTCTTTCCCTCCCCTGCACCAGGAGCAAAGACACATGAGCGCTCCAGAGACAAACCCTGCGGGACCCATTGCAAAGGGCGGCCGTTATTGAAATGGGGCACTGGGATGCCTGGGTACCTAAAACCCCCGCGGTGCCTAACTTTAAGCACACGCCTTTGAACACGAGCCCTTTGCTGCTGGCGCCTTGCTCTGCTTCCTTCTCTGGAGGGAGCCATTTAAAACCCCGGTGGGATGTTTTCTCTGAACCGATTAAATCAATGATTGATGGAGCGCAAAGGCAGGTGAGAAAGAACCGGAGGCTCCTAAGGAGCAGTACGCCATACTGTACCGGGGGCAAGGAATCTCTCTGCACCCCCATGCATCAGCCCAAATCTGAATGGGGAGTCACTTATTCTGTGTGCCAGCCCCAGGCTTGGGATGTAACGGTGTCCACGCTTTTAAATGCAAAGCACTGGTACGGAACGGATTTATTGGCCAGAAGTGACGAGTAAGCGTTTCACCAACTGTACCAAAGTCAATACAAAACAGTCTTCAAGAAACGTGTTAACAGGCGTCTAATTGTCAATTCTTCCAGAGCTCTTGAGACAGATTTGATTACATTGCCTTTCACGGTCATTTCTCCATCTGTGTGCATGGACGATTAGGAAAGAAAGGGGAAAAGTACCATACCATAACCGTAGTTCCAACAGTGGAAAAACTGGCTGTGACGAACTAAATGTATGTCTACACTGGAAACTTCAAACCGCTGCCGGAAGAACGCTCCCGTGGCAGCGCTTTGAAGTGCGAGTGTGGTCGAGCGCGAATGCTGGGAGACAGGTCTCCCGGCGCTCCTGGTAATCCACCTCCACTAGGGGACTAGCTCCGAGCCTGTCTACACTAGCGATTTCAAGCGCTCAGTAGACTAGGTTTATGCTGCTAACTGGAAGGCTGTACTTGTGATCGCAACGAGTCAAAGTTAGAATCACGCCGACAATCACAGACAATAGAAATGGAACTGACTTATAACGCCCTGGAGTAACAACCCCCTTGCAGTACAGTTACATACAGCACTTTGTCAGTTTTAAATGTCAGAAGCACGGGGACTCCAAACTCATACTATAGAAAATTACTCTAAAAATAAATGTATCCCATGTTTTTCAATCCAGCATCTATTTCATGGTGCAATATCAAGAGTCACCGCAGCTGCGACCATTCCATTCATGCAATAAAAAATTAATTGACCAAGAACTCTATACTCTCTCACCCACGCATATACTAGTTTCTGGGTAGCCACCCCCAGGCAATATCGTATTTTCCTTTCTGGAGGAGAAGAGTATGGTATATGATTGTTTGCTGCATGCAAAAACGTTTCAATTAGAAATGCCTCACAGATCTTCACAGGGCAAAATCCATCAAGCAGTGTATTTAAGTTTAATGATTTTAGTCACTCCCTTTAATTGCTTGTGTGAATGTGATATGTGGACTGTTTCTAAAGGTCAGGTTTCAAATGGCAACTCTTCTTATCTCATTTAAACCAAAAAAATCCAACTAGAGTAGTCAAATAAAAAAAGTTGAAAAGGCCAGTATTTAAAATTCAAATATTTGAACTCTAACAGTTGGGGCATCTAAAAGCAATATGCATCTGCTAGAGAGGCTGATAACTACAGATAGATGGTCCCAGGAGATAAAGTTATTATTTAACCGAAGAATGAAAGTATTATGATAATTTAACTATTTTTAGAAAAATAATCTTCTGCAGAGGGGAAAAGCAGGTAATTGCTTATAATCCATTGTATCTCAAGCATCAATTGCTGCTGAAGCTGGCAGTTTTACTTATTTTTCAGGTTGATTCTAACCTTTCACAAGCACAACAGGCCATTTTACTTGGTTTTTGATAGTGTTCCACCTTTTCCCTTTTTTGCACTGATTAGACTTGAAAGGGGTTGTTTGCTTTGTAAATTATATATAGGAACCCAAATTTGCCAAACTGGATCATACCACTTTCTCCATTAATTCTGATTAATTTATTCTTCTGTCAGATGGCTAGAGCTTTAAGTTGATGGCTGTACAGGGGCAGACTGTTCCCATTAATGCTGTGTGCAGGAAATTTATGAAATGGAAGCAAGTAAGGGCTAGTCTACACTTACCAGCCGGGTCGACGCGGTGAGTTCGACTTCTCGGAGTTCGAACTATCGCGTCTAATCTGGACGCGATAGTTCGAACTCCGGAAGCGCCGGGGTCGACTCCGGTACTCCACCACTGCAAAAGGCGGTGGCGGAGTCGACCTTGGAGCCGCGGACTTCGATTCCGCGGCGTCTGGACGGGTGAGTAGTTCGAACTAGGGTACTTCGAATTCAGCTACGCTATTCACGTAGCTGAACTTGCGTACCCTAGTTCGACCCCCGCTCTTAGTGTAGACCTGCCCTAAGAGTGTAGGTAGGAGTTGATACTGTGATGGTGGCTAATCAGCTACAAGGAGTGTATTTCCAGGCTGATAACCAGACAGTACAATCTGATCATCTGAATAAATTCTATTCCAGTCCAATTAAATAACAATTGTGTTTCAAATATGGCAATACAAAACAATTCTGAGTTTGTGCCGAGTAGCACCTAAAAGATTTAATCAGTTGCCCCAGCAGTAAATTAGGACTGGACACCAATGAAACATTTCAGTGCAAAAACAGTTTAATTTTTCTGGTACTGTACAGTGAAAATACCTTGTTTGTTGGGTGGTCTATGAGTTTTGCATTGCTTTTAAACATGCTCTTTTGTGTAACATGCCATGTTGCTGTTCTCTGGGTGTTTTTCCTATGAGTTTACTGGTTAAGGAAGAGGAGCATATGATAACTATTATTAATATTAAAGGTAGCGACCAGAGGCTCCAGTCATACTTGTGCCCTTTGTGCTGGGTGCTGTACAATCACATGGTAAGAAACAGTTCCTATTCTGAAGAACTTACACCTCAGAACTGCCATGGACTTCACTGTGTAATGAGTGTAGAATGAAGGTCATTCTGCTACTGATCTGGGTTCTTAAATCTATCTCGTTTACCCCATACCATGATATCTGAGCACCTCACAATGTTTTAAATTTATTTATCCTCACATCATCGCTGTGTTACCACTTAAACAGTTTTGCATTTCTTAAATAGAAGATTTGTAAGTCATCTTTATAACAAAACTGTGCCCAGTGGTAAAAGTAAATCAAAATAGGAAAGGGAACTCACATATTTTGGTGGTGGTTGTCTCTGGTCATGACACCAGACCATCTTGATGTGTGGGATGCAACAAGAAGAGAATGCCAAGAAGAGAAGAAATGTATCTGTAAGTTCCTTTGCCCAAACAAGCCCTAAAGCCATCTAGGTAAAGGTGTGGGCAGTGTGTGGAGCTGTGCAATAGTGCATCTCTGAAGCTCCCCACTCCCTTTCCAATAAACCCCATTGTATAGATTTAACCAGGAAGGAGACTCTGAACTGATGTAGAAACAAATACAAATGGGGGAGGGGAGGGGTTTCCCTTGGAGAATTTTTAAATATCTGGTGCAACATTTTTGAAGATGTTTCACAAGAGCACTTTTATGAAAAAGGAAACATCTGATATAGTTGCCAATGACAACTATATATTCTGTTAAAAAAATACCAGTGAGTTTGCACCACTAACATGAAGGCTTGTGTCAGTCATGCACACTTAAAAATAAAAACCATGACAGGTGTTAGTAGAAATGAAGAACAAAGACGAAAAACCAGGGAAGGTTATCCTGTTACTCTGTGCATACAATACTGGGCTCATTCCCATCCACAACTAGATCTCTCAATCCCCTTCCTCCTTCTCAGTCATGTCCCCTGAAAACTAAGTTAACGGTTACATATTTCATTGTAATATTTTGACACAAGACTTTCTATATAACAGTGTCTTTTTTAAAGCTTACATTGTCTCCCAGATTTTCTTTTTTCTTTTCCTTCCTTTAATTCATTCCTTCCCCCCCCCCCACTTACTCCTATGTCTGCCTTTCTCCTTTCATTAATCTTTAGTTTTCTCTGCGATTAACTATTATTTCCCCCATACTTTTTCTAGTGCCCTAGTTCTCTTCCTCCACCTCTTTTAACTTAATTTCCTTCATTTCCTCCTTCCCACTATCCTCTCAATTCACACACACAGTTCATCTCATCCCCTTCCCATGACTCTCTTACAACCAGGGTATGAGAACGGAATATTCTGAGTGAACATAGTTCTCTCGATCAGCCTCCCATTCTTAGGTTCCCATCTTCTCCTCTCACCCCCTGTTCCTATCTTCTGTCAGGCCACATCCTACTTCCATCTTCAAGTCTTTTGCTCCAATCTCTTACATTTCCCCCCAGTCACTCCTCCTTGATTCCATCTCCACAAAGGATGAAGGAACTGCCAGGTCTGTTTTATTGCCTCTAGGATCTAGCTAGGTCTATCTTTTCTTCCAGAGAAGAAGGTAAGGTAGTATCAAGATGTGTCCCCTTCCTGTGCTCTGGCCCTGAATGGGTGAGAAAGTCAATAGAGGAACAGATCTTCCTCTAGAGAACAGAACATTGGTAGAGAACTTCTCCTGACTCGGACATCTTGTCCTCTACTGTCAAGTTCAGCTACTATTCCATCTATTGGCAGGAAGGCTGAGGATCTCAGAAACTCTCCACCAGGCTCTATTGCCTCCTGATGCTACTAGTTCATATTCCTTCAGAGTCCTCACTTCACCAACCAAAGAGGATGGGAAACTCTGTGGGACACAGTCCCAGCAAGAGGAAGAATGAAATGAGCTCTCAGTCTGCTTTGAATAGAGCAGAGAAAACTGTACTCTGCCATTCTCCCCTTTAATTTCAGGTTGTGTTGCACACCAGCATTTTGAAACCAGTTAGGTTTGGTCTCCAAATGATACTACAAAAGCTTGATTGTGTGCCATCAGCTCAGTTTAGAAGTGACAATACTCTAAAAGTACCTAAGGTGACCTTTCATATAAGAACAGCATCCTTAGTTCAGGTATACCTGAACTACTTCAATTCACTGTCAACAGTCCTAATCTTTCAAAACTGCTGGCCAGATGCTATGTCTACTATGATGAGTAACATCCACAAGAGCTTAAATGAATAGATAATGTTGTCTTACTTTAGTTACTATTAAAATGAATACAATGTAGAGTTTTCAATATAATTTATATCTGTAAAATTCTGCCCAGTCTACAGATCACTTTCTGTAGGGAGATTGATGAGAACTGCTCTTGCTGAAGTTACAGAGCAGGACAAGTAACTGCTAGAAAAAATCATTTTTATAGTGAGCAGCTGAATGATAACATAGGTCAAGTATTTGTTTCTTGCTGGGTACAGTTAATGCAAATATTGGTCCATTTTACTATGAAAGGAAGATTTGGTTAAGAAGGAATAAGTATGGTTTTAAAGTATAGTAGCATTGTGTGTATTGCTGCAGTAAATGTTCCATCCACATTTTCCTTCTGAATGAAACAACTACATTCAGGGAATTATATAATTTTAAATTAAATTGGGCTGAAACTTCGTAAACATGTCATTTCAAACTATAATGGACTGCACCTTAATATGTGTACAGAGAATTTGTATGGCTACACATACAAACATAAAATCATAATATTCCATTATATCTTGTCAGACATTCAATTGCTTGTACACATTTGGTGCTGTCTAATAAATATAATTATTGTATTACAAAATATTTTAAACCATTTTGATTGATTATCAAAAACTATATTTGAGTCTGAAACAGAATGAAGTAGCTACTATCCAGCATAATTCTGTAGATCAAGATCTTGCAAAAGCAAGGGCAGAACAGAAGAGGAACCTCTTAGCAAGACTGTCCTCCTCATGCATTCTGTTGCTATCAGTCCCATTCAGATCTGATATTCCACTATCATTGCTACAATTATCTGTCCTCTTCTTTCATCTGTTGCAAGTCTGTGAAGTACAGAGAATTGTGGGGATGACAGGGAGGGGCTGTGGAGGATCACTACATCAAAGGCTGTAGATAGCAGGTGGCTGTAATGTTCTAACAATTCATGAACATCCTGCCCATATCTGATTATTAGTCCCCTTTACTCAGCAGTGAAGTCTAGAAATCTTTGGTATCCATATGCCTGTCAGCAAACCAGTGTATTTGGTCTGCCTCTGCCATAGGTGGGAGAGAAGACCCAAATCTTGGTTGAAGGAAGTGATGACAGGTCTTTGGTAGAGGCATATTTGGTACATCCTTAGTCTCAAAACACAAGCAGAGGATTAGGTGTCTTGCAGTCCTGGGCAGGTTCAACTGTGATGCTAAGATCAGCATGGAGAGGGATTTGGGCAACAGTTTTATTTCCTTGTCAACACATGTTCACCAACACTGGACAAAGATGCTGTCTAAATCCTGCAGCATGGTAGAAGAGGACACTTCCACAAAAATAAATAAACCTTTCATTCAAAATGAGATAAAATAGAAGGATGCATGTACTAGATTTAAGATACTCAGTTTAATATTTGACAAGACAAAGCTTCTAAAATTTTTCCAAGATTTCCAGTCTTACAGTAGAGTAAACACATCTACCATTGGTCTAAACCACCTAAATCTAACACCTACTAGGTATCAAACTTTGACTTATAATGCTCTTTTATATACACCCAAAATATAATTGTGCACAAATTCAGCTTGAAAAATGCACTGCATTCTGTATGACTACATTTTATATTTGCACAGATTTATGGAAGAATGTACCCTTTAACAGTTATAGTGTAGATATTGCTCACCTGAGCCTAAATGAAAAAAATAAAAGTTATATTTCTCTTGGAGGACAAATACTTTCGCTTAGATACAATACACCCACAGAGAGAAAGATGAACCATGATGAAAAGTAGACCTTACGAAACTCGCATCATAGGATACAAGGTCAAGATGTCCATTGAATTTAAGAAGTTTATTGCCTTTACTCAGTGTAGAGAAACTCATACATTTGGTGAACATAGGGAAAGGATTCATCATTGCCACACTTACTGTCGAGGTAACGAAGAATCAAGATTTTTCTAGAAGATTTTTCTCTCTTTTATGTATCAAGAAATACAAGAGATTTTTTTATGGACTTAACTAAGCATCTATAGAACATGTCCTTAAAGTGGATTTTCACATGTGCAATTCCTGGCCATACAAAATGATTGTTTGATATTACTCTTTTCAGTATTAACTTTGTGGCCTGGTAACAGATACCCAGCAAAGTTAATTTTGTCTTTTATGATTAACTTGGCCAGATCGTCAACTGGAGTAAATCAGCATAGGTACATTGACGTCAATAGAGGAACTTGGCCATGTGGAACTTGGCCAGGTGTCTTTTTAAATCCTTAATGAAATACAAGTTGGAAGGAGAATTGAAAACAGAAATAATAAAAAGCTGATCAACTTATTAAACATTTTTACATGTTTAGCATACCCTTCTACGATCTATGCCTATCAGCATAGTACTTGTGCATCTAACACATTTTCCAGAATTTGAGATTATCATGCTTTTCAGTTGCCCCAAATATTCTCTCTTTACAGTAAAACTAAAAGTAGCCTTGATATTTGAAGGTCCTCCAAACAAGAAAAAGCCACAGAAGAGTACGTAACTGGAGGTTCTTCGAGATGTGTGGTCCCTATTTGTATTCCACATGGGTACGCATAGATGAATAGACTGCCCATAATTCCAAAATACTGATGTGCATCCGTGTCTCTTGGGATATCCAAGTGCCCTGTGGCAAATGTCTGTCCATGTGGGCTCCCTAGCCAGAGTGAGAGACATCCGTAATGATTGTCCTGTCTGGTAAGGGGAATGCCCACACATACTTGATGGGGATCTTTCCACCACAGTAGAAATGATGTTTCCTTGGTGGGAACTGTTACTATGATATCCAAGAACCATTTGTTGGTGAGTACACTGTTTGAAGCCATGCCTGCTGGCAATGAAGGTGGAGTCTGGAAAATTATGTAACATAAGTGCATGAGGCCATATGTCCCAGGAAAGAAAACAAGTTCTGATTGGTGTTCTAGGGTTGTACATGAACTGATCTATTATTGTCCATTGCTTGGAATCTTTCCATCAATAAAAAAAAACTCTTGCTGTGACTGAATTTAGGGTTGCTCTGATGAAGTCTATAGTCTGTGTTGGAGTGAAACTTTTCAAGGTTTACAATGATCCTTAGGGAAGAGAGGAGATGAAGCATTAATGAAATTGACTTGTAGGCTTCTTGATGTGTCTTGACAATTAGAAGCCAGTCATCGAGATGATAAAAGCTGGTGAAGCTGTCATATCTGATATGGACTGCTATGACCAGGAAGACATAAGAAAAGACTATATAATCTCTATGGATAGAATCTCCATGCTTGAATAATGAATATAGCTATAGGAATATACTACTGACCACCTGACCAGGAGGGTAATAGTGATTGTGAAATGCTCAGGGAGATTAGAGAGGCTATAAAAACAGAAAACCCAATAATAATTGGAGATTTCAACTATCGCCATATTGACTAGGAACATGCAGGGGCGGCTCTAGGATTTGCGCCGCCCCAAGCAGGGCGGCACGCCACGGGGGGCGCTCTGGCGGTCGCCAGTCCCGCGGCTCTGGTGGACCTCCTGCAGATGTGCCTGCGGAGGGTCCGCTGGTCCCGCGGCTCCGGTGGACCTCCCGCAGGCACGCCTGCAGATGCTCCACCGGAGCCGCGTGACCAGCGGACCCTCCGCAGGCATGCCTGTGGGAGGTCCACCGGAGCCGCCTGCCGCCCTCCCGCGGGATGCCGCCCCAAGCGCACGCTTGGCGCGCTGGGGTCTAGAGCCAGCCCTGGGAACATGTCACCTCAGGACAGGATGCAGAGAGAAAAATTCTGGACACCATTAATAACTGCTTTTTGGAGGAGCTAGTCCTGAAACAACAAGTGGGGGAAGTAGTTCTTGATTTAGTCCTAAATGGCATACAGGATCTGGTCCAAGAAGTGAATATAGCTGAACAGCTCAGTAATAGCAAACATACTGTAATTATCTTTAAAAACCTTGTAGGAGGGATACCACAGAAATCCCCCACAATAGCATTTAATTTAAAAAAGGGGAACTACACAAAAATGAGGAGGCTTGTTAAACAGAAATTAAAAGGAACAGTCACAAATATGAAATGCCTGCAAACTGCATGGAAACTTTTTAAAAACAACATAATAGAGGTTAAAATGATATGTATACCTGCACACACACACACACACACACACACACACACAAACACTAAGAGGACCACAAAATGCCATCATGGCTGAACAACAAAGTAAAAGAGGTGGTTAGAGACAAAAAGACATCCTTTAAAAATTGGAATTCAAACCATACTGAGCAAAACAGAAAGGAACAAACTCTGGCAAGTCAAGTGTAAAACCATAATTAGGCAGGCCAAAACAGAATTTGAAGAGCAACTAGCGAAAGGCACAAAAACAAAAACAAAAATAAGTACATTAGAAAAAAAGAAGCCTGCCAAACACTCTGTGGTATCACTGGATGATCAAGTTGGCAAAGGAGCATGGAAGGAAGATAAGGCTGTTGAAAAGAAGCTAAATTAATTTTTTCCATCAGTCTTCAGTGCAGAGCACAAGATGGAGATTCCCACACCTGAGCCATTATATTTAAGTGACAAAACTGAGGAAATGTTCCAGACTGGGATATCAGTAAAGGATTTTTTGGAACACATTGATAAATTAAACAGTAATAAGTCACCAGGACCAGATGGTACTCACCCAAGAATTCTGAAGGAACTCAAATATGAAACTTTAGAACTGCTAATTGTGGTAGGTTACCTATCCCTTAGATTAGCCTCTGTACCAGATGACTGAAAGATAGCTAATGTGACACCGATTTTTTTTAAAAGGCTCCAGAGGCGATTTTAGCAATTCCAGGCTGGTAAACCTAATTTCAGTAGCAGGCAAATTGGTAGAAACTATCATAAAGAACACAATTATCAGACACATAGATGAATGCTATATGTTGGGGAAGAGACAACACAGCTTCTTGTAAAGGGAAATTATGCCTCCACAATATATTGGAATTCTGTGTGGGGGTCAACAACCATGTGGACAAGGGAGATCCAGTTGATATAGTGTACTTGGACTTTTAGAAAACCTTTGACAAAATCCCTCACCAAAGGTTCTTAAGGAAAGTAAGCTGTCATAGGATAAGAAAGGTCTTTTCATGGTTAAAAGACAGGAAACAAAGGGTAAGAATAAACAATCTTTTTTCACAGTGGACAAAGATAAATACCAGGGTCCCTCAAGGATCGGTACTGGGACATATTCAACATATTCATAAATGATCTGGGAAAGGGGTAAACTGTGACATGTCAAAGTTTTCAGATGATACAAAATTACACAGGATAGTTAAGTCCAAAGCAGACTGTGAAGAGTTACAAAGGGCTCTCACTAACTGGGTTCCTGGGCAAGAAAACAGCAGATGAAATTTAATGTTGATAAGTGCAAAGTAATACACATTGGGAAATATAATCTCAACTATACATACAAAATGAAGGAATCCAAATTAGCTGTTACCACTCAAGAAAAAGATTGTGGAGTCATCATGGATAGTTCTCTGAAAACATCTGCTTTATGTGCAGTGAGAGTAAAAAAAAATTAACAGAATGTTAGTAACCATTAGAAAAGGGATAGATAATAAGACAGAAACTATCATAATGCCACTACATAAATCCATGATGTGCCCACATCTGGAATACTGCATGCAGTTCTGGTTGCCACATTTAAAAAAAAAAGATATTAGAATTGGAAAGGCACAGAGATGGGCAACAAAAATTATTAGAGCAATGGAACAGCTTCCAGATGAGGAGAGATAAAAAGACTGGCACTGTTCAGCTTGGGAAAGAGATAACTGACAGAGGATATGACAGAAGTGTATAAAATCATAAATGGTGTGAAGTAAGTGTTATTTACCCCTTCACATAACACACAAATCAGGGGTCACCCGAAGAAGTTAATGGGCAGCAGGTTTAAAATGAACATAAGGAAGTACTTCTTCACACAATGCGCAGACAACCCGTGGAACTCATTTCCGGGATGCTGTAAAGGCCGAAAATATAACAGGGTTCAAAAAAGAATGTTAAGTTCATGGAGAATAGGTCCATCAATGACTATTTGCTAAGGTGTCAGGGACACATCCCCATGCTGTGGGAGTCCCTAAACCTCTGACTGCCAGAAGCTGGGACTGGAGGGGAAGGGTGAGGATAGGTCACTAGATAAACTGCCCTTTTCTGTTTATTCCCTCTGAAGCATATGGCAGCGGCCACTGTTGGAAGACAGGCTACTAGGCTAGATGGACCATTGGTCTGACCCAGTATGGCCATTCTTTTGTTTTTATGTCCCCTTCCTCCATACCAACCAACATTAATTCTAACCCCCACTTCCACTCCCACTATTACCCCACTTCTTGCTGAGGTCACTTTCTCCCTTGGATTTTATCATCATATCTTGCTGCCTTTTAGGATTTTCTTTCAGCTTCCCTGATGAATAGTTGATAACAACCCCTGTTGGATCAGTATAATCCCAGGTTTACAACACCCATCTCATGGAACTAGAGTCCTGGTCAATGCCTCATTACTGTGACATCTGGTAGAGTCCTTACTGTATTCCCTTACCTTCACCCAGCACTGGAGGGAAGGGCAAGTCTTCGAGCAGCCACCACATTTATGGGCTGATCTACACACAATGTACACGACTAGATTAGTTTAGAAATAGATATTAAATTGGTATAACACCCTAGTGTGGATGCATGTATACTGGTATAAAGGTGCTTATATCAATAGAACTTATTTCTGTATATTTAGGGGAATAAGGCCTACTGATGATAGAACTTTTATATCAGTATAACTGTCCAAAGTAAGGGGTTGCATTAGTTTAACTATAGCCATTTATAAACCAATATAATTAAACTGGTAAAAAACAATTGTATTTAGATGAGTCCTGTGTTCAGCACAGGAGGAATGGGCAATGGAGAGATCATAGCAGCTTTTGAAGCCTTGTAAATGACAGTTTGCTCATCATTCCAGATAAGTTAATAACAGATAATGGCTCACAATTCACACATGGCTCATTTTGGCAATTCTTATTGATATATCAGTTCAAGCATACCACATCAGGCCTTTACTATGCACAATCACTTGGGTTAGGAGACAAATCAGAATAAACAACAAAGAACAGAAGAGAACAAACCAACCCAAGGAGGATACTAGCTCTGTTTCTTCAGGACATTTAGGATGCTACTAATTTTGCACATGTATGGGTAGACGTAACACAAGCCCATCTAGTCACTGACTGTGAAGGAGCAGCAAACAGAGACTTCAGGTGGCAGCTCCACCTCAGTGGCTGAAAAGGGCAATGCTGATAGCAGTGTTTTGAGAACAAAAAGTAGCCATGTGATCAGAAATTATTAGAGTACAGACACAGACACAGTACCGATTGATTGTATAGGTTTGTAACTGTTGTTAGCTGCTATTATACTATACTTGCATTTTATATATTTGATGTTTTAAAAGAAAAGGTGTAATTAGCCACTGACCCTGTGTTGAGTCAGGGGCATGGTCCTTTGTAACCCAGTCACAGGACAAATGAAGGATTCAAAACATTCCATTGTGACCTTCCTGATCGTGAAGTTCCTGACTAACAGCAAATCTTCATCTAAAATTCCCCCAACATCCCCGATAAATGCATGCACACCATGTCCAAATTCTGCAATCATGTAATAAGGAGTAACTCCCCTGAATTCAGTGGAGTTATTCCATATTTACAGTGGTTACTATGAACTGAGAAGTTGGCCTTTGACCTTGCCAAATCACCTGTTCTCAGCCCCCAACACACACACACACACACACACACACACACACACACACACACACACACACAGCACTAGTATGACATAAGAATGTGAAGCAAGTGGAGGTGGGAAAGTTGTACATGACATCTTGGGTCTTGTAACCGGTAGGCAGCAAGGAAAGAAACAGACCTGAGAGTGATAATGAAGAAGAAAAAAATCATGCTCCAGAAACCATAATCTTGATCAAGTCTTTTGCTTTTAAAAGCTTCAGGCCTTAATAGATGACCTATTCAACTTAGATTTACTTTGCTTGGATTGAAAGCTCCTTGGGGCAGATCTTTGAACACATCTTTGCATTGTGTGTGTGAACAGTGCCTAGTACAATAGGGCTTCAATCCCTAGCTTTTGGCCATAAGGGATCTATAGGTTAATGCAATAAAAATAATATATAATAATTATAGCTCCTCCCCTGAGATGTGGCATAAGTCTCCTCCCTTTTCTCTCCCAGGTGCTTAGAATAGCCAATGTTTGCGGCGGCTTGTAGGTCCTCAAGTCTTTATCTTGATACCTGGTTATTTTACTCAAGGTGACCCCTCATTGGGCCCGATATATGGGGTGCTGTCCTTTGAGAAATCGCTTATAATACTATTACTAGAAAGTACTGTAAAGCCCAGTGCCCAGGGGCCAATAAAATAAACAAAGCAAACTTCAGCAAAGGAATGACACACCAATAATAATAGTATAACAAAGTGAGGAACTTTTTGGGAACAGGAAAATAGGATTTGAGGATGGAAGGGATTAAGGCTATCTAATAATTAACCAACATTTATAAATAAGCTAATTCTCCAACTCCTCACATTCAAACTTTTCCCCTGGGTGGGGCTGGGTCCTCTCCTGACTTCAACCAACTCACTGGTTTCCTTGGTCTGGAATCCTTCTGGGATCTCATCTGGTCAGAACTGTCTCTGGCTCATAGGGGCTGCAGTGCTGGAGCTGCATGATACCTCCAAGGAGAGTCTTAGAGTGGTACAAACTCCCTTCAGGGAAGTAATAATTTAGCAGAGCCTCCCTGAGCCACGTTGTCTCTCTCAGAGTATGTCTATGTTGCAATTAAACACACATGGCTGGCCTGTGCCAGCTGGCTCAGGCTACGGGGCTGTTTAATTGCGGTGTAGATGTTCAGGCTCAGGCTGGAGCCCAGGCTTTAGGGCCCTGTGAGATGGGAGGATCCCCACATCTACACTGCAATTAAACATCCCCTTAGGTTGAACGTCCTGAGCCCAAGTCAGCTGTTACAGGTCAGCAGTGGGTTTTTAATTGCAGTGTAGACATAACTCTTCAATTCTAAACTCTTTGTCAGTCTGCCTCTTCCCCAATTAACTTGCTGGGGAATGTGCAGCCCTGCTTTGTCCCTGGTCCAATGGACTGCTCAGCTACATCTCCCTATTCAGACACCTCCCTATTTGCGCCCAGCAGGGGCTTCCAGTTTCATCTGTCCCCTGCTGCCTCCAACCATGCTGGGGATAGGGTGACGGGACTTTGGTAGCCATCTCAGTACTAGCGCTCCCTTCATGTTGCTCTAATTAGTCTGTAGGTTGTATTAACTTAGGGGTAGTTTATGCATTTAGCCCTGAGCAAGTGCAGTGCATAAACTGCACAGCCCAAGAAAGCAGTGTGCCTTTTCCTCTTGTTCTGAGAAAGAAATTAGTTAAGTACCTTTGTGGATCTGGACCTAAGTACCCAAGTCTCATTTTAGGCATCTTTGCAAGCCACAAAACTTCTGCTTGGCAGCCGCCTAACCCTATAGGCACCTAAACTCAGCACATCAGGTTTTGCAGTACAAGGTCCCTAGGTGCCCATGTTTCTGCCTCTGGGCATGTGCACTGCTGCCTACCTCTAAGCATCTGGGCACCTAAGCCCCAGAGTGATTCATGAACCAGGGGACAACAGGCATTCCTCCACTTAACTCACATGCCACTGGGATATTCATGGGGGCAACCTCAGTCTTTCCTACTGTTGTTGTTTCACTTTAATTAAGTAATTAAATAATATTAAATGGTCCAGAGAAAGAGTGAGAATTACTCTATAGCCAGTAGTTGGGGCACTCACCTGAGAGGTGGCAGACTCCTATTCAAATCCCTTCTCTTCATCAGGCAGGTGGCAGTCTTCCACATCCCAGATGAGTATCCTAACCATTGGACTAAATGTTATAAGGGAGAGCCTCCTCATCCCTACCCCCAGCTGCAGCATTGTGTGGAATTAGATGGCCTCTAAGCATGCCAACTGGATGTTGGCCCTTGCATGTGAGTTAGTTGGAGGAGCAGCAGAGCATGTATCTTTCACTGGTTTGTGGATAGCAAGTGGAGACAGGTGCCTTCCTGCAACCCAGAATTAGGCGCCTATCTCTGTGAGAGGGACAGGGCTTAGCACACACCCCTCTTGTCAGCCTCTCCCATTGGCTACCTTAGGCATTCTCCCGGCCTAGTGTGTTGTGTTTTGTGAATCGCATTCCAAGGTGTCTGTTCCCGTTCATTGTAGAGGGAGCCTAATCACCTGACTCAGGCTTTGTGGATTGTTCCTATGATTTCCTCAGTTGCCTGAAAGTTAGGCATTGTGACACTCAGTGTGACAACTCCTCAGTCTGTTTGTGGATCCATGCTTCACCACTACCCTCCTCTCTCATGCTTCACCAGCACATTGCAGGTGATGGAGACAAGGCTCTGCCCCCTCCTGACCCTCATGTTTACAGGAGAGTATCTGGAGAGCAAGGGGTGCACTCTGCACCCCACAAGACCTGGACCCAAGATCCAGGTAGGTCTCGCTCAGTTAATCAAGAGGAGTGGGGAGTCTTACTACTCTGCTCGACCAAGTAAGTCACAATCTAGGCCTTTTGTAATTTACCAAATGTCAATAAAGAACACAAAAGGAACAATTATGTGTTACATAATCACCATTCTGTTGTATTAAAGGCATTCATTTTTTCTGCCTATGGCCATGACATTTGTCTTATCCTTTCAAAATGTCGAGTGAATTTACAAGTGCCTTTCAATAAGACATTTGTAGTCATTTTCTTTTTTAAATATTTTTTTAAGGAAAAATAATGTCTCCCACATCCATTATAATGGAAGTCCTTTTGCAAGACACATTCTGCCCAACACATTTCCTTACAACAAAAGAGTACATGACGTGACATATTGCAGTTTCTAATCAGCCGAACAGCATTACAGTCCTATTCTTTTCAATAGCTTAAGCCACTGCAAAGAATATTTTACACAAACTTTTTTTGTTGTTGTTGCTTATACGTACAAAAGAGAAACTAACCGGAGACTAAAATTATATTTGTGCTTTTTCTAAGAGTTTTCATTATCTTTTTCTGTTTTAGCCCCCTGACCTTATGTATCAAAGCATGAAATAAACAAGGCTGTGTCCACTGACAGAAAGGAAGCATGTTTGCAGAGAACTTTGACTCAATTCAAACTAATGCATTTGCCAGCAGTTTTGTAAACTTCAGCCATCTGCTGTTTAGCTTTGGAAACCATGATTCCCTTTTACATGGAATAAAAGGTGCTAAATTTAGATGCTATTTAAGAACAAGACAAGCTATCAGGGTGAAAACCTTGAGAAACCACAGAAGTAATATGTGAAGACAGCTCTGAAAAAATTTAAGGTGTGCATCACAACATCGCAACACGTAGTGGGTGTAGATTCTCTTACTTATACTGGTGTAAAATCGGGAGTAATTTAATCAAAATTGACATAGGTGTAAAATTGATGTGGAATTAGAATGAGGCCCATCGTTTCTAAAGATATCTGCCTGAAGGATTAAATTCTGCTCTCAGTTACACTGGCATCAATCTAGAATAACATTACTAACTTCTGTGGATTTGCACTGGTGTAACTAAAGCTGCATTTGGCATAAAAAGTTGTTTATGTCCTCTGAGATAATGGCAGACATGCAGACTGACAGATATATTAAATGTTTTGGTCACCTGAAAAGATCCGTTTAGCTAAATGCAATAGTTTGTTCTATTTCTTTTCACAAATCATTCCTATTTCCTGCATGTTTAAAAAAAAATTCAGATAATTCTCTCATTCAAGTGCCTTATCATCAATTATAATGAAATTTATCTGTTTCCTATTATCAAAATGTATTGCAGAACACATCATCCTTGAGAACAGACGTTCATAACTTTAAAAATAAAAATAAAAGTATAAAACTTACAGCAATAACAAAAAACACAAATGAGAAAAGCATTTTGTTTCCTTTTGGTGGATATTCTATGCAGAGGACACAGTCACTACATGATATTCAGCAAACAAACCCTTACACCTTATGAGACTTGTGCCTGACATCAGGTTTGGCACAGGTTTCAGTGTTGATTTGAACTCTGACTTTTTAACCAAATTCAGATATTTTTCAACTCTCTCTCTCTATGCAGTTTTGTTTGTTTTGTTTACTAAGTATGTCAGGGGAACAGATAACTTGGGATAGAGCTAGCATTAAAAAATAATAAGATAATAGTTGCTGAAAAGCACTTTAATGAGTAGTTTTGCATTATAACTTAAGTTGTCCACTTTTAATAAAGTGAAATAAACAAACTTCTGTTCCAAACTCAGTGTTTGTTTATTAATGAAATCCCTAAATTCTGAGGGGATGCTAAAGCCCTCGTTATCTATATCCATGTACATATAAAACAAACTGATTGGTTAGGTTATCATGCCAATATAGCTCCAGAGTAACTCCATTAATTTCAGTAGTTTTAAAAACCTAAAAATGGCCATAATGGGTAAGATCGATGGTCCCTTTAGCCCAGTAGCCTGCCTTCCGACATTGGTCAATGCCAGATGTTTCAGAGGAAATGAACAGCACAGGGCAATCTTTGAACTCCCCATCCCATGTCCTCCAGTCCCAACTTCTGGCAGTCAGAGATTAGGTACAGAGCACAGGGTTGTATCACTGACTATCTTGGCTAAATAGCCATTCATGGACCTATCCTCCATGAACTTATCAAATTATTTTTTGACCCGTTATACTTTTGGCCTTCACAACATCCCCTTGCAATGAATGCCACAGGTTGACTGTGTGTTGTACGCAGAAGTACTTCCTTTTGTTAGTTTTAAACTTACCACTTATTAATTTCATTAGGTGACCTGTAGATCTTGTGTTATGTGAAGGGGTAAATAACACTTCCTCATTCACTTTCTCTTTTCCAAGATTCATATTTCCAGACTTTTAATTTCTTCTCATATGGAAGATGTTTCATTCCCCTAATCGTTTTTGTTGCCTTTCTCTGTATTTTTTTTCCAATTCTAATATATCTTTTTTGAGAAGTAGTAACTAGAACTGCATGCACAGTTAATAGATTGTACGTTAATAAAATTGTAAGCTCCTTGGGACCATCTTTTTTGTTCTGTGTTTGTACCGTGTGTAGCACACTATTGTCCTTGGTCATGAGTGGGGCTTGTAGGTCCTATGGTAACACAAATAGAAAATAAAAATACAAAAAGGTAATGTAACAGTAAATGTTTTAAATATTACATTCAATAATTACATATTTTATTACATATTTTCATATTTTAAATTGGTTAACTAAAGATTTAGCTGATGTGAAAGTGATAGGCCCAGCAATATATGTTAAAGAAACATCTTTGTTGTGATTACATATGCTATCCTCTGTTTCTTCTCCAGAGGCTGTCCACACTAGGATCAAAGGTATATTTTTAAAGAGCGCTAGCCAACATGTTTTAACAACCTAGTTTAGTCAGGAGATGTTGTGTTTTAACACATTAGCCATTCAAGGTGAACCCTAGTGCAGAACTTAGAGTTTACCTTGATCAGCCAGCACCTGTTAAAATCTAACAACAGAAGATAGTGGAGCTCCCACCCACCATGGGCTATACTCACTTCCAGGGGCGGCTCCAGGCCCCATCACGCCAAGTGCATGCTTGGGACGGCAAGCCGCGGGGGGCACTCTGCTGGCGCCGCGAGGGCGGCAGGCAGGCTGCCCTCGGTGGCTTGCCTGCAGAGGGTCCGCTGGTCCCGCGGCTTCGGCAGACCTCCCGCAGGCGTGCCTGCGGAGGGTCCGCTGGTCTCGTGGCTTCGGAGGACCTCCTGCAGGCACGCCTGCGGGAGGTCTGCCGAAGCCACGGGACCAGCGGACCCTCCGCAGGCAAGCCACGGGAGGCAGCCTGCCTGCCGTGCTTGGGGCAGCAAAATTCCTAGAGCCGCCCCTGCTCACTTCAAGGACAAAATGGACCTTTCCTGGAAATCTTCACAAACAATATGACAATGTTTGAAGCATACATCTGGAGCACAGTTAGGGCCTGATCTTGAAAAAGTCAATAAATGTTGAGGGCCCTTGGCATCTTGCAGTCTCTAAAATAGACCGATCACTTTTACTAGTCCAAAACTAATTTTATTTGACACAGCTGTCAAGTTTTAGGGTTCAACATAGACCAGTGAGAGGTTGTGTCACCTCTTGTCTTGTAACCTCAGGTGCCTTAAATGATCTGCTGCTGTGGCTCATAGCCCAGATACCAGCAGTCAAGCATGCTGCAGTTCCCTGAATTTGTGTGTGCTGTACAGTCCTGGTTCAGAACTCCAACCCTAGCAGCCTGCCTATGACACAACAGACCCAAGCTCGTTACCACCAGCCTTGGTTATTATGTGCAGGGTGACCACAACATACCCTCCATCCCAAATTTACCCAAAATTGTCTGCTCTGAAATGTCCAGCCCTCTCCTGGAACATTCAAAGGAGTAATATAGTCTGTTGTTTTCTTAAAGAGACAAAAGCCCCCAGAAGCTTGTTGCTTTAACTGGAGTTAATAATGACTTCAATTTAAGCACAGCATTGCATTGGTTTAGATTAGAAGTAAAACAAAAGGTTTTAACAAGAGAGAGAGGTTTTAAGTGAGTTCAAGTATAAGGCTAAAGTCAAGACAAAATGGGTTACAAGCAAATAGAAGTAAAATACACTTTCCAGTGGCTAAGACTTAACTCAACAAGCTACAGCCTTGGTTCAAGTAGATTTCTTACCAATCTTTTTCTTTACAGCCGTGACTTTCTCTCAGTCAAGATGTTCTACAGAAGTACAAGGTGCTGATTTCCCATGTCTTCCTAGGTGAAAGAGCTTTGCCTAAGCAGGATTTTCCAATTATATTCAGTTTCCAGAGACTTCAAACCCTTGGGCAAATGGCCTAGCTTTCTCAGCTTGCAAGAGCTCTGTCATTCAGGGATGGATTCTAAGATAGCTTCTTCTCTCTCCTTATATCTTCCCAAACTCACTCTTTTGTCCCTAGACTCAGGATGACCTCATGCTGTTCTTCCATTCCTATGGACTTCCCATCCACCTGCTGATTTATAAATGTGGCTTCCATTGTTTTGGTCACACTTGGACTAATTTTGTTGGAGAAAGTTAAATAGCAACTTTCCCACATGTCTGGGGGGAAAACCTGTTTCTCCCTGTGTTTGGTCACAAACTTTAAAGCATGATATCACTGAGTATTCAAAATTTCACATATAGTGTTAACATATATATTTTTCAATGATATTAATCACCAGTGTGTCATTAGCTTTCATAAAAGACCTTACCTGATACACTTTTATAATACACTAATATTGTATACAATCAGTTGCATCAATTACTTACCATTTGAGGTTTAGACTCTACGTCTTTATAATTCAAAGGCTCTCTCTCCCACTCACTAAGTTGGTGGTTTTTTTATGTAAATGTACTTTCATTGTCTGTGCCTGACAATCAAGCTGGTCAGACAAACAAATACACATTCCATTGTCTAGGACAGACTGGACTTATACACTGCTGGCCAGACACATTTTAAGAATGTAATTCTAGCACATACCTGTAACTCTTTGTACATGCCCTGTATATACATCATGCAAGAATAGTAATGGTCAGTGAGTTACTAGTTTTCTAATCATATATACCCAAAAGGTGGCATATAATATATCACGACAACAGTGTGTTAGGTGTAATGAGTATGTCAGGCCTGATCAGAGTTGTTGACACAGATTAGTGAACCACCAATGGGCCATTGTGTTACAAAAGCTTAAGAAGTCCAACCATTTCCCTTAATGTTTCTAATTTCCTATCTGAGTGGAATAGTGGCACCATGTACTTTAATGTATTCCATAATATGCAGTACCAGTCCCTGCATAAGTTGCTTCCTGCAGCTGACCTGCTACTGCAATAAATAGCACTGAAGAACTATTCATTTTAATGACACTTAATGTAAGAAATGTAGTGGAGCACTGTATTCCTGCCATTGTGTTGTTCAGCAAAGGGATAGTATAGTGCACGAGAAGAGGTTGGTTTTATAGTATATGATAGGATTGTGCTTCATGCAGTTTTCTTCTCCTAATGTTTATCCTTCCATAGCTTATGTTCAGATAGTTGCGACTCCAAAGTGTAAATACAGTTCACTTACCACTTGCTAGTTGCAGCATAGGCTCAGAGCAAGAATAGAAAAGCAATTCACATTCCAAAGTGAAACAAATACCCTTCCCACCCCAAATCAGACAACTTTAATCAATAACCAATAATGATTCTTTATTATAACAAGATTTACACAGTGCTTCTCATCCTGGAGGCACTATATACTGTGATAAACTCAGGACAGACAGTTGCAAGAGTGGGGTAGGAGTCAGTCCCAGAGGGTTAAAAGGCCCTCCTCCTTATCAACTGAGGGACAACTACAGGTCAATCAGGTTCAGCTGAGAAAGGGTTACCAAGGTAGCAAATTAGAATCAGCTGAGGGGGAGCTACCTGAAGGTAATTAGGACCAGGTGATTTCAACTTGGGGCTGCCTGAGACCTTTTTAAACCCCTTCCTGGGAGGAAGGAGGGTGGGAAGCAGAGAGAGAGAAGGAGCCTGGCTGCCAGGAGTGTTGGAGCAGCAAGCCTCCCCAGGAGGAGTGGCAGTACGCTCTCCCACAAGGCAGGAAAAAGACTTACTTTAAATAAGGCTGGTGGGAAGACAGGGAACAGACTTCCCCTGAGTCCTAAAGGGGACTGCAATTGCCCAAGCCTGTCTTCCCCAGGGCTAAAAACAGCAGAGGTTGGGGAGACTGAGAAGGTACTTTGCCACAATACATAGAGTAACATTAATATGCAGCTACATGTGGAATGCATGTAGGGGGAGGTGGCATCCAGCCAGAAAACACACTGCACAACCATGAAGGGAGATAAAAACTTTAGCCAAATTCCATAAGATCTTTAATGTCCTCTCAGAGCAGTATTGCTGAATATTTATATAGCTATGACACCTGGTGGCCCCCATCAGGATTAAGGCCCAATTATGCCAGGTACTATAAAAACCACACATTAAAATAAAGTCCCTGCCCCCAAATAATTTACAATTCAAGAAATCAATACTCTAAAAATAAATACCATAATCTGGATTGATTTGGCTATTTGGGACAGGAATGCTCAGTGCCATGCAAGAGGCTCAATCCAGCTTCCATTGAAGTCCGCAGACAGATGCCCATTGTCTTCAACAGGAATTGAACAAGACCCAATGTGCACATTCAGTGAGGCAAAGATTCTCTGCTCACTGAGTAATCTACCTGGCAGACTGAAAGAGACGGAGATCACTTTAAACAATATGCATTGTATCTGCATAGCCCTGCTTTATTCAAAGTGTCTATTTGCTAGGCAGCTAAATTAGCCATGCACAGTAGAGACTTACCTTCCTTCTGAACATTGCTTATTTAGTGCTATCATTACTAAGCATTTATTGCACATGCAGAAAGTGTGATGGTCAGTTAGTCATAAGCTAGCCAAAAGCAGGGTTCATTGGAACGTTCAAAGCCAATACTTAGTCAGATCTAATTCTCTCCCAACTGTCAACCCACAGCCATTTCAGCTCTAGAGTTGTTCAGAAAAAGGTTGGCAAGATTTGTATTTATTTATATAATAGGATAAAGTGTGTTTTTTTTCACCTTTCTCATACTAAAAAATGACTTTCAAAATATCAATTTTAGACAGAGACCAGGCCTGGGAAATATCAGCCTGATAAGTGAAAGTCTGAGAAAGTTACGAGCAATTCAAAACCAGGATCTCTTCACCTATGCAGAACCCTATTGGTGGATCTTATTTCAGGATCAGGAAATAGTTCGGGTACTTTGCACTCACAGCAGCCATACTGGTTTATAGGCCTGAGAAAGAGAATAGAGTTTAAAGACATATATTGCATGCCATGCATCCATGTGGTTTTAAGGATTAAGGAAACCAAGTGAAATTTGCCACTGTGTGATCTATGCAATACTTAAGTTCTCCTTAAGCCAGGGCTGCCCGGAGGGGGGGGGGGGGAGGAAGTGGGGCAATATGCCCCAGGCCCCGGACCCTGCAGGGGTCCCCATGAGAATATAGTATTTTATAGTATTGCAACTTTTTTTTATGGAAGGGGCCCCCGAAATTGCTTTGCCCCAGACCCCCTGAATCCTCTGAGCAGCCCTGCCTTAAGCCCTCAAAATAGAATCATAGTGCTAAATTCCCTCCTAGAGTAGCTCACTTGAAGAAATTAGAGTTAGATGAGCAGAAAATTTGGCCTACAGATTTTAAGACCAAATGGGACCATTCTGATCATCTAGTTTGAGAAATCCCCTAATGTTTCCCCAGTAGTATAGGGAATTATTCTTTGCTATTAGGCAAGTGAACACTGTCAAGCCCAATATTCAGAAAGACCTGTAAAATTAAAGACTCTATGTGATGATGAATTTACCACTTCCTGTGGTAAATTGTTCCAATTATTAATAACCCTCTTAAAAGTCACTTCTTACCTGCAATTTTTATTTTTGTAACTTTAACTTCCAGCCGTTGAATCTTGTAATTTATAGACTATGATCAAGTTGCCCTTTATAAACAGAGCTTAAAGGGAACTTAAGTTGTGCGTAGGTCTTGTGCGGGCCTCTGCCCACGGACAAGTTTCATCCAAGGAGGAGAAGGCGGCAGGCAGGCAAGGGGAAATATGGAATGGCAAAATAGTGAGTTCATTGCAGAGTGAAAGTAAATGATAATTGCTACTGCAATCTCCAGCAATTACAGATCTTGAAACACAATTAATGTTTTTTATATTAAAGTTATTGTAACTACACTCATGATATTTACACTGTAGTCAAAGTATGTGTTATCATGAAAACATCATGGTATTATATCTAACCATCAGTATTACTGCAACAACTGTAATTCATTCTTAGTTTTCCTATAAAATATACTTTTTCAATTTTTTATGTTTGCATATTTCTCAAATTCTATTTAAAATGTTAACTGTATGGTGGGAATAACAAGTAAGACTTGCTTTGATTTTTCTAGAAGTATCACTTTAAAGGGTCTTCTAATAAGGCCAATAGACCAATGTGGGGGGAAAAACCTGAAACAAACTATCAGAGGGGTAGCCGTGTTAGTTTGGATCTGTAAAAGCAGCAAAGAGTCTTGTGGCACCTTATAGACTAACAGACGTTTTGGAGCATGAGCTTTTGTCGGATGCATGTCACCCATGAAAGCTCATGCTCCAGAATGTCTGTTAGTCTATAAGGTGCCACAAGACTCTTTGCCGCTGAAACAAACTGAGATCCTTTATAAATGAGAACAGCTCACCTTTGCTGTGATAACTAAGATTTGGTAGAACTGTAATATTAAACAGACTAAAGAGCAGAGGAAAGTATTTAAATGGTCAACTTATATATTAAAAATATTGAATGGTGATAGAGAGAATGTGAGGGGAAGGAGAGAAAGGAGGAGAAAGGGAAGGAGAAAACTTCTGGAAGAGTTTTAAAACTGAGGGAAAGGAGAAAAAGAATTGGATGGAAGAGAAAGAAACAAGGAGAGTGGAGAAGAGGAGGGGAGATTTGGTAGAAAACTGGAAAGGAAAACTAGGGGAGGGAGAAAGTGACAAGACAAAAAAGAGGGAAGAGAGAAAATGGGCCCAAAAAGGTCAGAAATATTTTAACCATAACACTGTTTGGCATCTGGGGAAATGCAAAACAGGAGCTCAGGCAGTTACAAAAGTGTGCTTTCCAACCAGAAAGTTGGCAATCACTGCCATAATGAATAATGGTTAAATAATGAATTGCCCACACAATCAATTACATATATTCCAAGACCATATTGCATGAACTACTTGCTGTGCTTTACAATAATGAATTAAGCCTTACAAACTTCCCTTTGAAGCAAGCATCATAAGTAGTCATTCCACTGAACCCACAGGAAACTCAGACACTGAGGGTTTTAGTGACTAGCCCAAGATCACACAAGAAGTCCTTGGCACTGCCAGGAACAGAACTTGAATCATCTGACCAATGGTCCTGTACTTTAACTGCTAGATCATGTTCAAATTCTAGAATGATCATTTAGAATCATCATGGTACAACAGGAAAAACAAACTGGTAGACAATCTCATCAGATAACCAGGCTAATATATATGCTTAGAGTGTCCTTTCTATAGCAGCAGCTATAATAATTATCTTCTAAAATTGATGCTGTGTGACAAGCGTATAGCAAATTAGCAGCATCAAAAGCTTAATAAGGTTGCTAAGCAACATAGCTTTGCATCATTCACAGACTGATTTGTACAAAGTCACTCTAGAATAACTTTGATGATTGCAGCCTTTCTCCTTGATTACCCATTAGCAGTAGGAACTGTAATTTGAGGTTGCCACCTGCCTGTTCTATTATTAGTAAGACAATTTCTTATTCTCATTCTCTGTCCTGCAGGCTGCACCCAAGATAGTGGTGTTTGGGGAGAGGGGGGAGAAGAGGAAATTTCAACGCTGGAATCAAATTGTCACGTTTTAAAGTTCCAGCTGGAAACCTGTTACTTTGAATGTAGGAGAGGTATTGAGCATCTGCAGTTCCCACTGAAGTCAAAACAACTGTGGGAGCTCACCACCTTTAAAATCAGGACATGTGTGTGTGTTTTCAACTCCTGATGACCTATTCTGGAAGATGGCTGAGATAGATCAAAGAAGTGTGACTTATTTGCATACGAACAAGAGCAACGTTTTCTAAAACAGATGACGGTTATTTCATGTTCTAGAATAAACCGTGCATCATACTTTGTGACTGTTGTACCTTACATAGCCTCACTTTGGCTCCCTTCTGAATTTTGCCCTGTGAATTCTAATGAGCATGAGTTTTGTGTAACTGCAACCACGGATCATTACAATTAGATTCACAGGCAAAACTGGACAGTTGCTTGAGTCTCCCAAAGCTTGAGTTCACTGAGAAAAATGAGAATGGTAGGTATGTGAAAGAAGAAAATAGGATTTGTGAAGAGTCATATTTGACCAGGACAAAGATAAGATCAGTTCTCTAATGAATGTGTGAGATAAACACCATTAATTCTTTCTAAAAGCATTGTCATAAAGTCATCAAGATCAGCAATAATATTTTAAGTTTTTCTTTCTTTAGCACAGGGACCACATTTTTGTTTTCCGTGTATAAAGAGATACCCTAATCTCTGACTGCTGCCTCTAAACAACTACCAGAGTATAAATAATAAGTAATAACCTTAAATGGTGAAAACCTGGCAAGAACATCTAGTCTCATTACATTTTTGCCACCTTGAGCCAACATGTAATGAGAGATTATTTGGATGAGATTTCTGTTATATCAAACCACATCAAATGATTTCTGCATACTACCTTCCCGAGGCAGAAGATGCAGAATTTGCATTAGTAGTTACATCAAGCCACACAGTGCTTAGGGAGTTTTCACTGACTACAATAGCCTCATTATTTTTGATAAAACATACCAAATGGATGTTATACCAGACGTTGACCTGGCAGATCTATATGAAAATATTAAAGAAGAATCAAAACTTATACGCTTCCAAAATGTCAATATCAGCTTTACTAGTTCTAAGATGGGTTAGTCAGGTGGTAAGGACTAGAGGCAAACTGAAAAACAGGGACGAGCTGGTAGTCATAGTAAAGAATCTGCATACAGGTTATCCAGGAAGATATTGCTATTTATTGCTTGACTGGGAAACAGCATTCGTATTCTTCACATCTTACATTTGAAAAAACTTCTCAGCATGTATCTATCAAACCATTTTAATTGTTTATGTATCATCCATTGCTGTGGTATCTAGAAACTTGTAGCATAGCTGTGCTCACCCTCTATAGGGAATGGGCAAGATAAGGTGGGTATTAAAATTATCTGTTTTAAGCAGACCAGCAAACAGCATTTGGAAGGGCACCAGATAGCACATGATATCCAGTCATTTTCACCTTTTGAAAACCCAAAGAAACTGATAAACATGGTTGGATGTGGGATATGTAGGATTCCAGAACTATGGATTAACGCTCAGCTAGCATAAAAGCCTGTTTTGATTTACCTGGATCATCCCAAGGCAGAGGGATTCATTTTAAGGTCTGTATTTTAAGAAATCATATGCACATTGTGCATGAATTGCATGCTCAAATCATCCACTAAATGTATGACTGCTGGTTTGTGTGCACAAACACAGAATATGCACACAGATTGGACATTTATTTACATCCATATAGTTCTGAAAATTTAAGTTGAAATCCCTTCAATTATTAGGAAAACTAGGTAGACAGCATTAGAAAACCATACCCTAACTTTGAGACTCTTCAAGAATGCCCCGTATTCAGAATGGAAGTTTCCTAAGGTAAGTTTATAGGGCTTGATCAATGGAGGCCTTTCCGCTCATTTCAGTGGGTTTTAGATCAGTCCCATAACCCTTTATCTTGTTATGTATAGGTTCTAAATCTATCATAGAAACTAGCTTTGCTTGTGTCCGGGATAAAAATGTGCTTCATTGCTCCTATTTAAGGGACAAAGATGATGGTTTGCTCAAATTAAAAAACAAATAAAACACAGACCTCCACATTTTCTATTTTTTCCTCTGCTTTCAGTTGTTTCCTTTCTTTTGTCCAACCAACAGACAAAAGTGTGGGAACCACATACACACCTGCACTCACCTACTGGATGGGGAGAAGCTATAGACAGGATATATCTTGATTTTAGACATTTGACATAGTTCCATATGACATTCTCATAAGTAAACGAGGGAAATGTGGTCTACATGAAATTACTAAAAGGTGGGGGTAAAACTAGTTGAAAGACTATACTCAAAAAGTAGTTATCAATGGTTGGTTCACTGTCAGACTGAGAGGTCATATCTAGTGGGGTCCAGCAGTGGTCACTCCTGGGTCTGGCACCGTTCAATATTTTCATTAATGACTTGGATAGTAGAGTATATTTATAATGTTTGCATATTATACCAAGCTGGGAGGAGATGCAAGCAAGAACTTTGGAGGACAGGATTAGAATTCAAAATGACTTGGAAAAATTGGAGGGCTGGTCTGAAATCAACAAGCTGAAATTCAGTGAAGACAAGTGCAAAGTACTACACTTGAGAAAAAAAATCAAACACACAAATGCAAAATGGGGAAATAATTGGCTAGGCAGTAGTACTGCTGAAAAGGATCTGGGGGTTATGTGGATTACAAAATGAGTCAACAATGTGATGTCATGCAAAGAAGCTAATATCACTCCAGGGTGCATTAACAGGAATGTCATATGTAAGAGATGAGAGATAATAGTCCCACTCTACTCAGCCTTAGCTGGAGTAAAATGTCCAGTCCTAGGCACCACATTTGAAGAAATATGTAGAAAAACTGGAAAGAATCTAGAGCCTGACCTATGAGGAAAGGTTAAAAAAAACTGGGTATGTTTAGACTTGAGAAAAGAAGACAGAGGATATAATAGTATTCAAATATGTTAAGAGCTGTCATATAGAGGATGGTGATCAATCTTTTTCCACGTCCACCGAAGGTAGGACAAATAATAATCAGTACTAATGGAGATGTAGGTTAGATATTAAGAAAAACTTTCTAACTAGAAAGGTAGTTAAGAATAGGCTTCCAAGAGAGGTTGTGGAATCCCTATCATTTGAGAACAAACACCTATCAAGGATGGTCTTGGTATATTTGGTCCTGCCTCAGCATAGGGGCGAGGGGTGGATTAGATGACCTCTTGAGGTCCCTTCCAGCCCTACTGGAAGGGATTCTACTATTCTAATTTTACCACTGAACAAATGGAGCATTGAAAAACTTCCTTAGGGTTGGAAAACATTTTGACTGAGGTTGAATGCATTTAATAGTTTCTCTAAATACAAATTCCATGCACTTGGTATATATATGATCAGTATTATATAGATATGAGAACATTCATAGCTAAATTAAATAGGCTACTTCTATAAAAGATACAAACCTAGGGCATAAAACAACAATTAACTATCATGGGGTGGGGAAAATCTTCCCCTCTGGATAGGTTATTGCAAAACTCTCCATTATATAGCTTCTTGCACCTTTCCTGTAAGCATCTAATACTGGCCACTGTTAAGGACAAGAGATCGACCCAGATTATCTGATCTGGTATGGGAATTCCTATTATTCAGAAATGTTCAGTGCATAAAATTTGCTAAAAGCTGCTACTTGAACAGAGATATGATGGCCTAAAAAACAGAGATAAGCATCGCAAACGTAAACCTGTCTACCAGCTCGGCTAGGGCCATTATCTTCATTGATTTTTTTATGATTATTATTTTTGAACAGTTATTCTAAACCAAGTAAAATGATTTTTAAATGGTGTTAAACAAGTCATTCAGACAGTTTTCTTCTAAATGCAGTCCTTCTAATTGGTTTATTTGTATTTGTCCAGTACCCTAGATCACAATGTTCTTTCTTCCTTTTGTCCAGTCCTTTATTTTATATCACACTATTTTCTATTGATGTATTCAGAAAAAAAGTACAGATTCACAACTAAACAAAGTATTGAAGCATAAGCTTTAGTGGGTGATGTCTGACAAAACGGGTAGTCACCCATGAAAGCTCATGCTCCAATACATCTGTTAGTCTATAAGGTGCCACAGGACTCATTGTTTTTTTATAGATCCAGACTAACACAGCTACCCCTCTGATACTGGGGTAAAAAACACTGGTAACAAGAAACACCAAGTTACCAGGAGCCCCGAGGCAGATTCAATGTACTATTAGTGAATTAATCCTGGTAATATTAGTAATGAAAAGAAAATTCAGTGTTTGCATTCAAATCATACCTACTACCAGAACAATACTAATGGTACAGAAAAATAAAAGAACAAGGGACATAACAAATAATGCTGTGGCAATTATTAACAATCCCAGCACTGATTACAAGGAAGTCTTTAAGTAGAGAAGCTTATAGTTGGAGATAGAGAGGTGGGGAGGAAGGTATATGCTGGAGCTCAGCCATATGCAGAAGCAGCTTTCTAGGTGTTCTGGATTGTCCAGCAGATGTTGCCTGCTCTGAAAGTTGGTGAAAAGAAGATCAATATTCTCCCCCCACCCCACCCATAAGTTAGTTATTATTTCTTTGAATTTATATAGATTTTGAAGTCAGAAGGGACTATTACATCATCTAGTCTGGACACCTATATATCACAGGCCATAGAATTTCACCCAGTTACCCATGCATTGAGTCCAATAACTTGTGTTAGACTAAAGCATACCTTCCAGAAAGGCATTCAGACTCCATCTGAAGACATCTAGAGAGAGAGAATCCACCACTTCCTTTGTCAAGCACCCTGACTGTAACAAACTATCTATAGCAGCAGACACCCATCCTATGCTCTGGACCTAACTGGTTTGCCCAGAAAAATAATCACCCCAACCCCAGCTTGATCCCACCTCAGTACCTTGAGAAAAGAAATAAGATAGATGAGCTCCCATAAATAACTTTATTGCACCAGCTGTTCAATTTGTCAGTGCCAAAATACAAGTGTATATTTTGCAGTTGCAAACTGCACCCACAAAGAGGGACATGCCCATCCTGAAAATGTGTCCATAAAGGTATTATTTGAAAATATAAACCTGAATGTGCATACATCTGTGACTCACTGAGAAGCCCAATCCTTTTGCCACTGAAGTCAATGGCAAAACTTCTCAGTGACTGCAGTAGATGGAGATGGAGCAGTTCCTTAGTTAGCATCAAGCCTTCTAACCGTTCTCAAATCTGTTCTCAAGCAACAGCCTTTTATAATGACAGTAAAGTGTACAACTAATTTTTTTTTAAATCAGTCTTACCCTGAAATATTCTGAAGGCTCAATTGTAAATCTTGTACAGACAGTATATGTATTTTACTGTTCTGGGACAAGAGTAGAGGCATTTTATTTTTAAGTGTAAAATGTATTTGCTGAAGTTAAAGATTAATATGAAGACAGTAGTTCAGAATTCCAGTAATCACTGAAGCCAAACATACCATCTGTACAGGGCTTGGACTTGTTTTTCTCAGTCTTGTCCCGGTTCACTGATCACAAATGTATAAGGAACTTTAGAGCTCTCTCGTCTTCAGGTCAATCTTTGTTGCGTCCCTTAGGTGTTTCCCTTTGCTACTTCAGGTTTGTTTCTTTCAGATTTTATATTAAAAAAAAAAACACTGAAGATAGGATTTCTTCAACATATTGAACCTCAGCCCATCCTCAAGGAATCAAGCCATAAAAGTCTTTATGGCACTTTGCTACAAAAATTATTTAACATGCACCTAACATTTTCATATTGTTTTATTCCATAATATTTCTTTTTCTTCTTAAGAACACAGGCTTTTCAAGACTCAAAGACTTTGATAACATTTCAATAATAAGACACATATTGCAAATCATAAGTCATTTTATAAGTGAGGCTAAACAAAATGGATCTAGTTAACAGTGTTAATTTTTCCTGTTCCTTCATATATAAAATAGATAAAATGAAGAGTCAAACAACAAAGAAAATTAGTTTCTTTTTGTTTAAAATTAACAGACTAGATCAGGCCTATTTTATACACAGAGATGCAAAAGAAATATTGTGAGTTTATTATTGCAAAGTATAAAAGAACAGGCGAGCTAAATTTTTCCTGTGGCCTTGTACAAATCTGAATTTGTCCTTCTTTGTCTGGAACAACATATTGGGGGGAGAATTAACTACTCCAAGTTACCCAGTGTTTCCCTTCAGGTAGTCATGGAAAATGTATAACAACAACAACAGCAACAAATAAAACTATTGACTTCTAAAGTACTTTTCAGCTGAATATTTCAAAGCACATTTCAAATGTTAAGCCTCACAACACACTATTATTCCAATTCTATAAATGTGGAAATTGAGGAAGAGTGACACTAAACTACAAAACAAGTTAAAAGCAGAGCAGGAAATAAAGCCAAGAATAGCTGACTCTAACCGGTAGACTCCACTCTTAATTCCTTTGATTTTGCTGTTAAACTCCAATTTCCTAAATAGCTGAAACTAAACCTAGATATATGGGAAGAGTTTCCCAGTATTATAACCCAGTCAGTCAAAAAAACAGATGTTTTAGATCAGAGCCTTAGCATTTGTTTCTGGAACTGCCTTCTAATAAGGTTTGCCCGTCTACCAAAACTGAAGGCATTAATCTCAGAGAAAACTATCATTTCCCTATGACAAGTCTGAATAACACTTGAATTTGCTAAGAGCCCGGCAATACAACATAACGTCCCTTTGTGATAATGTTCTATGGGGGAAAATGAGTTTCACTCACAATAAACTGTGATAAGGATGACAGGATTTGGAAGATACACTAGATATTGCTGTATATTGTACAAATTAAAATAACACTTATGGGAGGCAATGTTGACCAGTGGGTAGAGCACTGGACTAATACTGAAAAGTCCTGGGCTCTATTGCAGCTTTGCCACTAATCTGCCAGGTGACTTTGGGCAAGTCATTCTCTACATCTCTGTTCCCCTCTCTGCACAACAAGGGACAATGATACTAAATCCTTTATAACAGGGATCGGCAACCTTTCAGAAGTGTGTGCTGAATCTTCATTTATTCACTCTAATTTAAGGTTTCGCGTGTCAGTAATACATTTTAACATTTTTAAAAGGTCTCTTTCTATAAGTCTATAATATATAACTGAACTATGGTTGTATGTAAAGTAAAAAAGGCTTTTAAAATTTTAAGAAGCTTCATTTAAAATTAAACTAAAATGCAGAGCCCCCCAGACTGGTGGCCAGGACCCGGGCAGTGTGAGTGCCACTGAAAGTCAGCTCGCGTGCCGCCTTCGCACCTGTGCCATAGGTTGCCTACCCCTGATTTATAAGATGTTTTGAAGTTTACTGATGAAAAGCATGATATAAAGGTACTGTATTATTATCAATACCCAGATGAGAAACAAACACCAAAAACCAAATGATCTCCCAAAAGATACAGAAGAAATAGATGGGCTTCAGAGACGGGTGATGAAAAAGATTAAAAACATGAAGAGTGAGGAAAAGACTGAGACTGTTTAGTTTAAAGAGACAACAGTTGGGAAGGTAAAATCTTTTACTGGACCCACTTCTACTGGTGAAAAAGATGAGGCTTGTCTACACAACTACTTAAGTCGATGTAACTTATATCGCTCAGGGGTGTGAAAAAACCACCCCCAAGTGACGTAAGTTACATTGACTTAAAGCGGCGTTTACACCTTGCTATGTCGGCGGGAGATGCTCTCTCACCAACACAGCTTCCGCCTTTTGTTGCAGTTGAGTAATTATGCTGAAGGGAGAGCACTCACCTGGGGGCAGGGTGTTTCTTCACCAGATGCGCTACAGCGGCTCAGCTGCTTTGATGCAGCTGCACCGATGTAGCGTGGCAGGGAAGCCAAGCCTTCACGTTACACAGAGCTCTTTCTTTGGGACATGGTAGGATGTATACAAAATAATGAAGGGAAGGTAAATCAAGAGCTACTTGTCCCCTCTCCTAACAGATGAAAAAGGCAACACTTGAAAGGCAAGAAATTTTGAAGTGATAAAAAGAAATACTTCACAGAATTAAACTGTGGAACTCATTGCCCAAGTTGGCATTGAGGACAAGAACTTATTAAGTTTTTTTTTTAAAAAAAGGGAGAAATTAGGAATTTATATGGATAGTGAAAATAGCCACAGTTACATCAGACAGGGTTTTTTTGATGGGCTATAAACCCTTATGTTCCAGGACATAAGAGAACTACTAACGGACGGATTAGAAAGAAATTTGGTATATATGTGCCAGCAACGCCCCTCTGCCATGTGCATTAGCCAAACAGGACAGCCTCTACGCAAAATAATAAATGGACACAAATCAGATGTCAAGAATTATAACATTCAAAAACCAGTCAGAGAACACTTCAACCTCCCTGGTCACTCAATTACAGACCTAAAAGTCACAATTCTCCAACAAAAAACTTCAAAAACAGACTCCAATTATAAACTGCAAAATTGGAATTAATTTGCAAACTGGACACCATTAAATTAGGCTTGAATAAAGACTGGGAGTGGATGGGTCATTACACAAAGTAAAGACTATTTCCCCATGCTAATTTTTCCCCTACTGTTACTCACACCTTCTTGCCAACTGTTTGAAATGGGCCATCCTGATTATCACTACAAAAGTTTTTTTTCTCCTGCTGATAATAGCCCACATTAATCAATTAGTCTAATTAGAGTTGGTATGGCAACACCCATTTTTTCATGTTCTCTGTGTATATATATATCTTCCTACTGCATTTTCCATTGCATGCATCTGATGAAGTGGGTTTTAGCCCATGAAAGTTTATGCCCAAATAAATTTGTTAGTCTCTAATGTGCAACAAGTACTCCTTGGTTTTATTTTGCTGATACAGACTAACAGGACTACCACTCTGAAACCTGTCACCATGCAAGGCAATTATTTTTAAATAGATAATAAAATGGAACTAATAAGCCATGTGCTAATTATCATCCTGACTGCTTTGCACATATGTTGTATTTCCTTCACACTCTGTATTTTTGTTGCTTTAAATTTAAAGTTCTTTAGGACAAGGACTGACACTTCCCATGTTTTTGTACCTCAGTAAGTACAATGGGGCAGAGCCTCTGAGCACTAAGTAATTTTAATAATAATGCACAGTTGTACCATGCAAAGACTATATGTCTCAGGTCTGAAAGCCCTCAGCACCAAGAATACCAATTGACTTCACTAGGAGTTCAAAGTATGAAATGCTTGGAGAACTGAGCCAACAGTTAGCAGAAAGAACTTTACTTCTCATTAGATGTATTTTCAATTAAAGTTCTTAATTTTAATACTTCAGATGTTTCAACACTAATTTTCTGAGGCATGCAGGGTATTTCAGTTGAAAAAAGAAAAATAATTAATATGCCCAGTTTAGTTTTCCAGTTTCTCAAATCTTGTTTTCTTATGCTGCTTCCAGAAAAATGTAATTAGCAAAACAGATTAACAATAATTCAGCAGCTGCTCTTAAGTTTCCTTAGTAACAAAGACAATTGTAAGAATCAAAAAAATTCCATTTTGCTATGCTGTTATGCAGGCCAGTAAAAACAATCATGCCAACTGACATCAGGCTTTAATTTTTCTAAGGGACTCTAACTACTTTTCAAATCCTGCCATAATGTACCACCATTAAGTCATTATTAGTAATATTTGTAATTATTTGGGGGTACTATAGATTAAACAACTTACTCAGTTATACCTGAAGTCTATGGTAGAACAGGTAACAATCCAGACCTCCTGAGTCCCAGTCCAGAGCCTTAGCCACAAGACCGTCCTTCTTCACAATTCATTTTGGAGCCATATAAGTTCCTTATTAACTCAATGATGGCAATATATGATAGGTAATGTATAGTACTATGCCATAGTCTCACATTCCTAAAGTAATGCTTTGAACACCACAGAGGATCTCCCCATTAGTGACTGGCAAACCAGACTAGATGAAAAACAACATGGGATCCACAGAACTATCCTCTGAAATTTTGCCCAAAGCTTGAACCAGAGCTTTTTTTTAGGTGTAAAAACAAAAAAAAAAGAAAAAAGAAAAAAGAAAAAGAAAAGAAAAGAAAAGAAAAGAAAGAAAAAGAAAACTTACTAATTTCTATATTACTGCTATTTTTTCGGTTTTGTTCTTCTCTTTATTTGTAAGGCCTGGTCTACACTACGCGTTTACACCGATTTTAGCAGCGTTAAACCGTCCACACAACAAGGCCCTTTATATCGATATAAAGGGCTCTTTAAACCGGTTTCTGTACTCCTCCCCGACGAGAGGAGTAGCGCTGAAATCGGTATTACCATATCGGATTAGGGTTAGTGTGGCCGCAAATCAACGGTATTGGCCTCCGGGCGGTATCCCACAGTGCACCATTGTGACTGCTCTGGACAGCAATCTGAACTCGGATGCACTGGCCAGGTAGACAGGAAAAGCCTCGCGAACTTTTGAATTTCATTTCCTGTTTGCCCAGCGTGGAGCTCTGATCAGCACGGGTGGCGATGCAGTCCCAAATCCAAAAAGAGCTCCAGCATGGACCGTATGGGAGATACTGGATCTGATCGCCGTATGGGGAGACAAATCTGTTCTATCAGAGCTCCGTTACAGAAGACGAAATGACAAAGCATTTGAAAATCTCCAGAGGCCACAGCAGGGACTCAGCACAGTGCTGCGTGACAAGCGTAACGGAAAGCCAAAGAATCTAATGGACGCTCATGGAGGGAGGGAGCGGGTACTGAGGACTCCAGCTATCCCACAGTCCCCGCAGTCTCCGGAAAGCATTTGCATTCTTGGCTGGGCTCCAAGTGCCTGAAGGGTCAAAAACATTTTCCCGGGTGTTTCAGGGTGTATGTCGTCAATTTACACCCTTCACCCCACCCGAAAGAAAAAGGGAAAAAAATCGTTTCTTGCCTTTTTTCAATGTCACCCTATGTCTACTGCATGCTGCTGGTAGATGGGGTGCTGGAGAGCTAAACAGCAGCATCCTCTCCCCTCCCTTCCCCGGTGGCAGACGGTACAGTACAGAAGGACTGGTATCCGTTCTCATCATCATCAGCCCGTGAGTGCTCCTGGCTGGCCTTGGTAAAAATAGGAATGACTCCTGGTCATTCCCAGCAGATGGTACAGAACGGCTGGTAACCGTCCTCATCATAGCAACTGGGGGCTGAGCTCCATCAGCACCCCCCCCCTCCGTCATGTATAAAGAAAAGATTCTGTACTGCCTGGACTATCATAGCAGCGGAAGGCTGGTCTCCTCTCCCTCCCCCCCTTTAATGTCCTGCCTGGACTATCATAGCAGCTGGAGGCTTCCTCCCCCTCATTTTATCTCACTAAAAAGTCTGTTTCTTATTCCTGCATTCTTTATTACTTCATCACACAAATGGGGGGACACTGCCACACTAGCCCAGGAGGGTTGGGGGAGGAGGGAAGCAACGGGTGGGGTTGTTGCAGGGGCACCCTCTAGAATGGCATGCAGCTCATCATTTCTGCAGGATCTCTCGGGCTCTGACACGGAGCGGCTGTGCTCTCTGGTTCTCTAGTACACTTGCCCCATATTCTAGGCAGGACTGACTATTTTTAGACAAAACATAGGAAGAGAATGACCCAGGGGGTCATTCTCATTTTTGCCTATGCACCCCTGGCCGACCTCAGCGAGGCCAGCCAGGAGCACCCATGATAGCAGCAGATGGTACAGAATGACTGATAACCGTCATCTCATCGCCAATTTACAATGGCATGGTAGACGGTACAATATGACTGGTAACCATCTCTGCTATCTTGCAAAGGCAAATGAATGCTGCTGTGTAGCAGTGCAGTACTGCCTCTGTCAGCAGCATCCAGTACACATACGGTGACAGTGACAAAAGGCAAAACGGGCTCCATGATTGCCATGCCCAGGGAAAAAGGGCGCAAAATGATTGTCTGCAGTTGCTTTCCCGGAGGAAGGATTGAGTGATGACATTTACCCAGAATCACCCGCGACACTGTTTTTGCATTGGGATCTCAACCCAGAATTCCAATGGGCAGGGGAGACTGCGGGAACTATGGGATAGCTACCCACAGTGCAACGCTCTGGAAATCGACACTAGCCTCGGTACATGGACACACACCGCCGAATAATTGCGCTTAGTGTGGCCGCGTGCACTCGACTTTATACAATCTGTTTTACAAAACTGGTTTATGTAAAATTGGAATAATCCCGCAGTGTAGACGTACCCTATCTGGCAGTTAGGCCTAGAATCAACAGTGCCCAGAAAAAGGTGAGAAAGGCTGTTTTTGTAGTATATCCAGCCTGAACATCAGAGGAAAGAACCAGGAATCTCACAATGAACCCCGATGTCCAGAGATTTCTAGCCACATTTTGCAGAACCAAGAGATTTGGATAAAGTCTAGATAAGCATCCAAACTTGTGATGGCTTCTCTGACCCAAACCAAACCTTGTGAGACATCTATCAATAATCTCAATACAGGAACAAATGTGGAAAGTCTTCTGTGAACAGACTATCATTCCATAACCCAGAGAACACAGGAAACTTACCTGTAAAGTACATTTCAATATAGAGTCTATAGAGACACTATCCCCCTTTGAAGAGAAGTGAGCAGCATATTGAATTCTTAACCTTCAAAATAAGAAAAGAGACTCATAACCCATTGGATACAGAGTTTTTGAAAACAGCAAATATACAGTGGCTTTGCTTATAACAAATAAATCCCAGTGGTATTAACGCCTAGAACATCAGTATGGATGTGCTCGTACTCAGCATTTTTAACATTTACGCATTCACCTTTGTGGAAGCATCTACCCAGAACTGTAGGTGCAGACAGATATGGCACATACAGTCAAAAATTCAGGAGGTTAAAATTACCATAAATCCCTCCCACACCAGTACATATGCTTCTTCTTCCCAATAACCCCTGGAAATTAACAGTCTCCGGAGGACATCCATCTGGGTACTAACTAGCTTCCAAAGAATTAAAAACAAACTGAAATTGACCGTTTGTACAGTAAAAGGAAAAATTAGCTCTCTTGAAACAGCAGAGATCAAACCATGTTCAATTAATCATGCAGTTTGGAAGGAAAATCCTCCAGGTTCCCTGACACTGGATCAGTGTTTGCAAAACTCATCATGCCCATCTGTGTAGAGGCTCCAACTTGGGACCCGCATTAAATATTTTGGGGATCAGATTACTGCTGAAACTTGTTGGTTATCTTGAAACATGGGATCTGCTTGCATGGACAAGTTGCCTCTTTCAGTGTTGTGTTTAGGGCAGCTCTGATTTTCCATAGGTTCAGGGAGCACTTGAATTTAATTCCTATCAATAGTAATCTTCTTTGTGGGCCAATGACGGAGCTATCCTGTAACAGTGCTAGCTAGAGCCAGGTATGAGTCAAGCAAGGTGCATTATCAGTTTCTCCACATAGCTCTGCCAATGCTCATTAGTTCTGACTTGCAAAACTGCTATTATTCCAATCCTGGGACCCTGCTGGGCAGAGGCTGCCAACTGTTTGAGGCATGGACAAATAGGCCATGGTGCTGGAACTAGGGGTCCTGCTGCACCTCCTGGATTGAAGTAGTAATAAATACCAAATACATGGTTTCCATCATCAGCGCCCCCACTATAAAAATTGTTCCAGCACATCTGCAAATAGGGTCTCGCCTAACCCATTTTCAGCTGAAACCTAACAAGATTTAAACTCAAATCTCCAGAGGTAAAAGATTATCACAGCAGTCCACTGGACCACCTCATTTTTAGCTGACGCTGACCCTTTCAAATCCCTTCCATCTTGATTTATATTCTCTCCTTTTAGAACACCTCCTTTAATAAAGCAATCTTTTGGATGCATTTGTTTGGTATGTGCAGTTTAGGTTTATTCCATCTATTACTAAATTAATAGACCACTATGCTGCTGTTATTATGCTATGGAAGGTTTTGTTTTGTTTATTTCATACAGATAAACAGATTCCAAGGCCAGAAGGGACCATTGTGATCATCTAGTTTAACTTCCTGTATAATACAGACCATAGAACTTCCCCAAAATCATTCCTAGAGCAAATCTTTTTGAAAAACACCCAATCTTGACTTAAAAAATGGAGAATCCATCACTGCCCATGGTAAGTTGTTCCATAAGTTTAAAAATGTATGCCTTATTTCCACTCTCAATTTGTCTGGCTTCAGCTTCTAGCCATTGTATCATATTATACCTTTCCCTGCTGGATTGATGAGCCCATTGTTAAATATTTGTTTCTATGTAGATTCTTACAGACTAATCAAGTTACCCCTTAACCTTCACTTTGTTAGACTAAATAGATTGAGCTCTTTGAGTCTATCACTATATGGCAGGTTTTCTAATCCTTTAATCATTCTTGTGGCTCTTCTCTGTATCCTCTCAAATTTATCAACATCCTTATTGAATTATGGACCCCAGAACTGGACAAGGTATTTCAGCAGTAGTTGTACCAGTGCCAAATTCAGAGGTAAAATAACCTTTCTACTCCTACTTGAGATTACCCTGTTTATGCATCCCAGGATTGCATACCAGCTCTTTTGGCCAGAGTGTCACACTGGAAGCTCATATTCAGCTGATTATCTACCATGATCCCCAAATCTTTCTCAGAGTGACTATGTCCCACAATAGAGTCCTGCATCCTGTCAGTATGGCCTTTATTAGGAATCATAAAATATCAGGGTTGGAAGGGAACTCAGGAGGACATCTAGTCCAACCCCCTGCTCAAAGCAGGATCAATCCCCCACACAGATTTTTGCCCCAGATCCCTAAATGGCCCCCTCAAGGATGGAACTCACAACCATAGGTTTAGCAGGCCAGTGCTCAAACCACTGAGCTATCCCTCCCCTTAGTTCCCAGATGTATACCTTTATATTTAGCTGAATTAAAACACACAGTTTGCTTGAGCCCAGTTGATCAAGCAATCCAGATCATTCTGAATCAGTGACCTATCCTCTTCATTATTTACCACTCCTCCAAGTTTGGGGTCATCTGCAAACTTTATCACCGATGATTATATTTTCTTCCAGATCATTGATAAAAGTGTTAAATAGCATAGGGACAAGAACAGATCCCTGCAGGATCCCACTAGAAACAGACCCATTCAACCATGATTCTCTATTTACAGTTACATTTCAAGACCTATCAATTAGCCACTTTTTAATCCATTTACAGTGCATCATGCTAATTTTATATCTTTCTAGGGTTTTTTAAAATCAGAATGACATGTTACCAAGTTAAATGCCTTAGCGAAGTCAACACTATTATCTTTATGAACCAAACTTGTAATTTCATAAATAAATACATCAAGTTACTTTGACAGGACCTATTTTCCATAAACCTACATTGATTGGCATTCATTACATTAACCTCTTAATTCTTTATTAATTGAGTCCAATATCAGCCACAGTATGGGTTTCCCTTTTCCCAGCAAAAGTGGGAGGCATTATGCTATTTTATTTCAGTGAGAAATATTCAGGAGTTCTGAGGGAAGCAATATCTCCTAGCTGTGGGCCCACTACAAGGGTAACAGCATGACATTTAAAGGTCTCTGATACACAGGTCAGACTAGATCTAATGCTCTCTTCTGGCCTTTCACTACATGAATCTATGAATTTGTCTTGTTGAAAAGAAGCCTCTTTAGGGGAGCAGCTGGCAGCACTAAGAGAGGAGACTCGGGATTGTTAATGGTAAAGTATGTCTGCATTTTCAAACAACATTCATTTTCTATAAAAAAAATCACAAACAAAAGCTGCATAGTCTACATAAAGTAAAAGCTTTTGTGTAAGAGGATAAGATTATTGACTGTTCTTTAATCCTTGCTCAAGCTTTTTTGTACAGTAGGCATGCAAAGTGTGTCATTCTGTACCTCGTAAATAAACATGATCTTGGCTGTTTGTAGTTCACACAAACGGGGACAGTGAAGTAAAAAAGGATCAGACTCTACCTAAGTAACTGACAGATGTTGAGGTGTGAGAAATTAAGGGCCTGATTCTGTTTGCACATGGCTGTAACTTCATTTGCTTTAAAGGAGTTACTGCTGGGTTACAGTGGTGCAAGGCCAGAATAAGGCTCCAGGGGTACATATACACTTGGAAAATTCACACATGCAGTTCTCCACAGGCAGTACCAATGGTAGAAGCTATAATGTAGACAAGATGCCCGCATTTTTAACACCATATTTTCTAACTCTTGGTAGAGCTGCACCCTGGTTTACATGCCTAACCCTCAAGAACTTCACCCAAAACACCTTGTATTGGTGTTTGCAATACGAGGTCTAGACAGCTGGGGGTCATACTAAAAGGAACTCTTTGGGTACAAGATTGTGTTCCTTTTTGCAACAAACTAATTAAAAACATGCGTGCATGTGCATAAACACACACACGTGTACACACGAGAATGAGAGAGCAGTGCTGCTATTTCCTGGTGCATTTGCATTTGTTACATAGTTTTTTTATATTTGTGAATAATGTAAAAACATATATTACTTCTCATTCCAGGAAGAGTCTCTCTTTTAATATATAACCTACTCTTATTCTAATTGCCACTATGCAAAATGTTATCAGTTTCTACCAATATCCACCCTCTAGAACATCACTCTGGCTCCTTGGATAATTGATTTAATTGCCTCTTTCTTATTTAATTAATCTCCATTAACTGTGTGTTCTTTTGAGAAACAAAATGAAAACCAGTATTTCCTAGTAATTGAAGACAATAAAAAGAGAAATTGAAAGGCAATTTAGAGGTTTAATAGGGTTTGAGCACAGGACTGGGAGTCAAGACTCCAGGGCTTTAATCCAGTCTCTTTCACTGGTGTGTTATATCCTAAAAAAGGCTAAGTAGTAAACTTTAAGGCAAGGTGAGAAATCTGGGGCACAGCTCCACCCAGAAAACTGAGAAAATAAAGACAGAGTGAAATAAATGCATCTTTATAAAAAAATGCTCTGTCATTCACATCTGTTAATGTAATTGAATACCTTTCCCAAAAGAATGACCCATGCAGAGGCAGTTGCTCCAATAGCCAGGAATATGGAGTTTCATGCACATTCCATAGGGGGCTCCAAAGAAGCAGTAGCAACATTAAACAGCTTGGCAGTGGCAGCATAGAATTGAGGGGCACCTTCAAAAGCTCCTATAATTAATGAACATTTGGCAGCTAAAATAAATAATGTCTTGTTGTCCATCACACACAGCTTTATGTTGATTGTCAGATTTCATTCTCCAGTCCAGCTGCAGTGGATTTGAAATTGACCAGACTGAAGGCAATTGGGTACACTGATTTTCCAGTTCCTTATGTTGCAAAATAAAGCAAACCCACTTTGTCTTTGCTGTTGTTACCTGTTTTACATTTTTTAATGTTTTGCTCTATTTATTTAGTAACCATCTATAGAGATGTCCTTTCTGACAGGCAGGTGTATGGGACAGAATCCCAAGAGAAGGGATGGAAACGCCATTGATTGATTCGTTTTTAAATGGACTGGATATGCTCCCCGACCAGGCTGCTGTTTTAAACATAAACATATTATTAAAACTTTTGCAACAATCCAGAAGAAATGAACACAGCTTGCATAACCTCCACTTCTGGAGAGTTGTCCAGGAGCACTAAACTCTTCAGACAAGTCTGAAAGAGTGCTTGACACACTGAATGGCTTTAATGAGGTCTGGGATCATCTTTGGATCAAAGACTCACCTGATGGCAGCCATTAATGCCTTCCATTATAACAGTACTCTGACATACATATTGTAACTTCAAGTGCTACAGACAGGACCCTTGGAAATTGTAGAGAGGAGCCAAGTCTCTTCATATACGAGTTTGTACCAAGTATTTATTATACTGCTACTTTCTGGCCCACTTGTAAATTACTCACAAAAGTCTGTGCACCACAGATACTATGTATGTGGTGTATTATTATTATTTATTTGTATTGCTATAGCACCTAAGAATTCTACTCATGAATCAGGACCCTATGGCCTGTGGTGAATTTTTTGGCAAAATCTGGGATGCAAACTGACCCAAAATCAGAGGAAAGAATCAAAATGGTGATAAATTTACACCCACTTCTATCCCCTTTGGCATATAAATTAGGATCTTTTAGACAGACTCTGCAAGGCTCAATTTACCGAAGTATAACCTTGCACACATATCTATCACCTCTGAATTTGGCCCACTGACTGTAACTGTTTAAGGCAGTGTAAACTAGTGTAATTTACATGCTTAAGGCAGGAATAAATTACAGCGCTTTAGATTTACCTCTAAATCTAGCCCCCAGAGTTTGAGATATGGATTTGGGAGGAAAAACTAGCCAAAATTCAGCTTTTGAAGTCTTCTATGTCTTTTTGTTATGTCATAGCTCAAGAAAGTCTTGCTCTACAAACTTGTATGTTTTTAACTGATGAGCCTTGACTAGTTCTGGTTCATACCACCATTCTGAAGCAGCTGAAGTGCTTATCTTTGGAAAGATTCAGCTCAAAAATAGGATCATACAAGCAATCTGTCAACCTTTATAAAATTCAACAAAAGTCTGGCCATTTTATGATGTTATCAGATCTCCAAAGACTGGTGCAGGACAATAGGCTCCACAAGACCTCCAGGAAATAGTTTACAATGCATTAGTACCTCGTATATGGAAAGAGAGAGACAGACACACACACACACTCCAAGTGAAATCCGGGCCAGGATTTCAGCCTCCATCTTTTGAAATCAATTATGTTCAAAGTGTTACAGACAATTAGTTTAAAAAACAAACAACAATTCAGGATTTTTTTTTAAAACCCTTTACATTTGAGTGAAGGTTATACATATGTATCAAGATTTAAGAAGGATGTGGGGAGGTGTGGGGAAATCTTAAAATAACAGTGTTTTTAAAAAGTTTCAGAGAGGCAGAAAATGCACAGTTAAGGTTTCACTTTAAAAAAACACTGCAGACAAATGAAAGTAGCCAAAGCAGAATAAAGGCAACTAAGGAACCCTTAATTCTGTATCCCACTTCCTTCCCTTCCTCCACTCAAGCTCATACAACAATCTTACTCCCATGCATCGTACATTTTCAACAACATAAACTAAGGTAGAGGCTCCCCTCTCTGGTAGTTAGCTTCACACTCCCACCCCTTGTCTTAGAGGTGAGAAACCAGCATTTAGGGCAGGAGGAATTCACCCAGAAATCATTTCTGCACCTCTGTCAATATAGAAACAATCACCTTTACCAGCAAAACTGTCTAAACGCCCTTCCAGCATCAGTCGCTGAGTCAATGATCAGGGTGCCTCCTTTCCACCTGGGAGTTTCGCTGATTCTCACTTGTGATGCAAGTTTATAGTGGCATAGGCTGCTCCCTGATCCTGGGCTCAGACTCTCAGCCTGCAGTGTCCAGCAGCAGCATGTGCCATCTCTGGCAACCTGCACAGTTCTGTCTCAGAAGGCATCTGCATCCTCCAGTTGGAGGAGATCAGGCCTCAGGAAGAAGAGGTGGAATTTCCTGCCAGCTCCCTAGAACAGCCAGGGCTCTGGGGACAGAGGACTGGCCCACTCACACAGTCTGGGGACATCACTGTACTCTCCCGTATGTGACATTAACATATTCGCAACAGCCACAGACTCTACTTCTTCTCTAGAAGGAACCTTGCTAAGTCACAGGAGTAAGAGTAAAGGCATGTCTACATGAGCACTTACTGTGTGGCAAGCTGGCATGTAAATCTACAGAGCTCTAGTCTGCCACACACTAAGTGTCCATATGGACCTTGCTGATGCACGTTACATCGAAGGGCCGTAAAGAACTTTCAGTGTGCATCAGCTGGGGCATAAATATACTTCACACTACCCTGCCAGGCACTAAGTGTTTGTCTAGACAAGCCCTTGGTTCTCACTGAAATGCTGCATTCTGTTCTTACCTCCAACCACTGTACACAGGAAAAGCAACATGTGAAATTAAAAAAACCACACTTGTGCAGCTGCCCCTTTACAGCTTAACTGAGTTATGATGAACATTTGCAGACACTTGAAACTTCCACTGTAGCGTTTGCTATAACATAGTAGATGGTGATAAGAATCATATTCACCCATCACGTTCATCCCCATATATTAGCCATCCTAGAGAAGGGTCTGAAACAGACCCCCAGATCTGAGCACACCTCAAGCTTGAGGCGTTAAAAAAAATCAGATCTGGGTCTGAAGGTGAGAGTCACCCTAATTCCATTTCTGCAGAGTATTATTCACAATGTAATTCTCAGAAGCCCTGATCAGGATTGGGGCCCTCTTGTACTAAGGAACTGTGCCAACATATAGAGAGACATCGTGCTAGCCTCTCTTCTTGACAGTGAATGGTCACTAATGTCCTTCCACAGAGCTACTTATTCATCTTCCCTCTCCTTGGATGCCCGAGTTCTATTTTTGTCCAGGTTCCTATTCTGGAGGGAGTGCTGCACAGTGCTAGGGGGAATTAATATTTATCTTATTCTCAACTAAAACTTAAGATGAGCGTGTGCCTGACAGCCAGGCCATGAATCACAATATGATTATGCATGAACTACATTACATTTATCTCATCAACTTGGCGGTCTGAAGCACTACTTGTGAACCATGTGGACCCAGTATAGGAAAAACTCACATTTTTCATTCCCCTTCAAAAGTAAAGCCAAACTGACAATGGATTACAGAGGCCCTGTCTTCCCACAGTCCACATGCAGATCTTCCTCTGCTGCAAAGAAGTGCTGCCTTTGTAGCACAGTCACCTTGGATTCCATGAGGAAAGGGAGGGGAGAAGCAGCCAGTATAGAATCACTGAACATGCAGGGCTATATTAGGTTTTCTGCAGAGTCTTTTCCACGCTGTGGAACCTCCACTTTAAAAAGTTTCTAGGGCCAGAGAATGGAGACTTGCTGCCAAGAAGCCCTGGGGTGGGCAAAGGAACCCAGAACCAGGCCAGGGCCTCTGTAAAGGTGGTTACCACTGTCAGATACCTGAAAGCTGAATGAATCAATGGAGGGGAAAGTCCCTATCCCCTAACAGAACGATCTAGAGAAAATTGCCTGAGCAGAACCCACACCCCTCCCAAGCCTCCTTCCTGCTCCTGCTATTTTTCTATGGGAGGAGCCAGTCTGGGATATAGGACAAATGCAGGACAGCAGTAGTGTGTGTGACTAGCTGCCTTCTCTTACCTAGTGGGCCTATTGCTTCCTGAGCAAGCTGGTGCTCCCCAAAGCATGGACTGGTTACTCTTCCCTTGCAGAGTCCAGTAAAACGTGTCCCTGATTTAAGATGTCCTTGTCTTTCAGCAATGGAGAGACTAATGATTTAGCTGTCACTACCAAGCTTTGAAAGACAAGTGCTGAGAGCTAGGACAGTGAGTGAAGGACAAAAATACCTTAATGCAATGACAGTGCCGATTTTAGTTTCATAAGGCTTTCAGTCACACCTTGGGAAACTGACAGTGTGGTCATCTAGAATCATGTTCTGGGCTAGCTGAGGTTAGGACAGGAGGAGAGAGACTAGAAAGTCTGAAGAATGATAACAGTGATGCGAAGAGAAATCTAAAAATAATTAGAGGCGTTTAAATTTATAAAATATCTGCACTTCTAAGAAACCATTGGAAGACATCTGATTCGTACTACTGACAGATCATTTTGATGCTTAGTGATGGTTTGAAGCACTGATGCATTACTAAACAACACGTAATTCATTTAAAAGTAAGAGACGATCCCCTCTCAATACCCCCGCCACAGACACACACCCTTTTATTGTGTCAGAAAAACAGAAGATATCTTCTTTTAACTCCTTTGGGAGTTTGGCACTCCTGAAAGAGAAGGGCAAATTGTGTTGGCATCAGCCTGGTAGTCTGATGTACTGCTTAGACTCCTGAAGTTTGCCTTGCTGTTAAGAGAAACCGCCACCTCAGTAGGAAGAGATTAATGGATATAGGGACAGCAACAGTGAAGCAAGGTGACATTTTAAAGGATTTGTTTTAATTAAACAAGTCTGCAACAGAAAGAAAACTGGTTCTAACCAGCTAGCAAAGATCAAACATCAGGATAATCACAAAGAACACTTTTCAAGATCTCCTCTCTCTTTATTTCAAATTAGTTGTGTGAATTTGATGCTCATGAAAATTGCCCAGTTGATTGAAAGGACTGGAGTGCAGATGTAAAGTGGTTTCAGGGAAGTTCTGGCTCTGTCATTTACCACCAATGACTTTCATTGGTTTGCTAGGAAAACTTTGCAAACCTGGCCAGGAAAGCTTCATTAAATACACCTAGAATGTTACCATCCCCTCTGATCAGTCAGGGAAATGTTACTTAAGTCTAGATAACAACTCCCTTTTCCCAGTGATTGCAAATTTTGAGGTTTTGCAGTGGGTTACTTTTCTGTTGAAAGAGAGAGAGGTCACACAGACACATGATTATCTGCTCCTCTACCTTTATTCACAAAATGTACTTAAAGCATCTTTACCTTGAGCAAAGATGTAAAACCATCAGCACACCAGGCAGTCCACTGACAGAAAATCCAGCTAAGAAACCACTGTGTCCAGCCCATTTTCCCCAATATTAAAACTTGCCAATGTGTGAGATAAGCAATAAAGATGTAGGACAAATGACCAACTTGCAAAGCATCTGTATTTAGTGGGCATCATACCATAACTGACAGATTATAATTGTTTTTAAGGAAGCCGTGACCAAGTGGGAAAATCTGTTTTATTTTTTATGAAGATGGTACATGCCTCCGTGTGTGTTTATGATGAAGTACAGAAGTAGAACAATGCCCTAGATAAGAAGCATCCCAACAAACACTCAGACACAATAACCAGATTTATAGCCACAAAAAGGCAACTCCTCGGCCCCAAGCCTGGTACACGGCTGTTTTGCCAAGGCTGAGAAAAGAGAGATCAAAAGGAAGATGAAAACATTAGAGGCAGGGCCGGCTCCAGACCCCAGCGCGCCAAGCGCATGCTTGGGGCAGCATGCCGCGGGGGGCGCTCTGCCTGTCGCCAGGAGGGCAGCAGGCGGCTCCGGTGGACCTCCCGCAGGCATGCCTGCAGAGGGTCCACCGGAGCCGCAGGACCGGCGACCGCCAGAGCGCCCCCCACGGCGTGCCGCCGTGCTTGGGGCGGCGAAATTGCTAGAGCCGCCCCTGATTAGAGGACCCCAGGTCCAAGGCAAGGGGTGGGGGATTGAGTGACCAGAGGCTGCCCAGCGAGTGTCAGTGAAAGCTGCAAGCAAGACAGTCTGTTTCTCCCAGCCAGAAACGGGGGTTAGCTGGGCTGAGGGAAACTCACAAAACCTGGCAAGGAAAGATTAAGGTGCAAGACAGATCCAGGCATATTGGTCTGCTATTATTTATCCTTTTCTCTGTGTGCTTTGTACCTCTGGGCAATGAATAAATAATGCTTTGTTTTGAAGATGTTGGATTTGAATCGCTTTAATCAACTTGCTGGTCACAGGCCCCTGGAATGAAAAGGCTTACAGGTGCCAAGCAGAGATGGCCGGTCACATGAACTTCATTGGAAAACTGGGGGCTGCAACCCAGAGATCCTGTCTAAGAGCAGTTGGACCACGATTCCAACCAGAGTGAGGTGCAGGAAGCGAGGCCTGTCAGCTCAGGTGCATTAAAAAGGGTCTAAGAGGGGTTTAAAGTGCAGTTTGCCCAGTAACCATCACAGAGGTTTTCCTCACTGTGTAAACTATATAATCCCATTTTTAATAAAGGAAACTGGAAAAAACAAAGAGCATAAGGAGGGAACAAGATTCAAACCCTTAACCTTCAGTTCTCCAGAACAGACTTCTACCCCTTCAACTAAAGGAGTAACTGCTAGCTCTTATGGGGACCTGCCCCACGAGGGGACTTCACACACTTTGCCAGTGGGTTACACAACTATTTGCTAGACAACAGTGGACTGTCGGAGGTCGATATCAACAGTAGAATGTTGGGATTCTTTACTGGCTCACAAAGGAGAGCGTAGTCTAGTAGTCAGAGCAGTAGCTAGCAATACGCTAGCCACCCTCATAGACACGGCGCATTCATTCTGGGAAGTAGTGTGGCTGAACGGATAAGACTTCAGTTTGCCTGACATGACCTTGCACCACCTCTCAGTTCTGAGCAGGAGATGTATGAGAAATACTTGTGGATGGGGTTGTCAATGATTGGAAATGCTGAGGCTGGCAACAAAGGTTTGACTGTGGTTGGTGTGGTTTGGTTATTTACTGGAGCTACTTGCCAACATTTCAGGCTGTGTTTCAACAAATCAGTTTTAAGGCAAAGATGTCAGCTAAGATAACTGTGAGGCTGAACACCAGAGAAGCAAACTTAACTATATTCACAGCAAGGCTTAAGCTTCAACCCAGGTGTCATCATTCCCATTGGATGGTAAAATAGCACTTCTGAATCACTGTGCTGTGCCAGCATGCACATCAGAGTCTTTGTCCAAAGTGCAGGGAGGTTACTTATCCAAGTTACTTGAAGCATTATGTTAAGAATGATATCTGAAGACAGAGCTGCTGGAGGGATGCCCAGAGTCACTGCTACTGGACTTTTTCTCTTAGTAAATGTTCTATCGCTGGAAACAATTTTCCTCTAATAATAAATAAACTCATCTTCTTTTCCAAAGGGAAAGGTTAATTCTTATAAAACAACACTCGTTCACTACTGCTATCAATTTTAATTCTTGAAATGAAAAAAGAACTGCTCACTATTATAGTTGGTGAAATTGGCTATGTTTAAACCTTTTGTAAGGTGTAAGAGTTTCTTTGGTCCTGTAAAAGGAAGCACGAGAAAAATAACCAGGAGATCTAGCTGCCACTAAGTACTATGTATTTAGATTGGCAGTGAGACGCTCCATAGCATCCTTTCTTCAAAATGGCCAGCGACTTCAAGCTTCCTACCTACAAAATGCTGGGGTTGGGGAAGATTCTTTTCTTCTCTTAAGAAGAAAATGCCAGTCACATTGAAATGTATGACACTTTCGTTGCGTCTTATGATACAGACAAATGTTCACTTTAGGATTATGTTGAGACAAATGTTCACTTTAGGATTATGTTGAGACCATCAAATGTATGGGATCTATGCAGCATTTAGACCCAGGTTTCCAGAAAAGAAAGAGTAAGTACATTACCGTCTCCCATTATTGATATGTGAACAGTTGGTAAATAACGTAAACAACCCAGAAACATTCATCCCTGTAGAAGTTTTGTCATAGACTTTCTGTGACACTCTATGAGAGGGAGGTTCCTGCTGAGCAGACTTGGCTGGAAAAGGTTTTTCAATGAAAACAGTGAAATAACTTCCACAATAGTTTTCTCAAAATATATTTTCCTTTTTTGACAAGCTGGTTGGAATTTTTTTAAATGAAAAATACCTTGGACAAAAAAGAGGGGGAAATGACAAAAGTGTTCACTATTTTTCAACCACCTCTACTACTGAGTAATGTGTAGATCTCTTGCCAACCAGGGCTAAGCACACCGGGAGGTCAGCTTGAGCAACATCATGTCCAGAAACTGTACCCATGTCTCTTACGTGGCAGAGCAGAGCTCTATCACTAGGGCATCAAACCAGAAGCAGTTAACACTCTTCGTTAAAAAACAAACAAGCCTGAAAGGAGGTCTCTGAACTATAGTATAATCTATCACTGATAAATTGTCTTCATTAACCCAATGGCAGGTGGGACTCACATTATGAAAAATCATTTAAGAAAATTATCACTGGGATTTAAAGGAACAGTTAAAGATAAAGTGAAGCCTGAAAAAGTCCTGGAAAGAATAAAATCTACATTTTCAACTAATTTCTGCTTTCAGCTACAACCATTTTGGACACTAACATGTGCATAAAAACTCCAGAGCAGGTTAATTTTTTGTACCTAACATTTTCACTCAGTCCAAAATACTTAATGACAGCTTACGTTTGCCCAACAGTCCATTTATATTATTCTTATTGCTGCAGCTGAGCATTTTAAGTTGAAAATGATAATCCTCGATTACACAAGGTGCACAAAATACCAAAAATCAGTGGGCATCAAAGGAGGATAATGAGCTAAGAGAGGAAAGCAAAAGAAAGCTCCTCACAGACAGCACTTAGCTAAACTAATCTTACCACTAAGAAAAAAATCAAACACTAGAAATGGTCTCAAGCCACAAAACTAGCATCAGGATCCAAACTTCTCCAAAGCTTGAGGTGCAGCTTGGACCTAGAGCTCCAGTTTGGTCCCACCTCTGCTAGAATCCCTAATTTATGTAGACAGAAGCCTTCCCCTGCTAACAGGCAGATAATGGATTGTTGTACCCTTTCTAGGGGGTTAACATCACAAAGTTTACTTTGGATTCCTGTTTTTTCCATCTGCTCATAGGCAGGGCCAGTGAAAGGATATTTTGTGCTCTAGGCGAAACTTCCACCTTGCACCCCCTACCCCCACTTTATAAACTTTCAAAAATGAATACTGCATAATGTGGCACTGTTCATTAGAATTAATACACATTCGGCTTGAAAATTTATTAATTTCATTATTTAGTCTACATATTTAATGAAAATAAATGAATAACCTGACAGGGTGTGGGGCTGGCTGGCTTAGGGCAGGGGGTGCAGCAGGGGCTGTCTTCAGGCAGGGGGGTGCGGCAGGGGCTGGCTAGAGACAGGGGAGTGAGGGGCTAGCTGTCTTCAGGCAGGGGGGTGCAGAAGGGGTTGGCTGGAGACGACGGGTGTGGGGCTGGCTTCAGGCAGGGGGGTGCGGCAGGGGCTGGCTAGAGACAGGGGAGTCAGGGGCTAGCTTTCTTCAGGCAGAGGGGTGCAGAAGGGGTTGGCTGGAGACGGCAGGTGTGGGGCTGGCTGGCTTCGAGCACAGGGTTGCAGCAGGGGAGACAGGGCGTGTGGGGCTGGCTGGAGGCAGGGCAGGGGGTGCAGCAGGGGCTGGCTGCAGGCAGGGTGGCGGGTACCAGGGCCGTCCCTAGATATTCTGAGGCCCTATGCAGCCCCCCCACGGTGTGTGTGTGGTGCCCCAGGCCTGCTCGGGGTGGGCGGGAGTGGGGGGCCCCAGACCTCTGGGGGGCGGGGGGCGGGCTGGCTTGGAGGGCAAGGGGGAACCACCCCCCAGCACTCCCCAGCGGCATGACTAGGGCCGGGTCTCTGCACTTCCCCCCGCCGGTGAGTGCAGGCTCAGCCCTGCTGCAGAGCTCAGGGGAGTGAGGGCAGGGCAGGGCTGAGCAGGGGTGGGGACCCTGGGGCAGAGCCGGAGCAGCGCAGCACCCTCGGCGGCTGGAGGAGGAATGACATCACTTCCCGGCGAGCCGGAGCTGATCAAAGCCGCAGCGCCCCCTCGCACAGAGGCAGGAAGAGTTTTACACATTTAGCCAGCACCGGGTGAGCATTCCAGACATTTTGGGGCACCGCTTTTTGGCGCCCTAGGTGGCCACCTAGTTTGCCTAGTGGTTGCACCGGCCCTGCTCATAGGACCACTGGGCATTGGCTAGACTGGCAAATTTGGACCTTGAAGGATGCACATTTCCTTACATAGCCAGCTCTGAAGGCTCTTGTAATATAGGACAGGGTTAGTTCTAGTTCTTTCCTGTGTGCTTAGAGGTGAATGGCTTTGATGATATGCAAGGCCAAGGAAGTACATAAGAATTTTATCATTTCTTGGATGCCATGTTCTTTGTTCATGGATGGCTGCCAGGTAGGTATGATATGTCCCAAGGTAGCTGTCAAACTCGTCAGTGGGAAACAGTGCCTGTGACTGAGTTGAAAATAAAGTTTTGTTTCAACATGAATATAGAATTACACAACCTGTATTTTAAATTCACATTAAGTTTGTGCTTTGGAATTTAGAATTCTCCCCTTTCTGTCCTTCTGCTGAGGGGCCTCACACATTTTATTCAGAAAGGACTTTATTGCAGTGAAGACTGATGAATGCTGAAGCCATAATTAAAAACATTTTCAGGGACTTATTTAAGAAACAATATTGTACTGTTCACTGTATCATTTGATAACCCACAAAGTTCGCCTGGAAACTACCATTCTTTTTAATACCTGATCTAATATTCCTCTACTCCCCAACTACAATCAAAGGGGTATCCCTCCTACACTAACTGTTACATCCAATTAAGAAAAAGACTGCTGCTTTATACTATGCCATTCGCTGTTTGACAAGGCATATCACTAGTTCTTTTTTGATATCTCCCAATCCTGACACACCCCTCACAAACTAAAACCTCAGCCTCTCTGACATCTCTTTGTGGATGGCTAGCCACCAACTCAAGCTCAACATGGCTAAAACAGAGCTCTCATTCCTCCCCTTCAAGCTCTCCCCTTTACCTAACTTCTCAATCAATGTGGAGAACACCACCATCCTGTCACTCAGGCCCTATCCTGATCATCATCAACTTGGACCCTCTCTCTCGGTCCTCAAAACCAGGCTAGGTCTAAATCGTGTCCATTCTTGCTGCATAACATCTCTAAGATACATGCTTTTCTATCCACTCACTCAGCTAAAATTGCCATCCAAGCTCTAATCTCACCTCTTGATTACTGCAACATCCTTCCTTGGCCTTGACAAATGTGATTTTGCCCTGCTTGTATCCATTCAGAATGCTGCTACAAAGATCATTCTCTCCCAGTCCATCACTTCGTCCATGTCATCCCTCTCTTTGAATCCCTTCACTGGCTCCCATTATCTAGCTCATCAGATATAAGGGCTTTCACAGTCAATCCACCCTACCTATCATCTCTCATTCACTGTTGAGCTGTTGATGCTCACCTCCAGCCAGCCCATGATGCCAGCCTTCATTGTCCACACGTTACATTTTCAAACAAGCACCTATGTACTTTCTCCCACCCTGCCCCTCATGCTAGGGAGGAGCTCCCCATAAACATCTGCTAAGCTACCTTATCCACCTTGAAACCCTCCTCCTCTGTGATGCCTACAAGAAATTTGACAATAGTTAGGCTGCTAGTGTGCTGAGACCACTGCCCATCGTGCTGACCAATACTGTCACTGATCACTTGTACTCCCCTGTCTGTATCCCATGTGCTGACTTTGTGAGTTCCCAGCTACTCCAGGCCCTGCCCCCACTCCTCCTCTTCCCCCAAGGGCCCACCCTGCCTCTTCCTACCCCTGCTCTGCCCTTGCCTCTTCCTGCCCCCGCCCCACATATTCCCACTCTGTTCTGCCTCCTCCCCTGAGCACGCTCCCCCCCTCCCCCCCCTGCATGCTGCTGGACAGCTGATCACTGCAGCTGCTGGGGGGGAGGAGTTGATTGGCAAGGCCCACCAGCAGGCAGGAGGCACTGGGTGGGGAGGGGGAGAAGTTGATTGGCAGGGCTGCCAGCCGGTGCTGAGCACCTACTATTTTTTTCTCATGGGTGCTCCAGTCGCGGAGCACCCACAGAGTCGGCACGTATGGTCTGTATCCATCTCCTGTCTCATCTCTTATACTTAGACAGTAAGCTCCTTGAACCAGGGGCCATCTTTTTGTTTGGTGTTTGTACGGCCCCTAGCACAATGGGGTCCTTGGATGCTAGGTCTCCTAGGCATTACAGTAATATAAATTGAAGTAATATTCCTCCCACAAGCAGACCTGCAATGTAAGAGCATCCTCCTCCCATTGAAAGGGTAGAATTAAGGAGAGGGGAAAAAAAAATAACCTTCATCTGGCAGTAGGAGAACAATGTATTTTATTTACAAGTTACAAAAATGTATGGCCAACTAGGGCTTCACTTTTATCACCATGGACGACTCCTGCTCCAAAAGCAGAGGCCTCTACCACTTGAGCTAAAGGATATTATCTCCATTAGTTATTAGCAGCATAAACATGGGTGAGTAGTTCTGAGTCTAACCAATAGGCAGTAGTCGTAGCTATATACACAACACTAGCCAGTACATTATACATGCATATCTACAGTGCTCAACACAGTAGTGTCTGCTGTCAACCTTCTGGAATAGAGAGCATTGACTGTCATTCCCAGGAAGAGATTAAGAGGGCCACCAGGGGATACGATGCATCTGACCTGGAAACCAGAGTGTTTAATATATAGTGTCTTTCACTGAAGTCTCTCAAGTTAATTTAGAACACATTGCCATGAATGACAGAGGAAATATAGTATATTATTTTTCCTTTGACAGCATAAGGGTTATAAAAAAAATACAGGCTTTTAATCCTCTATTAGCCACTTTCTATATTGTGCAGACTGTGAATCATCCATTCAAAGGAGAAACCGACAAGAGAAGATTTATAGTGGCAGGAGCTGTCACTAAATACCTGCTGGATGATAAATCCACTAGGAGTTTTCAGTTTCCAGGCTCAGACTTGATGAAAAAATATAATATAAAGCACACACAATCGAGAAAAGCACAAGATGCCTCATGACCTGGTCTTACTTAATGACATGGGACATTTCTGTCTCCGGCATGATAAATTATATATAAATATGCTTAAAAATATGTTGAAAAGATACTAATAAAACAGGAATAATATTCCATAAAAATACTGAATTACATAAAATTCAGTATGCACTGTAATCTTGCTAACTTGCATTAATGATTGGGAGACCAATTGCAAAAGACTGAATTTTACAAATTAGTGAATGAACAAACAATTTAAAAAGCAAGGACATCATCATAAAATATATTTTGCTCATATACTTGATAATGAAGCTTTACTTTTACCAAAGGTAAAATAAAGTTATGAAGTCATAGCAACATGAAACTTCATCACAGTGCGCATTAGCACCATGCCAGTCCAAAATGAGTACCAGTACCAGACAGATGACGTAAGAAGGGGTTGTTGGAGTTGCAAGTCACCAATGATAGCATCTTAGGCTTGGGTCGTTCTAAGGAGGAAGATGATGTGAACTTGTATTGTATTCAAGAGTCATGTGAAAAAGTGCATGCCTCAATGCACAAGGAAAAGAATTATTTGCATTTCAGAAGTATTATTTATCACCAGACATGTAGAGCACAAGCAATGAGAGTACCAATTTCCACAAATTGACCAATAAATTTGCTTTGTCCCTGTTCTGAAACAGCCAGGGAAGAGAAGGTAGTTCAAGACTTGTCTAGACTAAGTTCACAGCAAGCTTGGATGTAAATCTACAGCATGCTGACCTGCCATATACTATCTGTTCGTGTGGACCTTGCTACTGCACACTAAAGGTTTCCTAGTGCACTCTGGTCTATTTTGTTTTGAAAAGAGTGTAGATAGTGTAGGTAAAGGTGCACTTGGGAGCATTTAGTGCATGGTAGCAGTGTCCACAAGGACACTTAGTGGCAGCATGCTAGTGAGCTGTAAATGTACACCCACCTTATGTGAACTGTTTGCCTAGACAAGCTCTCATTCTCCACACTCCAGTCAACTCTTTGCCTCACTACTTATACTGCCAATAAGGCTGTCACATTTCAGAGCTGGATTTTTTCTTGATTGTCAGGGGCCAGACCAGGTAGGACCAGCTGGTGTCCAGCTCCCTGACTAACTTCACTACTAGGCAACCATTGAACCCAGATGCCCTGCCTTGGAATTAATGGAGTAGCCACAGCCCCTCATTGGTGGCTGGTTTAACAGGCCTGCTTACAAGTCTGGCCCCTTCAGCAGATCAGTGGTTGCTCAACAAATACCACACCCACAGCTGTGCTTGCCCATGTTCCAACCCTGCTCCAGCTTCCGCTTCCATTCCCTGCTCCAGCCTGTTCCCCTCCTTTGATTCCAGGCTCTGCACTTGGCTTATGACTCTGGCTGACCCTCCGGCTCTGGCTTTCAACTTCTGTTTCTCCAGTACTGATCCTTGTCTCTTTTATGCACTTTGCCCACCCTGGGCCCAGCTTTAACCAATAGGCCAAAATCTCATTTCAATCACTAGGCCTGACCACCCCACAACCCAGTTGGCTACAGTTTGAGCAGCCTGATATAAGGGCTAGAGGCCCACCTCAATGTCATGGATCCCACTCAGGCCAATTTTTCTCTTGCAGAGCTGGTGGGAGCTATCTGGAACTTGCAGGTGCCCATCCTGCGGGTGCAGAATGCAGCCCTACAAGCCTAGGCGGCTTTGCCAGCAAACCTGGCTCTGGCCTCCCAGGAGCCAAAGCTCACACTGCCAGACAAATTTAACGGTGATCATGGGCACTTCTGAGATTTCCTAAACCAGTTCCGGCTCCTCTTTTTGATACGCTCCTAACTGTTTCCCACAGACCAGCCCTGAGTAGGGCTCATCATTAGTCTGCTCACTGGGGAGGCCTCATCCTTCGTCTCCCATCTTGTGGAACAAGGGCATCGATCAGCTGCCCAATACACCGCCAAATTCTGTTGTGGCTCTGCTGACAGTGAGTGGAATGAGGCCGCACAATGTTATCAGTTTTCAGACTGGGCTGAACAATGATATAAAAGATGCGCTTGTGCAAGTCAAACCACCATCCCATCTCAATGACCTGATTGGCCTATGTATCAGAATTGACGACTGCCTTACCAAGTGACACAATGAACAGGGCCTAATCCCTCAAGTACTCTGACCTCACAAGAGCACCCCCGATCCAGGATCCAGAACACATGCCCATCGACTGGCCCGTCCATGCCTGTCTGAGGCAGAGAAGCGCGGTGTGGCGTTGCACTCCATATGCTTTATGAAAATATGCTTATGAATGTGAATATGATTTAACTGGAATATGCTTTATGCAAAAGGTCTCTTGTAAGGTATCATTACAAAGCTTATAATCTATTGAGTGTGTTCATCCTATTTGTTTGCATGTATTATTTCTATGTCTGAAGTTAGGAGAAGAAGATATAAACTTGTATTACTGTTGTAAACATATTAAGTGGAAGCCATTAACGGTCCTTCAGAATCAATGAACTATGAATGATTTATTTACCTGCAAGCCTTCCTGTTTACGTGTGGGCCAGCCCATGGGTAATGAAGAATAAGTTCTCACAGGGACATATGACCATGTCTCCTTATGCTGAAATCCATCTTAAATCTGGTACTTTTCCATTTAGAAGGAGGGGTAGGGACCCAGACAGACAAAGGATTTCCACCTTGTGCTAAAGCTATAAAAAGGGCATGGAGCAGGACAAAGTGGTGGCCAGTCATGAGAAAGCCCCTGCTTACCACCTAAGATGTCTGCTGGAACTAACAAGGAGTGTACCAGGGGAAAGGATTGGGCCCAGACTAGGAAGGAGTCTAGTCTGTGAAAGAAGCTTATTGGAACATCTCTGAAGGTGAGATATTACCTGTAACCAGTTTCTTAATTTATTAGGCTTAGACTTGCATGTTTTTGCTTTATTTTGCTTAGTAACTTACTTCATTCTGTCTGTTATTATTTGGAACCACTTAAATCCGACTTTTTATACTTAAAATCACTTTTGTTTATTAGTAAACCCAGAGTAAGTGAATAAAACAGCTGTGCATATCTCTCTATCAGGGTTATAGAGAGCAAACAATGTATGAGTTTACGCTGTATAAAGCTTGTACAGGGTAAAACAGATTTATTTGGGGTTTGGATCACATTGGGAGCTGGGCGACTGGGTGCTGGAGTCAGGTAACCTGCAGAGCTGTTTTCACTTAAACCTGCAGCTTTGGGGGTGTGGCCTGGACCCTGGGTCTGTGATGTAGCAGGCTAGCGTGTCTGGCTCAACAAGGCAGGGTTCTGGAATTCCCAAGCTGGCAGATAAAATTGGCTCAGAGGTAATTTCAGCATGTCAGGTGACACTCCCAAGGGGATCTCTGTGACCGAGCCCGTCACACGCGGATGGTGAACTTCTGACCTGTGCCTGTATTTTGGGAGCAGCAGACACATTGTGTTGAGATGCCTTATAAAGGTCAGACCAGCTTTGGGGTTGAGAAACACCAAGCCACAGCCTTGATAAAGCGGTTTGGGCTGGGCTGGGCTGATCCCTTTCCCCCTCCAGAGATTCTTGATTTCCACCTGCCTCTGTCAGAAAAGAAGCAACCGCAAATCCATGCTTGATGCATCTGCAACTGCCATTGTAGCTCCTACTCCCGACAAGCCCAATGGTCCACCTGGAGGCCCTGGTTGATTCAGGGGCTTCAGGTAATTTTATGGACCAAGATGTGGCTAAGGCTCATGGGATCCCTGTTGTGTGTAAGAATTCCACAGGTCAGGTGGAAACCACTGATCCTGGCCTTGGGGCTGGTCACCCCACAGACTGCCCCCTTAGGGGTCATTACCCTCCAAGGGCACCAAGAGACCCTTCAGTTTGGGTTGATTTGGTCATCCTAGTCCTGGCTTGCTGCCCATGACCCCTGTATCTGTTGGGGGTCCCTAAGGGACAGTATGCTTTTGCTCCAATACTGCCAATGAGTCAGCCTGCCTGAGCACATAGAGAGAACCACTATTGTCATTGTCTGGGGACTCCCTACTGTGAAGGAACAAGCCCACCGGAGTTGGGTGCCCTCCCAACTGTCCTGTGTGCTGCCATTGAAATATGTTGCAAGTACCATGACTTTGCAGTCATATTTGACAAGGGAAATTCAGACACCCTGCCCCCACACTGTAATTACGACTGCCCAATTGACATTCAGCCAGGAGCCAAAATTCCCTTTGGCCACATGTACACCCTTTCTGAGCCAGAGCTCCAGGCCCTTTGTGTCTATCTACAGAGGGGGTTTATCTGGCCATCCACCTCTCCAGCAAGGCCTCAATCTCCTTCATTAAAAAGAAGGATGGTTCCCTGAGGATCTGAATTGACAACTGGGTCCTCAACAAGGTGACTACTTCCCCTCATTCACGTACTCCTAGACTGATTATGCTTTGCCTGTATTTTTATGAAGTTATGCCTCCATGGGACCTATAGCATGGTGCAGGTACAAGAAGATGATGAGTGGAAAAAACTGCCTTCCACGCCCGATATCAACACTTTAAATACCTGGTCATGCCATTAAGTCTGTGTAGTGCTTCTGTGACCTTCAAACACTTTATGGGACATTTTGGATCAGTTCATTATTATCTCAATGACATTCTTATTTTTCAAGTGACCAATCAGAGCACAACCTGCACAGGTGGAGTATCTTAGAAAGGCTTTTCCAGTGCCGCCTGTATGGCTAGCCAGAGAAATACCAATTCAACCAGGATACAGTAGCATCTTCCAGCTACATCATCTCCCCTGAAGAACTGGCCATGAATCCACAAAAAGTGACAGCCATTGTTGACTGGAGGCCACCCAGGGACATCCTGGAGGTGAACCACTTTTTGGGCTGTGCCAATTTCTATAGATGGCTCATCAATTGTTTCTAAGAGCTGGTTGCCCCACTCACAGCCCTCCTGCAGGCCTGACCACCCACAGCCTAGTCAGTTACACTAATGTAAATACTTGACCACAGGAATTCAGCTGATTCCGCCCACAAGTTTCACACAGAGCAGTGAACAGCCCCCAGATGCTACAGCTTTGTTACTGCCAACCTGGGCCAGAATTCCAAAACTCTGGATCTCTGAAGGTTCAAAAGGATTTTTGCCAACACTCGGTCAATAGAACTTGGGTAATAAATATGAATCATAGGACTGGAAGGGACCTCAAGAGGTCATCTAGTCCAGTCCCCTGCAGTCATGGCAGGACTGATTAGCTAGACCACCCAACAGGTGTTTTGTCTAACCTGCTCATAAAAATCTCCAATGATGGAGATTCCACAACATCCCTAGGCAATTTATTCCAGTGCTTAACCATCCTGGCAGTTATGAAGTTTTTCCTAATGTCCAATCTAAACTCTCTTGCTGCAATTTAAGATCATTGCTTCTTGTCCTAGCCTCAGAGATTAAGAACAACAATTTTTATCCCTTCTCCTTGTAACAACCTTTTATGTACTTGAAAACAGTTATATCCCCCTCTCGGTCTTCTCTTTTCCAGACTAAACAAATCCAATTTTTCAGTCTTCCCTCATAGGTCATATTCTCTAGACCTTCAATCATTTTTGTCACTCTTCTCTGGTCCACATATTTCCTGAAATGTGGCACCCAGAACCGGACACGATACTCCAGTTGAGGCCTAATCAAGGCAAAGTAGAATGGAAGAAGTACTTCTCATGTCTTGCTTACAACTCTCCTGCTAATAGATCCCAGAATTATGTTTGCTTTTTTAGCAAACAGCGTTACACTTTTAACTCATATTTAGCTTGTGATCCACTCTGACCCTCAGATCCCTTTCTGCAGTACTCCTTCCTAGATAGTCATTTCCCATTTTGTATGTGTGCAACTGATTGTTCCTTCCTAAGTGGCGTACTTTGCATTTGTCCTTATAATTTCATCCTATTTACTTCAGACCATTTCTCCAGTTTGTCCAGATCATCTTGAATTATAATCCTATCCTCCAAAGGACTTGCAACCCCTCCCAGCTTAGTATCATCCACAAACTTTATAAGTGTGCTCTCTATGCCATTATCTAAATCATTGATGAAGATATTGAACAGAACCGGACACAGAACTGATCCCTGCAGGACCCTACTTGTTATGCCCTTCCAGCATGACTGTGAACCACTGATAACTAGTATCTGGGAATGGTATTCCAACCAGTTATGCACCCATCTTATAGTAGTTCCATCTAGGTTGCATTTCCCTAGTTTGTTTATGAGAAGGTCATGCAAGACATTATCAAAAGCTTTACTAAAGTCAAGATATACCATGTCTACCGCTCCCGCCCCCATCCACAAAGCTTTCTTTGATGGGGTAACAAGCCATCAGGTTGGTTTGACACAATTTGTTCTTGACAAATCCATGCTGTTACTTATCTCCTTATTAACTTCTAGATGTTTGCAAACTGATTGCTTAATTATTTCCTCCATTATCTTTCTGTTTACAGAAGTTAAGCTGACTGGTCTGTAATTCCCTGTGTTGTCCTTATTTCCCTTTTTATAGATGGGCACTATATTTGCCCTTTTCCAGTCTTCTGGAATCTCTCCCATCTTCCATGACTTTTCAAAGAAAATTGCTAATGGCTCAGATATCTCCTCAGTCAGCTCCTTGAGTATTCTAGGATCCATTTCATCAGGCCCTGGTGACTTGAAAACATCTAACTTGTCTAAGTAATTTTTAATTTGTTCTTTTGCTATTTTAGCCTCTGATCCTGCCTCATTTTCACTGGCATTCCCTACGTTAGATGTCCAATCACCACCAACCTTCTTGGTGAAAACCTAAGCAAAGAAGTCATTAAGCACCTCTGCCATTTCCACATTTTCTGTTATTGTTTTCCCTCCTCATTGAATTATGGGCCTATCCTGTCCTTCCTCTTTCTTCTAATGTATTTGTAGAATGTTTTCTTGTTATCCTTTATGTCTCTAGCTAGTTTGATCTCGTTTTGTGTGTTGGCCTTTCTAATTTTGTCCCTACATACTTGTGTTATTTGTTTGTATTCATCCTTTGTCATTTGACCTAGTTTCTACTTTTGTGGGACTGTTTTTTGAATTTTAGATCACTGAAGATCTCCAGGTTAAGCCAGAGTGGTCTCTTGCCATACTTCCTATCTTTCCTCTTGAGCCCATAATGTCATCTCTTTGAAAAACTGGCAATTGTCTTCAATTGTTTTTCCCCTTAAACTTGCTTCCCACGGGATCTTACCTACCACAACTCCCTGAGTTTGCTAAAGTCTGCCTTCTGGAAATCCATTGTCTTTATTTTGCAGTTCTCCCTTCTACCATTCATTAGAATCATGAATTCTACCATTTCATGATCACTTTCACCCAAGCTGCCTTCCACTTTCAAAATCTCAACCAGTTCCTCCTTATTTGTGAAAATCAAATCTAGAACAGCCTCTCTAGTAGCTTTCTCCACCTTCTGAAATAAAAAACAGTCTCCAATACATTCCAAGAACTTGTTGGATAATCTGTGCCCTGCTCTGTTATTTTTCCCAACAAATGTCTGAGTGGTTGAAGTCCCTCATCACCACCAAGTCTTGTGCTTTGGATGATTTTGTTAGTTGTTTAAAAAAAGCCCCATCCACCTCTTCTTCCTGGTTAGATGTTCTGTAGTAGACACCTACCATGACATCACCCTAGTTTTTAACCCCTTTTATCCTTACCCAGAGACTTTCAACAAGTCTGTCTCCTATTTCCATCTCAACCTCAGTCCAAGTGTATACATTTTTAATATATAAGGCAACACCTTTTCCTTTCTTCCCCTGCGTGTCCTTCCTGAGTAAGCTGTACCCTTCTATACCAATATTCCAGTCATGCGTATTATCCCACTCTGTGATGCCAACTATGTCATAGTTGTGTTTTTTACTAGCCTTTCAAGTTCTTCCTGCTTATTCCCCATACTTCTCACATTAGTATACAGGCTTCATACTTCACATACAATAGCTTGATGTTTCTTACGGTTAAGAATGATGCAACTTTGTTGACTGATGCATCATCCCTGTAGAAATCAATTGCAACATCTTGTACGTATATAGTGTCCTTCACTGTCTGCAGGGTCTGAAAACTACAGAACAAAACACAAAACATAACATCATTAGTGCTTGGAAACAATTAAAATCTATTGTGTGGGGAGGTTTGCCTGGAGCTTGTTAGAGTAATCCCCTTGAAGAGACTTTTTGTTGTTGTTAGTTTTGTAACAAATTAAAATAGATTTGTTAACTTCTGTCATTTAGCAGAACCTCAGAGATTAGTAACATGAGAACTGAGAACATCTGGATATATGCTGAGACTGGCTGCTGTAGACAGTGTAGATGCAGCCACCTTTGTCAAAAGAAAACAAAATTTCAAGGCACCTCTTGGTGATAATTCAGCCTCCGTTTAGAATTACAACAAGAAAAAATGAGACTCACTGTCTTCTGAGCTGTGTTTGATGTAATGGTCACTACCATTAAACTGCATTTCAGTAATGAGGCTAAACTAGTACTTCAAGCATTCTGTTGTCTGGCAACTTCCCAGCAGGGGCAGCTCTAGGTATTTTGCTGCCCCAAGCACGGCAGGCAGGCTGCCTTCGGCGGCTTGCCTGCGGGAGGTCCCCGGTTCCGCGGATTTAGCGGAACACCTGCGGGAGGTCCGCCGAAGCCGCGGGACCAGCGGACCCTCCGAAGGCATGCTGCCGAAGGCAACCTGCCTGCCGCCCTCACGGCGACCGGCAGAGCGCCCCCCGTGGCTTGCCGCCCCAGGCACACGCTTGGCGTGCTGGTGCCTGGAGCCGCCCCTGCTTCCCAGCAACAGTGGTTCAACACACAAAATCTGAAGACAGTGATGATAGAATTTTACTATGGGCAAGAAAGCCTCAGTCACATTGAAGAGTACCTTTCGGATTTTGTTAGTAAGGACAGCATAGACACTGGAACAATATGGCAAACACACAAAAAAGTGATATCAGTAAGAGAAACAGGAGTTGATCTAACAGTACAGATTCTTGAAAAACAACATTCAAGGACTAACCTCATTTTTCTGATCTCCTAATGCACAATTCCCCTTTCCAATCTCAACAAGTACCTTTCCTCTGCTGCCAGCCCATCAAGGGAAGAGGTTGTCTCATATGTGGGTGTCTGTGCTAGCTTTGGCCAAGGTTTTCTTCTCTTCAAATGTTACAGCTTTGTGTGTGTCATGGCATTACCATGCCTTCAGACAGCAAATATGTAATTGAATGATTTTGAACCAATGCCAGAAAACCCACTTTTACTGTTCAGGGATCATTTTCAATAAAAAAAGTGTAGTTACTGGTATACGCTGATTGTACTCACGGCTAATACAATCCCCGTTAAAGTCAATGGAAGGAATACCATGGTCTTTCCATTGAGTCCAGCGGGCATTTGATCAAGTCATTAATCCTTAGGTATCAACGGAATGTCAGGGATACAAGGCAAACAGAATGCCTAGCCTAATGGTCATTAGACAACTATCTAGCCATGAAAAATAGAAAGAAGAGATTTGAGAGTGAAATACCAAAAAAGTGTTTTAAATGTTCATATTCTAGACAGTCCATCACTTTCTCTAAATACTATTATTGCCACCTAGCTCTTAAACATCTCTTTTCATCAATATCTCCTTTATAAAGTGCTTTGAGGCCTATTGCACTGGCTGGAATTGTTCTAAATGATTGCCTCTTAGTGTTTCTCCTGTATAAACTTACTAACTAATTCCCTTGACATTATGCTCTTCATCATATAGAACTGTGCAAGGGCAGCATTTGTGATCACAAGGAAGAGAAGGAACAAATTAATAACACTGCATTCCCTGCACAAAAGAATGCTCCACAGAAACTAAAGATTTTTTTCAGTGGTCTTATTGCTCTGCTTGTGTTGCAGGACTAATCTCAAGAATGAGAGAGGGACATCAGAATTGAAACAGCTCACTCCAATGCGCACACATACAGACTGCTGGGTGGCAGTCAGTCTGCCTTTAACAAGCACATTTACAGTGGGAGCCTACAATTCCCACTGAAGTTCACGCAAGTTTTGCCATAGTTTTCTTTGGGAGCAGGATCAAGCTGCTGAGGCCCTCATGTTGCATTCCAAAAACGTGGTTATAATTGCTTTTCTATTTTGAAATAGAAATTGGAATATTCTGCTTGGAATCAGTCTCCACTCCTGGTTGCTGATAAACATTGTTTATAACAGAACACAAGAAAGAAAATCCATCAAGATACAAGTGCATCTCTAGCTCTAGAACGGTACATTATTTTGGGGAGGATTAATCTGGTATCAATTTAACAATTCACAGAAAAACTTCATCAATGCTAATTGGACCAGGTAATATATATATGAGGAGGAAGCAGTACTGACATCCAGGATGGTCTGTGGGATCCAGGGATGGCTCAGTGCTAACTGGCAAAGGACATAAGGTGTACACAGAGATTTACAGGGATCCCATATCTGATGTCTACATAATATGGTGACATGTGAAGTCTCTGCCAACAGCCAGTAATGCACCAGTCATCCTAATCATTGCAAGATTTATGTACCAATATTTAAGGAGTTATGTATCTATACTGAAAACTGTTCTTAAGGTATGTGACAAACCTACTATGAAGGAACACACATCGGGGGGTCTCCCATTTATGATTAAGAATGAATTAATCTGGTATATCAGGAGAATTGAAGGAGTCACACCCTATCCTGCACCTAAGAGACAAGCTGCCAGCGGTCTTGTCTTGTGAATGGAGGGTTACAGCTAGCCTGGCTGTTAGACTCTGTGAGGAAGTCTTTGGCTGAACTAACCTTTCTGGGACAGCAGGATGTTTTGTTAGTTAAGTCTCAGCTGTAGTAGGTGTATAATGGGTTTTATTTTACATGTAACCATTTGTTTCCAATATTTTTACTTGCTATGTCTCAAATGACTAGGCTTTGTTAAATAATAATGAAAACAGGTATCAATTTAACAAATCTAAGTGCTTTGAGTTGAGGGGAGTGGTGATCCTGAGGTGAATCTGGTAAGCAAGGCTGTACTGCTGCCTTGGAAACAGTGGATCAGGGAATTCTGAGAGTGTCCAGTGAACCAGGGGCTGAACCCTCCAGGGGGGCACTCAGAGGGCTCAGGGGTTGGAGCGTGTCTATCACTAATCTGCATAGGGGCAGCAGAGCCTGCAGCAGAGCCTGCAGAGGCTGAGGGGCGAGTGCTTGTGTTGCCTGTGGCTGGTGGAATCAGGAAGCTGGCCTCTGGCAGGCACAGACAAGCTTCCTCACGCGAAGGGTAGGTGGTAGCAGATGCCTCGCAACCCTGGGAAGTGTCAGTCTGCCATCCACACAGCTTCACCTTGAGGTTTCAGTAGACTTGCCTGGAGAACAAGAATTCCATTTTATGACACCTTTCAAGGTTCTGAAATTCATTTGTGTTACACATTGGACAAGAAATGAAACTGTTGAAACGTCCATTCGTGGATAAAAAAGGCCAAGTGTTTATTTGAATCTCGCTCTCTCCCCTTCAACTGGGGAGTTCACCCTGGACCCCAGAAACCTTACCATGAAAATCAATACATTCCCACTCAATGTTTCATCTTCAATGAAACTGCATTTTGACAAAAGAGAAAAGTGCAGGTTTCCTATTGAACTGACCCTGGGGTGGGGGTGGGGGATAAGATAGTCAAAGAAGGGCACTCAGTTTGCTCAGGATTGTTAACCTGTTTTAAATGGAAGTTTGGTTCATTATTCTGAAAAGCGAGAGCACGGTAGACCCCTCCCTGCCCCCGCCCCCGCCAGCTGTGACTTTTACTCTTCACACAACCTGCGTAATAGGAAGGAACTACCTGGGCACAGTGGGGTCCAAGTAACAATGTTTACTAACTATTCACAACACGCAAGGCTTAGCTAAGTATAGATATAGAGATAGAGATACACACACACACGGGTGCTCAGACAGGGCTTCTGAAACCGATGATAGTGAGGGTCAATAGGATTTATTAGCATACAACTTAGCACATAACCATCTTTCAATAGATCTTTCCTAATCATCTGCAGGTACAGTGATCTGCTCCAATATGTCACCATTCCTACAAACACAGTCCCACCCTCCAGAAAGCCATAGCCCTGATCCAAAGCTCATTAAATGGGAGCCTTTCCTATAGCTTCAGTGAGCTATTCTTCAAGTCCTACATGAAGATCATAACAAAGGAGGAAATCTGAACCAATGTGAACTGATAATTTCTTATTTTATTTGCAACCAATTAGCATTTCTGAAGTCAACAATTTTCAATGAGGAAACGAAGGACTTTACAGCAGATTTGTGCAGGAGGGAGGAAAACCAGAGTACAACAGGATGTGCACTTCTGGGTATGACGAACAGTTGAAAGGTGCGATCCCAAGTGATTTGCACCACATAAGCTACAGGAGCAGCTATGAAGACAGAAGAGATTGAAAAAAAAATATGGATAAGATGTAAAACATTCTGTGTGATACTGTTTGTGAATGAGATTTTAAAGAGGGGATTTTTAATGTATCTTAACCCTTTATGCACAAGTCCTCTGGGCCTTTTAAAGGCAAGTCCAACAAGTTCCTCATACAGGCATGATGTACTATTCAGCCTGGGGTGCATCTGGTACCCCTTTTGCATGAGATGGACTGGGCAGCTCCTGGGTGCTGTGGTATCAGAGCAGAGGCAAAACTCCAGCTTTATATTAGACTCAGAGAAACTCCATTCGTTTTTCTTCCTATTTGGCATTCAAATTAGAAAGGGAACTTCATTTGTATGGGAAAAGTCCTTTTGCACTGCAATTTGCAAATTTCTTTGGATAAAAGTCATTCAGACAGCAAAGAGGACCTATGATTAATCAGTTTACTCATCTAAAAAGTTCACACTATTATGAGTGAATCAGTTTTCAGAGAAATTGCCAGGAACAGATGATTTAATTCCTCCAGGATTGAGTATCACACATCATTTAGCATCTCATGTGCAGTAGATCTCTGATATTTAATGAGTCACGTTCACCATCTACACAAAGACTTTTTTTATGTAGGTCTTATCTCAATGTATTGTGTTCAGTTTATCTTGTCTTAGGGTATGTCTACACTATGAAATTAGGGTGATTTAATAGAAGTCGATTTTTTAGAAATCGATTTGATACAGTCGATTGTGTGTTCCCCCACTAAGCGCATTAAGTCGGCGGAGTGCGTCCACAGTACCGAGGCTAGCGTCGAGTTTCAGAGTGTTGCACTGTGGTAGTTATCCCACAGTTCCCGCAGTCTCCGCTGCCCATTGGAATTCTGGGTTGAGCTCCCAATGCCTGATGGGGTAAAAACACTGTCGCAGGTGGTTCTGGGTACATGTAGTCAGGCCCCCGCCCGCCCCTCCATGAAAAAAATGGCAAAAAATCATTTCTCGACTTTTTTCCTGGGTTATCCATGCAGACGACATACCACGGCAAGCATGGAGCCCACTCAGCTCACTGTCACCGTATGTCTCCTGGGTGCTGCTGGCAGACGCGGTACTGCAGTGCTACACAGCAGCATCCCCTTGCCTTGCCTCGCAGACAGCAGACGGTACAATACGACTGCTAGCCATCATCATCGTCCCGTGGGTGCTCCCGGCCGACCTCGGTAAGGTCGGTCAGGGGCACCTGGACAAAAATGGGAATGACTCCAGGTCATTCTCTTCTTTAAGTTTCGTCGAATGGAGATTCAGTCCTGCCTGGAATATCTCGCCAGCTGGAGGCTTCTGCCTCAGGCTGCTCTCCCAGTCGGCAGCACCGCACAGTTGCACCTATCCCTTGCTCCCATGGCTCATGAAGCCTGTACAGTAGTAAGGAGAAGTTCAACTATAGGCTGAGCAAGTGCAGAATGCTGGTAGAATGTGCCTTTGGATGTTTAAAAGCTCACTGGCACAGTTTACTGACTCAGCTAGACCTCAACAAAACCAATATTCCCATCGTTATTACTGCTTGCTGTGTGCTGCCCAATATCTGTGAGAGTAAGGGAGAGATGTTTATGGTGGGGTGGGAGGTTGAGGCAAATCGTCTGGCCGTTGATTACGTGCAGCCAGACACCAGGGCGGTTAGAAGAGCAGAGCAGGGTGCACTGTGCATCAGAGAAGCTTTGAAAACCAGTTTCATGACTGGCCAGGCTATGGTGTGAAAGTTTGTTTCTTCTTCATGTAAACCCACCCCCTTGGTTCACTCTACCTCCCTATAAGCCAACCACCCTCCCCTCCCCCCTTTGATCTCCACTTGCAGAGGCAATAAAGTCATTGTTGTTTCAAAGTCATGCATTCTTTATTAATTCATCACACAAATAGGGGGATAACTGCCAAGGTAGCCCGGGAGGGGTGGAGGAGGAGGGAAGCACAGGGGTGGAGTAGTTGTAGGGGCGCCCCCTAGAATGGGATACAGCTCATCATAGAAGCGGCATGTCTGGGGCTCTGACACGGAGCGGCCGTTTGCCTCTCTGGTTCTTTGGTAGGCTTCACACAGCGCTGCTGCGGGTCCCTGTTATAACCTCTGTTCTTCATGCCCTTGGAGATTTTTTCAAATATTCTGGCATTTCATCTTTTGGAACGGAGTTCGGATAGCACAGATTCGTCTCCCCGTAAAGTGATCAGATGCAGTACCTCCCATTTGGTCCATGCTGGACCTCTTTTGCGATTCTGGAACTCCATGGTCACCTGTGCTGATCAGCTCCCTACGCTGGCCAAACAGGAAATGAAATTCAAAAGTTCACGGGACTTTTCCTGTCTACTGGGCCAGTGCATCTGAGTTGAGAGTGTTGTCCAGAGTGGTCACAATGGAGCATTCTGGGATAGCCCCCGGAGGCCAATACCATTGAATTGCATCCACACTACCCCAAATTCGACCCAGCAGGGTCGATTTCAGTGCTAATCCCCTCGTCAGGGAGGAGTACAGAAATCGATTTTAAGAGCCCTTTAAGTCAACAAAAATTGCTTCGTCTTGTGCACGGGTGCAGGGTTAAATCCATCTAAACTCATAGTGTAAACCAGGGCTTAGTCTCACATCCACAGCAATGTGCAGTTACATTCACAGTGAGGTGTGGCAACACAGCCCCTCTTTACTCCCAGAAAGCTAAGACAAGCCATACCTTCCTAGTGACTTGTTCAAGCTAACTGAGGTCAATGGACAAGTTGATGGTAGGTGAAGTAAGAGATTGTTCTCATGGTTATAGCCTTGTTTTCAGTATAAAATGAGCCAGGGCGAGCTGAGTTGCTACACGATGTCATGTTCATTACGCAAGAGCATTTTATTTGTTCGTTTTTTAAAAAAAGAATAATTGCTATCACCTAACAAAAGTAAATTGTTTGCCTAATTGTTTTGTGAACAGGAGGAACTAATTGCATAGACTAGAGTCAGAAATATGTGAAATAGACATTACACTAGCTTCCCAGCATACATCTGCCAATGCAGCCTAGTTCTGATCTACGTAAGGCACAGTTGTATTGCCCCTTTACCAATAAAGTTCCAGTTCTTAACACAGGTCCATGCAGACCCGGGGGAGGGTCCCCTAGCATATCATCTTGAAGTCTGAGACCTACATATGCTCTTAAAACTTATTCCTGCAAGGTGCGAAGAGTCCTCAATTCAAGGGGAGTTGGTGCTCCACCCCCAGCAGGATCAAGCCCTTAGTTCAGAGTATTCCAGACATTCCATCAGCACCATGCTTTCAAGTTAAACAGAGCAATTTATGACTTTAGATTAGAAAAATATCAGTAGGATCCTGTATCAGATTTGCTAAGGTTCATTAAAGAATAAGGGACATGGGGGTGTTTGCTACTATTGCAGTCCCCAGTGTCTGTGTCCTTTAGTATATTCTAGTCCAGGGGTAGGCAACCTATGGCATGCATGCCCAAGGCAGCACACGAGCTGATTTTCAATGGCACTCACACTGCCCGGGTCCTGGCCACAGGTCCAGGAGGCTCTGTATTTTACTTTAATTTTAAATGAAGCTTCTTAAACATTTTAAAAACCTTATTTACTTTACATACAACACTAGTTTGGTTATATATTATAGACTTATAGAAAGAGACCTTCTAAAAAGGTTAAAATGTATTATTGGCACGTGAAACCTTAAATTAGAGTGAATAAATGAAGACTCAGCACACCACTTCTGAAAGGTTGCCAACCCCTGGTCTAGTCCTTAGTGGAAAGCTCTAATTTACATCCAGCTGATGCAACACCAAGGGGCCATTCCAGCAGATGGGAATAGCTGGAGCACAAAGGTGCATCAGCCATGCCCCTACTAGGACTGAAAGTGCCTTCTTTTGAGTTTGGACAGCACCTGGCACTTTGTGGGTGCTACTGAAAATAAATACATAAAATAATAAATGAATGTTTACTACAGTCTCAGAATCAGTGTTCTTATTCTGTGTTTTATACACTTATTTTGTGTGTTTTATACAGCTTGATTACAGATACCTCCTTTAAATTCACTATGTGGTATTTTAATACATTTATGGGTGCTCTTGGAAAGAGTACAATTATATCAACAACTACTTGAAAACCTACGTACTGAGAACAACAACTCTCGATGAATAACCAAAAAACACAAACTAGAAATGTCAAATTTCTGTAAATATTCCCAGCTGTGACCACACTTCCACAAAAAAAAAATCAGAATGGGCAGATGTGTCAGCTAACGTCCAAATCTGAAGATGAATTGATTAAGGCCTGGTCTACACTAGGACCTTAAATCGAATTTAGCAGCGTTAATTCGAACTAATCGCTCAACCGTCCACACCAGGAAGCCATTTAATTCGAACTAGGGGGCTCCTTAGTTCGAATTTGGTACTCCACCCCGACAGGTGGAGTAACGCTAAATTCGCACTTGCTAGCTCGAATTAGGCTAGGTGTGGATGCAAATCGAACTTAGTAGCTCCGGGAGCTATCCCACACTGCACCACTCTGTTGACGCTCTGGACAGCAGTCCGAGCTTGGATTTTCTGAGCAGCCACACAGGAAATGACCCAGGAAAATTTGAATTCCTTTTCCTGTCTGGACAGTTAGAATCTCATTTCTTGCTTTGACATCGGGGCGAGCTCCGCGGCACCTGCAACGATGCAGAGCTCTCCAGCAGAGGAGTCAGCCCAATGGAAGAATAGAAAGAGATCCCCAGCATGGACAGACCGGGAAGTCCAGGATCTGATCACTGTGTGGGGCGAGGAGTCTGTGCTGTCGGAGCTGCGCTCCAACAAGCGTAATGCAAAGACCTTCAAGAAGGTCTCCCAAGCCATGACACAGAAAGGATACAGCCGGGATGCAATGCAGTGCCGCGTGAAAGTCAAGGACCTGAGGCAAGGCTATCAAAAAGTCAGAGCAGCAAACGGACGCTCCGGAGCACAGCCCCAGACATGCCGCTTCTACGAGGCACTGCATGCCATTCTCGGTGGGTCTGCCACCACTGTCCCACCAGTGACCGTGGACTCAGTGGATGGCATAGTGAACCAGGACAGTTCCTACTCGATGTTCGCCGATGGGGAAGACGACGAAGGGTCCGTGGAGGAAGGCGCAGGTGACAGCGAACACAATGCCGCTTTCCCTGACAGCCAGGATCTCTTCCTCACCCTCACAGAGATCCCCTACCAACCCTCCCCGGCCGTGAACCTGGACTCAGAGTCAGGGGAAGGATCAGGCGGTAAGTCGTATAAACAAGAAAACATTTATTTGTACGAAAACATGTATACAAAAAATAGAAATTCTATATCTAAATACTATATCTAAAAGTTTTTAACGGGAAACTATACGAACAGTAGGTCCACACAGATTGGGATGGAACAATAGTCCTCCATGGACAATTCCACAAATTCGTTAAAAAGTTCCTCAAATACCCTCCGCAGGAGGTTTCTAGGAAGAGGTGCCTTATTTGGTCCTCCGGTGAAGCACACTCTTCCACGCCACGACATCCGTAGAGACTGGGGAACCATCGCCTCAACCTGCATGGCTGCGTAGGGTCCCGGTCGGTGAAGTGCTTCCCTTAACATCCTGTCTTTCTGTACTTGAGAGACCCGCCTCAGGGTAATCTCGTTCATGAAGTGCTGCATCTAATTAGGGCAATTAGCGAATAGTTACTGTTCTTAATGGTTTACTTATACTTTGCATAACAAAGCCCCTCGCTTAGCAGCCACGTGCTGTAGGCCACAGAGGAAAACCATACATTGATCTTTCCCCTGCAGTGTCGGGAGTGGCTGGAAAAGGGTCATAGTATCTGATTTCCAGATTGCCTTTAGCAGGAGGGCACAGCTATCCGTTAACTGATAAGCATAATGTACTGTAAGGCTTACCAGGACTGTCTGCTAGACGAATTCAGCTCTCTCTCCCGACTTCTCCGCTCTCCTGTGCAATGCCGCAGCCAATCAGAGCGTAGCCCAAAATGTCGTGCTTCTCTTGAGACCACGTGAGACTTGTTGCCCGGTACGGTCTTGTTCATAGAAATTGACTAGACGGTGTTCACTGTTCGCAAAAATGTATCTGTTCAAGGAAATCACTAACTTTCCCCATCACACAGCTTCGGCTCTTTCCCGGACTGCCCCGGCATCCCCCTCGCAGAGACTGGCAATGATTAGACGGCGAAAGAAGAAGACTAGGGACGAGATGTTCGCTGAACTGATGGCCTGCTCCCGAGCAGAGGCTGCAGAGCAGAAACACTGGAGGGAGACCCTATGTGAGCAGCATCGCACACTCATGGAACGTGAGGATAGGTGGCGGCAGGAAGACCAGCAGACCACCCAAACGCTGCTTGGTCTCATGAAGGAACAAACGGACACGCTTCGTCGCCTTGTTGATGTCCTGCAGGACCGCAGGCTGGAGGACAGGGCCCCCCTGCAGTGTCTCTGCAATCTCCCTCCCCCGCCAAGAAGTCCTGGCCCCCCCTCACCCAAAAGTACAAGACGGAGGGGCGGTAGGGGCCGTGAGAACTGTCACTGAACCAGAACAGAGCGACCGTGTACCCCGCACTTCTCATGTTAGAAATTTGTAGAAGTGCTTCCCTTATAGGCTCAGCCAGTCCCAAATCCAAGGTTCATCCCCCCACTGTTTATTAGATTAATAAAAGATGTTTGGTGTTAATCACTGTTTCGGTCATGTCTTTCCTGTCAGAGGATTTTTCGGTGTATGGGGTGGACAGGGGTTTCATACTTGCACAGTATAGCCTACAGTACCAGGGTACAGACTTGGGGAAAGGATCAACTGCGGGGCACACACACACTGCAGTCAGTAGGCACCAGGGTCATTCTGTGTTGTGTATGCTGCCCCTGGTCATTCCGTAATGTGTATGCTTGTCCAGGGTCCTAGCGCCTGCCACGCCATTAATGTAAAGGCAGGCTGCCCTTACCATGCACTTCCAACGGATCAACGAGCCTATCCGCTGCCCTGAGCCCCAACAAGAGCCCTCATCCACGGACAGATACTCACCCTTCTCCCACACCCATCACCCCTTCCTACGCACAAACCCGCAGCCCACTGCCGTCATCCAAACCCCTATGCAAAGAAGGCACCACTCGCCCCTTCCTGCAAACCCTCCCCTTCATGCAGAACCACTTTCAGCCGTCCCCCACCCCAGAGACTTATGTAGGAGCAGGAGGATGTCAGTCCTCTATGGAGGAAGCGGTCTGTCGTCAGTGCACACCGTGCCCAGCACAGTATGCATCCATGTTTCAACACCAGAACAGAAATGCAAAGTAAAACAAAGATTTATTAATAATGAGTGTAACAATTACTTTGCTTTAAAACGTGCTTTGGAAGTGGGGGAAACTTGGAGAACGCGGCATGTAGCCGCAGATCGAAATCGACACAAACAGACACAGGCCCAGGGTCAGTTTCTCTTGAAAGCAAGTGGAGAGTCATAGGTTACCCTGATCTCCGAGGAAACTTGCTTTCAAAGCCTCCTGGATACACAGCGCTTCCCGCTGGGATATTCTCTCGGCACGGCTGTCTGGCTGAGCGTAAACTGCAGCCAGGCGATTTGCCTCAACATCCCATCCGGACAAAAAGGCCTCGCCCTTGCTCTCACACAGATTGTTCAGCAAACAGCAATCATCAATAACTACGGGGATATTCTTTTCGCTGATGTCCGAGCGAGTCAGTAAGCTCCGCCATCTCCCCTTGAGACGTCCGAAAGCACACTCCACCACCATTCTGCACTTGCTCAGCCGGTAGTTGAAGAGTTCCTTCTCTCTCTCTCTCTGTCCAGGGCGCCTGTATAGGACTTCATGAGCCAGGGCATTAGCGGGTAGGCTGGGTCCCCGAGGATCACTGTAGGCATCTGCACATCCCCAACCGTTATTTTGTGGTCCGGGAAGAAAGTACCTGCCTGGAGGAGTCTAAAGAGACCAGAGCTCCTGAACACACGCGCGTCATGAACCTTGCCCATCCACCCGACGTTGATGTTGGTAAAACGTCCCCTATGGTCCACCAGTCCTTGCAGCACCATGGAAAAGTAGCCCTTTCAGTTAATGTACTCGCTGTCCTGGTGGGCTGGTGCCAGGATAGGGATGTGAGTCCCATCTATAGCCCCACCGCAGTTTGGGAATCCCATCGCGGCGAAGCCGTCTATGATGACCTGAACGTTTCCCAGGTTCACTACCTTTGAGAGCAGTTGCTCAACGATTGCGTGGGCTACTTGCATCACAGCAACCCCCACGGTAGATTTGCCCACGCCAAAGTGGTTCGCTACTGACCGGTAGCTGTCTGGCGTGGCAAGTTTCCAGAGGGCTATGGCCACTCACTTCTGCACACTCAGGGCTGCTCGCATCCGGGTGTCCTGGCGCTTCAGGGCAGGGGCCAGCAAGTCACACAGTTCAAGGAAAGTGCCCTTACGCATCCTGAAGTTTCGCAGCCACTCTGTTTCATCCCAGACCTGCAGCACTATGCGGTCCCACCAGTCCGTGCTTGTTTCCCAGGCCCAGAATCTCCGTTCCACAGCATGAACTTGACCCATTGCCACCATGATCTCCACTGCCCGGCGTACCCTGCTTTCTGAGAGGTCTGCGCCACTCTCCTCACCGCACTGCCGGAGCCTCCTCGCCCGATTTCTCAGCAGCTGACCGTGGAAGAGGTGGACGATAAGGTGCGAGGAGTTGACAACGGCCATAAGTGCAGCGATGATCGCAGCGGGCTCCATGATCGCAGTGCTGTGGCGTCCGCGCTGTAACCGACCAGAAAAGTGCGCGAACAGATTTCCCGCCGGCACTTTCAGGGAGGGAGGGCGGTTGTGAGTGACGGTTGAATGATGACAGTTACCCAAAACCACCCTCGACACATTTTTCCCCCAGCAGGCATTGTGAGCTCTTCCCAGCATTCCAATGGGCAGCGGGGACTGCGGGAACTGTGGGATAGGTTCCCACAGTGCCCCGCTTCCAAAGTCGACGCTGGCCCCGTTACTGTGGACTCAGAAATTCGAATTAGTGTATTTAGTATGGATACACAAATTCGACTTCATAAGGTCGAATCCACAAATTCGAACTAAGTTGATTCGAAATAGTCTTGTAGTGTAGACAAGGCCTAAGACAAAGAAGCAGAACAAAAGCACTAATTCCCAAACGCAGTGCAGCCTAAGAGAGGCAGAAAAAAAGAGGAGTAATCCCATATAGAAAAGAAACAGGATGCAGGATTTCAATGTAGCCAAAAGGAACATACCTGAATGCAGCCACACACCACACACAGTTCATAACACCATCTCTTCACTCATCCTGCATTTTATATAAACCATTTCTCTCTCTCTCTCTCTCTCACTCACTCACACACTCTCACACACACACAAAGATGAAGAACTTGTACCCCTTTAATTTCTGCTGGAGAGGTTGTGAGCCATTGCGCGCACAAGTTCTGGGACTTCTCATGGATTCAGATATACTGGCCACACATATACAATCCCCTACAAAGTGTCTTTGTCTTGAACTTGTAATCAAACTGTATAATACTCTTTTCTTGGATATTCACCCTCACTCCCCTAAAAGCACTGCAAAATATAAAGAATAGCATGTAATGCATCATTATGTTATGACTCATGCCCCACCCCCCAAAAAAACCCACTACAATGCAAATTGCAGCCCAGAACAAACAAACAATCTGAGGACCAAGATTGCCTTTAGAGATATACTAAACATATGAGAAAAAGAAACAACTTCCACCCAGGCACATACATATCACCATTGTATATTAATTGTTCAGTGCCAACAACCTGTGCAGTGCCATACAAGTCAAGGAGTTCAGAATCTAGTAGACAAAAAGACAGAAATGACAAGACAGTGGGAAATGCAAAGGAGGTGCATTTGAAAAGCTGTCTTCAAACAGATCTTAATACACTTTAAATAATTTCACTTAGTCCCTGCAAAAGACATGGTCATTGGTGCTTCAAGTAGAATTTTCCAATGCCAAGAAGATCATCAGAACTGGCAAGTTGAGGCCAAGAATTTAACAAGATTTAAAAAGTAATTGGATTTTTCTGTGAATATCAAGAATAGCCAGTGTTGTCATAATCAATTATGACAAATTTTGAAAGGGTATTAAACTTCATGATTCAGGTCTTAAGAGATCAGGATGAGACCTACGCGACAGGCAGATTATCCCACCTTTGCCTACTGTGGTGTTTTACTTTCCTCTGAGGCAGCTAACCCTGGCACCTCTCAGAAACAGGATACTCGACTCAATCAACTTTAGTTCTGATCTAGTATGGTAAGTGCCTCTGTTCCTACAAGTACTTTATGCTGCTGTTGAGCTTTGTGAAGCCAGTGCTCTCCGCTGTGCTGGAGAAGAAAGTCTATATACTTCATCACCAAAATATTTCCTCAATCAGATACAAAATTACCCAGCTCTTGCTATTTAACCTGTCATACTATCAGGATCATAACCTGAATAATTATGGAAATTATTCAAATGTAACAGCTAGTAATACTGTAACAGCAAGTGATATAAAATACATTACTATTAACAAGTTGCTTAGCAACTGAACAACATTAAAGCTTTCAACATATGAAAAAGGTAGAGGAAGTAAAAGAAGATTAATCTTTTCTCCCAAATGTAAAATGTGTGACGCTGGGAATCAGAATTGTTTTCTAATTGACAATCTCTCTCTTGGGTTTTATACAGCCACCCAGCACATAAAATCAATGGCAACAGCAGAGTCCTTAGTGGACTTCATGGAGTCTCTGGCTTGTCTTCCTTTCTGAGGGACAAAAGCCCTGCTTGGGACATGGTAGGTTTTGGTGGGTTGGATGGTTGATTTGTTTGTTTCAGTTCTCTCCTTAACTGTTTTCCTTTCAGTCTTTAGTATTATACACAAGCTGGCTTATTGTAAAGAAATGTGCATGTGTGCACACTCCCACACACCATACTATTTTCTAGATTTCCTGGATAAAATAGCCCAGGAGGTACTTTTTAGCTGTCTTCTGTCATTCATTACCTGCTTTCTGAATCTTTTTATAGGGCAATGCCAAAGCCTAACTTTGAGTTTTTAAACCGGAGAGACTCCGTGAATTAAAAGAAGTTGTCCTTTACAAAAACAAAACAAAAAAACCACTATTACAAGACACTAAGGCCCCAATCCTGGAATCTGATCCATACAGATAGATCTGTGCAGCTGCGCAGGGCCACGTTTACTTTGATAAGGCTCCCCACAAGCATAAAGGTCCACTCATGCAGATCAGACTGCAGAGTCATAGTGCAAAAAACACACATTGAACGTCAACTTGTGAATGAGTAAATGAAATCTAGATTACATTTAAGGTTTTGGGGCAGGGACTGTACTTCATCCTGTGTTTGCAGAGCACAAAGCACAATGGAGTCCTGACCTGGTTGACCTCTAGGCACAATGGCAATATAAATGATAAATAAATAATCATTTTAAGATGGACAGGCTATGTTGTTCTGAAGTTTGATGTACTAGTGTTTCAACTCTTAGAGTGAGGGTTCCGCCTAAGATCATACATGAACATTAGTTGGGTGGTCTCAATCTAGTCTATAGCACAAATGCACAGTTTGGCACAAGCTAGCATAGCTGTCAGACAGGAGATGCCCTCTGCTGGAATAAGCAAGCTAGGTATTGCAAAGTGAACAGAACTCTGGGAAACAGGTTGCAAAATACAAGCCCTCACAATGCATGGCTGTAGACACTGTGGTTACTGCCGCTTTCATGAGCACAAAAATTAACATTCATTCCAACAACAAAAAAATTAATTTCATATTTATGACCCAAAGTGGTAGAGGGGTAAAATCTTAATTCCAGTGACAGTTAGAAATACTGATATGTAGGTGATGCACAAAGATAACTATTCTTCAGTAACTCAACAGCAAGGAACTTAAACAGCTACTCATTTCCCATAGTGGGTCTTAGTTAAGAAATTTACAAAAGCATCCAGATGTTTAGTGAATGTCATGCACTGTCAGATTTTATTAAACCCATTTAAGAATCCTACACCTAAAGCAACTGGCATAAACAAACCCCATTTCCTAAACATCAGAAATACTGCAAGAAAAACTAAGGTGATGCTGCTTTAATAGGGGAGTCTGGAAAGTATAAAAACATGCAATAATGGTAATGGTACAGGAATTTCTATTTCTAACAATACATGCAGATACTTTAAAAAAAATGTTCTATTCTCTGATGTTAGTGGCAAACTTAACACCAAGATTCCAGTAAATTAATCTACTCTCCTCTGTAAAGTTGGGTTGTATGTATTTTACAAGGGTTCAAGCAGAGAACTCAATTTATTTTTAATGGTGCAACAGGCCATCCACTAACCTGTTGTTTAAGAGCTTCTTAGAGGATGTCTGGGGACATATTTATGACCATCCAAAGCTGCACTCTGATTGCTGGGTTGGACCTTTTCCATAGCATCCCAGACGTGCACAAGCTCACAATGATGCACAGGCAGAACCTCATTACTCAAAACAAACTAACAAAATCTCTCTCTCTCTCTGACCACATTATGTTCAATGGGTGAAGGGGGGAAAAAAGGAGAACTTCCTTTCTTTTCTTGAAGAGAAAACCCTGCCCTTCCACCTGTGCATTTGAAAGTGTTTTATTTTTTAATATAAAGCCACACAGATGTTGGTGCATTTACAGTGAAACCTATAAACCTACACTTTGACACCTGAATGCCTGAAGTTAAGCTCATACACACAAGGGACACGATTTACAAATGTGTTGAACAAGTGCAGCTCTCATGGAGTTCCAAGGGAGCAGAGGATGCTCAACACTTCTGAAAAATCAGACCACTTTTGTGTAGGTGCCTGCCACTATTCATTTTGGAGCCTAACCTTCACACAACCAGTTTTCAGAACATTGGCCTCAAGGTTTCAGCAGTGCTTCAATTCCAGGTGACTGGGGGGTAGGAGGGAATCCTTCCATTTTTACTGAAAAAAGGGCTCTCTATAGTTTCTCCTCCCCCACAAGGGCTCTCTCTAGTTTATTTTCCAGTCAAATCAGAGAGACAAATTGTCATGGTGACAGGTGCCACTCACTTCTTGAGCACCTGCTCTTGCTACATCTAGTACAGCAGGCCTCTTCCTACTCCTGGCACTCCCGTAGATTGTCAGCCTCTTTAGGCAGGTGTTCAGTGGCTCAGCCCTCTGGCCAAGTCACACACAGTAGGAATGGATGAAGAAACAAATGAACCCCTTCCAACAGAGATCCATCAAGGACTATTTCTGTGCCCTTATTAGTGTCTTCAGCCCTGTCTCTGGGCTCTTTGAATCTAGCCCCTTTGTCAGGCTTTTCATAAAGAGTCCAGCCAGAACAGTCAGTCTGCAATCACCAGGTCTTCAGCCCTGTCTCTGGACACTTTTGCTTAGACTTTTAAACCAGCCACATCCCCTTTCTAGGGCTTAGGCCATTCCAGCACTGGCTGGTGGAGGGAGAGGGACCCTATACACAGGAGCCACATACTGCTCCCTCCAGTTCGCTGCTGCTTTTCCCACGTAGCCCCCTTCTCTTTGCCCTTACCTCCAGGCTGAAGTTCTCTGAGCTTCCTCCTCACCACAGAATTAAACTCTCTCAAGCACCTCTGACCAGCAAGAGGCACCCTACCTTGCTCCCCTGGTCCCATCAGGAACTGACATGTTTAGGGCCTGCAGCTCCTTTTATCTGAGCCTGCTGGGCTCTGACTGGCTGCTTCTGTGCAGCCTTTCTAGGCAGGTCTGGAGGACCCACTTCCACTGCTCCTTCCTGGAGCAGGATGTAGTAGGACCATGGGCTGCCAGCAGGGGGCCTCAAAGGGCCAGGTACAGCCTATCACAGTCACACTCATTTTTAAGGGTTCCCCCCTTCACTTTCAAATGTATGGAGCCTGAATCTCCTTTCACTTACACTGATGTAAATCAGAAGTCACGTCACTTAAGTCAGTAGATTTACACCAGGGTAAGACTGGTTTAAGCAACAGGATAATCCAACCAATGTATCCATAGATGGATATTATCCCATATCACCTTTGATATTTTTATGGCTGAAGCTGTAGAGTAGGAGAGGAAAGATGGCCCAATGGTTGAACACTAACCTGGGACTTGGGAAACCTAGGTTCAATTCCTTACTCTGCCATAACGCTTCCTGTGTGACCTTAGGCAAGTCACTTGGTTTCTCTCTGTCTCAGTTTCCCAACCTTAAAATGGGGATAATAGCACTTCCCTACTTCATGGGGGTATTCTGAGGTACTCCCAGGGCTGGATCCACAAAGGGACCTAGGTGTTGCAACATTCAGTGTCATGGTGCCTGTAACACAGAGACCCACAAAGCCTGGACTAGGTACCTAGGCTCCCCATACAATGAACTGAGAGTGATATGTGCCTAAGAATGCAATCCATAGATGCCAGCATTGATTGCAATGGGACTTCTGCACATGCTTGAATGCTTTGTTAAATCAGGGCTTAAACTGGGAGCTGCCCATTTTACCATCTTTAATTTTTATAAAAAAGAGAGTAAGAGAAAAATTGCAGCTGAGTAACCCAGTTGCCAGTGGGACTTGAAGGAATAGAGTATTGAGGGGCAAGGTACCTAACAGTGCAGGGTTTTAAAGTTTAACAACTTGAGAGAGAGAGAGAATGAACAGGTTAGAAAAATTAACAAAGAAGTGTTTTTAACTTTTTCACTTGTTTCCTCCTCATTTCACTAGGAACTACTTGCAGAGTGGAAATACATACACCTCTACCTCGATATAATGCTGTCCTTGGGAGCCAAAAAATCTTACCATATTATAGGTGAAACCACATTATATCGAACTTGCTTTGATCCTCCGGAGTGCACAGCCCCCGCCCCCCCACGGAGCACTGCTTTACCACATTATATCTGAATTCATGTTATATCGGGTCGCAGGTGTATATTGTGTAAATCCCCATAAAAGCACCTTTTAAATGTTTGTTTTATTTCTTTAGATTTAACATTAACAAGAATGCTCCCATACAATCATTGAGTAATAACCAGTCAGCATCATGAATACTCAGATACAAATAAATTAATCCCATTAAGCAGCAACCTGGAATAATCAAATAGACGTAACAATAAAATTTGAAAAACTCCAGAAAAGCTTCTCACCTGCAAGTCATACTCTGCAACATGCCTCCCCACCCAAACTCCCAAGCATGTTTTTTTTAAATGGTTTTTAAAAGTCAAATTAATGATTCATATTATAGTACTGGTAAACTACTCATGGAGTGCATTAGTAGGCTATTGGTAATTATTGAGTTATTGGCTTCAATCAATCCAGGGCTGGATTAAGGCATCTGTACTACAGGCCCATATCTAGGGCCCCCAGTTCCTGGAATGTGCGATTAAGTCAGAATTTAGAGCAGAAAGTCTCCATCCCTCATGGTTGTGAAGAAAATCTTGACAATATGATCTGAGTGTACCCAATTCAGTGATGATTCCCTGGATCTGTAGAGAGCCAGAAACAGTAGCTATGAGAGATGCCCCATTCATCGCAATGTTAACTCCAAGACTGCTAATCTGGAAGGCCATGCCAACACCAACCTAACAGAGGGGGGAGAGAGAGAGAGAGAGTTTATGGCAGGGAGAGGTGAATGTAGACAAGCCCTTAGTTCTCATTGGCTCACATTGAAATGCTGCATTTGTTTCTTACCTCCAGTCACGGGGCACAGTTAGGAAAAGCAGCATGTGAAATTAAAACAAATTCAACCTGGTACAACTAATGTAGCATGCTATCCCCATTACAGCTTACCTGAGTTACCATGAACATTTGAAACTTTCATTGTAGCATTTGCTGTAACATAGTAACTGGTGCCAAGGATCTTCCTGATCACTTTTGCCTCCATATTATTAGCCAGCGGAGAGAAGGGACTGAACCAACCCCCCAGATCTGAGCACACTTGAAGTTTGAAGCATTAAAAAAATAAGACTGAGTTTTGTGATACGAGTTCATCTGTACTCCATACCTGCCAACATCTGAGAGCTAGATAACAGGGCATTTGGGGAAGGATGCATGGTTAAATTCCATGTAAATACATTGGAGTAGGGAAGCTTCTGAAGGGACACTGACTTTTTTCCCCTCTTAAAAATAGGGACACGGCTCCTCCTGCCCTATGTAAGGATAATTGAGCCCCACTGGCTACTGGTAAGAACGGAATGAAAATACCATGAGAGAGCCATGGAGGACAAGCTGAGTAGATATGCTTCTCTTTGGCTTCCACTGTATATGTGCTGAAATCATTGGGTTTGCATAAACACTAGCACTTATTGAATTTATAAATGTATTAGAATAGATTAGATACAGAAGTGCAAGATGTCCCTCCAAAATATACCTGGATAGATGCAACAGGATTCCTGCCAAGCTGCCATCACAATGAACAAAACAGGAAGTACAATTGTTGCCATAATTTCAGACTGCAGAGAGAAAAAAATTATCAGCATTCAGGGGCATTAAGACAGAGTCTTAGCATTTGAAGGGAAACTTTGGTTAATTTTTCCAGATTTTAGCCCCTCCACCCAGTCCCCCATGAGAGAGGATGTAGAGATGAAATAAGTTTTCTAATAAGACAACAATGAAGCAATAAATCTGTACTCTGCCCTGCTCAGAATAAAATGATAGCAAATAAAATATATAGCTTTGACTAACTGTTGAAATCAGCAAAGATGAAACAGAAGGTACAGACTGGAGCTTAATTAAGTGTCCTGCTTGCAAAATCTTATGTTATTGGAAACCAGAAACCTTTCACCTATAAATGTTTGCTGAACTTGAATTTTTGGTGATATGTCTGACAAGATATTGTTTTTCTGCTTCCTCAACTCAGTGAGTGTATGGGCAGACACTTACAATATCCTGAAACTGTAGAATATGGTGTTATAGATAATGCCGTTATATTTAATTGGTGAAATTTGTTTCATATTTGCATATACACGAGTGTGTCTGTATCGTGCTGTTTAGCTCTATGTGTACTGAAATATTAAGAAAAGAAAAGAAAAGAAAAAGAAAAAGAAAAGAAGCTTAAAGTCAGTGTAACCCAGCTTCACAACTCTGTTGCCACTTTTAGTGCCTGTTACAAATGTAATTATCTTCAGTAGCCAGACTATCCAAGGCATGTAACTGCATAATTAGGGGCTCTTCTGGTTTGTCATTATGGTAAGTTAAATAAGATTTTTTTAAATGGCTTGATCTTATCTGTTGTTTTCTACTGCGTCATCTGAATTTTCTCGTTGGCTATTAATAGGACAATTAATAAAAAAGGAAACATTTTGTTCCTGTTTTCCAGTAATAAGTCTTGCTAATTTCCATTGCAAATAGTTTTCCTCAGGCTTTGGAAAAAAGCATTGCATTGATAATAAGTCATTTATTCCTGTGAATAGTAAGCCTCTACTTTACAGCTGATAACAAACAAGTAAACATTTTTCTTCAGAAAAAAACTCTAAAATGCTTCAAAATGACCTCTGATGCACAACCTGACTTTTATCACTGATCTGAAAGTGGCTGGTTCTCCCCCACACCTCCTCCCTCACCCATAATAGAATATTGGCTGAGGCTCAGGACCGGGGAAAATATCCAACTTGTTGACACACATTGATGTACCTACTGATCGAATACTATGCATGCAACCAAGGCCGTGAAAATAGAGCACCAGACTTGAGTAATAGGGTCAAACAACAATTAAGCAGAGGTGGCCCACAGATATCAGGAGGTCATTAAAACTCTCGGGCTCTGACAAAGACAATTAGTAAAACCAGATCTACTGTTAAAGCAGGCTGAAAATGCCATCTTCTCACGAACAGTGAGACGTTCCAGCACTTTGTGGCTGTATACCTGAAAACACTCTACTAAGCATTATTATCCCTACAGAAGGAAAAGACAAGGCCCAGAGAGTGACCTGCCCAAGGTCAAATGGCACAGCTGGTAATCACACGTATCCCAAACTCCCACCCCAGGTACGTATCCACTGGACCACACTTCCCTCCTTTATACGAAAAGTAATAACGATTTTGAAGAATATATTCCAGTAAAGTAACCTGTTGGCTTTTCAGAGTGTGAAGCACATCATCACAATGGGGAAAATATAATATTCCCTTTTAAATGGCCAAAGATATGCAAATGGCCAATTTACAATTCCTGATCTGGCACCATCTGAACGTATTTTTTTTCGTATATATTTACCCAAACTGTAAAGTCTGAGATTGGCAGCAGCTAACAAAGAGGTCTCCCTTTCTGGTAACTATTATGATGAGATGGCATCCTAATTAAAATATCGATTACAATAGACTCGTTATGAATACTTTTCATTTCTGTAAGAATTTCACACAATATAAGATTTTGCAAGAAAACCACTATTTATGCAGATGTCACTCCGTTAACAAGTCATACCCATTGTGAATAGGCCCATCCCACTCCTTGACCTCCATAGAATTGGCCCAATAGTTGTAAAATGAACATTTGCCAAAGGTTATGTTCAGTAGTATAGACTCATATGCTGAAAACAGGTATGCAAAGTGGAAAGAGTTGCCACAGGATATGAATGTGCAACAAATACATTAACAGAGGCTCTGTCACAGGGTAGCTGTTCCCTGTGGATAGACTAGGCTTAGCGCCCCTAGACCAGAGCACAGGAATCCGATCCAGCCAATTAAAGGGAGCTGGACTACACCAGGACCTATAAAGGGCTGCTAGTGTGCAGATGGAATAGGGATTGATTGAAACAGGCTTTGCCTGAAGAGGGAAAGTGATGGAGGAGTAGAGCCATTTCCTGTAGTGGGTCCCCTGGAGCAAGGAGCCAGGTGCTCAGGGAGACAGAAGTGAGAGAGCTTCTCCTGCTGACAGAGCTACTGTGTCTCAAGGAAGTTGTTTTATTATGCCTATGGGAGACCTCTCTCCTGTTGGCATAGAGCAGAGGTTGGCAAACTTTTTGGCCCGAGGGCCACATCGGCGTTGCAAAACTGTATGGAGGGCCGGGTAGGGAAGGCTGTGCCTCCCCAAACAGTCTGACCCCACCCCCTGACTGCCCTCTTCAGAACCCCCGACCCATCCAACCCCCCTGCTCCTTGTCCCCTGACTGCCCCCTCCTGGTATCCCTGCCCCTAACCACCCCCTGGGACCCACCCCATTCAACCCCCCCTGCTCCGTCCCCTGACTGCCCCAACTCCTATCCACACCCCCACCCCGACAGCCCCCCTGGGATTCCTACACCTATCCATCACCCCCTGCTCCCTGTCCTCTGACTCCCCCCGGGAACCCTCTAACCCCCTCTCCACTCCCTTACCATGCTGCTCAGAGCAGCATAAGCTTGCAGCTGCGGGGACAGCGGGGGAGGGGCTGGGGGCTACCCTCCCCAGCCGGGAGCTCAGGGCCAGGCAAGACGATCCCGTGGGCTGGATGTGGCCGGTGGGCTATAGTTTGCCCACCTCTGGTCTAGTACATCCCTTTTGTGGAAACCTTAATTCTGAATTTTTGGGGTGACTAGATGAAGATCAGGAGTAGAACTGGGTGAATAACTGATTTTTTGACAATTCTGAAAAAAATAGAATCAGGAACAAATTCCTTTTGGTTGAACCAAAAATGAATTTTTTCAAAAGTTTCGTTGATTCAACAAGTAAAAAAAAGTTCTGGTTTGAACTAAACATATTGTTAGACCCAAAACAAAACAATTTTTAATATTTTTGAATTTAGAAAAAATTGACATTTCTAAATGAAAATCATGTAAAATTGAAACTTAAAACATTTCATTTAGAAAATAAAGAAAATTGTTTTGATTTTTCCATTTTTTTTATTTAGCTTTGTTTTGTTTTTCAAAATGAACAATTCAACACAAACTCCACAAATTTGTGATACACTTTGGTGTCATCAAAACTGCATTTTTTGCCAAAAATAGTTTCAGCTGAAAAAAATCTCAGGACTAATCAGGAATAATTTCAGGTTGGTATCAGATACATTCTCTTTCATTGGGAGATTATATGCTGCTTCTATGGGGATGATTTGGCAGTCTTTGCCATCTTTAATTCCTATTATCCCAGGATGCCAGGTCTTTTGTAGCTCATTAACATCACTTAATTCCCTTTGTTTCTTCAGAGAAAGGGGGAAAATACAGATAAATGCTGGGACTTTAGGAATGAGATTGCTTCTGCTCTGAGGTCAAGCTGCAAAACTGCCAAGGTCCATGCCTGATGAGACTTTTACTGCTTGGAAAGCAATACTTGAGTCAGGTTTGGCCCAGAGCCAGCCATGCTTCTCCCAAGCCACCCCTGAGATTCAGGAATGTCAGCTTTTCTCCCACACACCCCTTCACTATTTTTTAGATGAAATAAAAACTGGATCCCTCTGACCTCCGAAGTACAATAAGCAGCACCTGTAACAGAGCTGAAGCAGTCTCTCTGCTCCTGCCCCTCCATCCCAGGCTTGAGAAGGGGAGTCTACCGCTGGTCCTTGGCCCTGTCTGGCTGTTAGAGGGAATTGCCAAATAGTGCCCCTCTATTTACTTGGATTCCCTGTGCAGGAGTTGAGGACAAGGTTCTCCCCTCCCTCTCATCACCTGAGCTCAGTTACATCGTTGCTTGCAACAGAGTCTGGAAAGAAAACTTTTGTCATCCAACCCCGCTTCTCTCTTGGCCTGCGGCCTGCTTACAAGCAATAACTAAAGACAAAAATCCTGAAGCTAAAGGTGCAGGATGAAGTTTTCTTTTCATACACAATGTGGTTATTTTAAATTGTCTTCTCTGCTTGGCTTTTGCTAATGAGAAACTAAGCATTTTCCAGTTACCATTGGGCATGACCTATTCCCTGTGTTGCGGGCATGTGAAATAAAATCGTGGTGACGTACAATCAGAATTGTATAAGCAAGAGTGCTGCGATATTGTGCCACACAGAAGGATGTACAACAGTTTGAACAATAATCAACACTAAGGATAAGCGATGAGTCAGCTGACAAGGATGAGGGCAGTCTGGCCTAGTGGCCAGGGTCAGAGCCGTAGTCAGTCACTGGGAGCCAAAGCCCAGGGTCAAAACCAGAGGTCAGGAACTGAAGCGAGCAGAGTGTCAGGCAAGGAATGGTTCAATGCAGGGGCAGGACAGAGGCAAGACTGGATGCAAGGCAGGAGAGCAGGAACCCAATAATGCAGGAGGTGGGCATGAGCATTGAGAAGCTGGCAAGCTTCTGCTGCTGCTGGCTTAAGAGCCAGTCAGGTTGTGTAGGCTAATCAGGCAGCCTGCTGCAGGCCAGTTGGACCGAGGAGGCTGCCTGGAAACTAGCTCTGCTGCAGGCCCTGATTCCTGACACAATGTCCCATGCCTCCAGAAAAACACTGAGAACCACTGGGGTAGGCAAACAGGGGTTCGGGGCCCCCTGGAGGGCCGCAAGCAGGTTTCATGGAGTCTGCCAAGCAGGACCAGTGTTAGACTTGCTGGGGCCCAAGGCAGAAAGCTGAAGTCCCACTGCCTGGTGCTGAAGCCCTGGGCCCTGAGTTCCTGGGGCTGAAGGAGGAGCTTGAGCAACTTAGCTTCACGGTGCCCCCGGTGGCATGCGGCTATGGGCAATTGCCTGCTTGCTACCCCTTAATGCTAACGCTGGCTTTTAGATGCAGAAAACCAGTTGGTGTGGCTCAGGTGGGCCATGGAGTTTTTACAGCATGTTGAGGGGGCCTCAGAAAGAAAAAGGTTGAGAACTCCTGGCCTACCCCATGCGCTGCAGGATACATTGTGCCAGTGAGCAGAAAGAAAATCATTGTTGTCTTTACTGGCAGAAAGTGTGACCTACACCTAATACATCTTTGTCCCACCTGCCCATCTCTCTTACCATCTTTCCCCAACTCCCTCACTCTAATCATGCAAGTTCTACTCCCTCTCACTGAATCAGAAAAATAAATACCCATTTAAAACAACCAAATTAAAATATATTTTTTAATTATATATTGGAACCATCAAAGCCTGCACATAAGAAACCTACATCACAGTCTGACCTTATCTTCCTCCAATCTCCTGACACCAATTTTCTCCTGCTTCCCGCCCTAAATAGTCTCTGAAGTTTAGATTTTGTTGCAATTATAATACCTGCCTCTGACATAACGCCTTTCACCCACAAATCCTCAGTAGTATCATTATCCTTGTTTTACAAATGGGAAAACTGAGGCATAGATAGAGGTCTATAAAATCATGACTGGTCTGGAGAAAGAAAATAAGGAAGTGTTATTTAGTCCTTCTCATAACACAAGAACTAGGGGTCACCAAATGAAATTAATAGGCAGCAGGTTTAAAACAAACAAAAGGAAGTATTTTGTTCAGAGTCAAACTGTGGCACTTCTTGCCATAGGATGTTGTGAAGGTCAAGACTATAACAGGGTTCAAAAAAAGAACTAGATAAATTCATGGAGGATAGGTCCATCAATGGCTATTAGCTAGGATGGGCAGGGATGGTGTCCCTAGCCTGTGTTTGCCAGAAGCTGGGAACGGGTTACAGAGGATGGATCACTTGATGATTACTTGTTCTGTTCATTTCCCCAGGGCACCTGGCATTGGCCACTATAGTAAGACAGGATACTGGGCTAGATGGACCTTTGGTTTGACCCAGTATGGCCATTCTTACAGAGAAATTAAGGGATTTGCCCAAAACTTCAGAGTTTGTCAGTGGCACAGCTGGAAATAGAATTCATTCTAATGCCCTCTCCACCAGATAGGTCTCCATAGGGTCTCCAGGACAATCACTATACATTTTTTAACTTATCTGCCTGGCACTTTGCATGCTGTTGGGTGTGGTATAAGTAGCAAATCATGATGAGCATGAGTTTGGAAATACACATCACTAGATGCTCATCTGTAATGTGGTCACTCCAGACTCAAGCTGATAAAACCTTTCTAGCACAGCGGGGGGTGGGGCGGGGAGGAACAAATTTTTAAATAGCGAAATAAATCAATGTTCCAAAAAAGAAAGTTTATAAAAAATGTTATTGGGACTACTTCTGGGATCCCTTCCCAAATAGGCAGCCTGAATCCAAATATACCAGACTCAGAGGGAGAGAGAAAATATATCACACACATAAAACACCAGAATGATCATAAATAGCAGTTCTACAGATTTTAAAAGTCTGTTATTTGGGGAACTTTCAGAGTTAGAAGCTTAGAATTCTCCCCTTTACAGTGATATGACCCTTCTGTGCCGAACTCTGCAGGACGTCCTAGTGCAGACCCCTTGCCTGGTTAGACACCACCATCTTCCATGACAGGAGCTTGGCTTCTATCTATTAGAACAGTGGGAGGCACTGTTCTCTCTAGGAACTAAAGACCATCACAAACCTCAGTATCTTCTGCTCCAAATGCAAGGCACATTTCATTGACCTTGCCTTCTGTAACAAACACATAGGATAGGTAGGTTTATATTTAAAATACACCACCCTACCAAAACAAGACACTCCACCACGCACACATCTCCCTCTGAGAGGGTGAGCGAACAAGTGGCAGATGTATAGTCACATTGCTTAATGCACTGCTAGAAGGTGCTCGAATACTTCAGTATAGGGTTCCAGGCAGCTGGTTTTTGGAAGACCTGATCGAAAAGGGACCCTGGCAGCTCCGGTCAGCACCGCTGACCAGACCATTAAAAGTCCGGTTGGCGGTGCAGTGGGGTTCCCAACCTGGCTTTAAGCAGCTCCCCGGAAGCAGCAACATATCCCTCGGCTCCTAGGTGGAGGTGCAGCCAGGGGGGCTCTGCACACTGCCCCCACATTGGGAACCACAGCCAATGGGAGCTGCATAGGCAGTGCCTGCGGGCAGAAGCAGTGTGCACTGTGCAGAGCTGCCTGGCTGCGCCTCCGCCTTGGAGACAGAGGGAAATTTTGCTGCTACCACGGAGCTGCCCAACGTAAGTGCTGCCTGGAGCCTGCACCCCCCCCCCCCAACTTCCAGCCCCAGCTGTGAGCCTCCTCCAGCACTCTGAACTCATTGGCCCCAGACCGGAACCCCCTCCTGTACCCCAAACCCCTCATCACTGGCCTCACCCTAGAGCCCACACCGCCAGCCAGAGCCCTCACCCCTCCTGCACCCCAGCCCCCTGCCTCAACAGGATCCTCCTCCCACACCATGAACCCCCTATTTCTGGCCCCACCCCAAAGCCCACACCCCCAGCCCAGAGCCAGTATCCCCACCCACACCCCAACCCCCAGCCCCAGCCTGGAGCCCTCTCCTGCATCCTGAACCTCTCATCCCTGGCCCCATCCCAGAGCCTGCACCCCCAGCCAGAGCCCTCACCCCCTCCTGCATCCCAACCCCCTGCCTAGCCTGGTGAAAATGAGCAAGTGAGTGAGGGTGGGGAAGAGTGAGCAACAGAGGGAGGGGGGATGGAGTCGGGGGTGAGGCCTTGGGGAAGGGGCGGGGCAAGGTTTTGTGTGATTAGAAAGTTGGCAACCCTACTACAATGATCAGTACATGGGAAGTTTGAAAAAGTATTGTAGGTATTGTTCTGTAATTAAGATGATTGGAGACAAAAATGGTCTGACACTGGGCACTAAATTAAGGACCCATTTTTAAAGTAATTTTAACACATGCACTAATCAATGAATTTACTTGTAAATTCTCAAAAAACAATTGTGCTCAAAGTTTCAGGGCAGTAATTTTGGGGAACAAATGATGTATTTTTCTTACACAATGAACATAACATACATAAAGAGGCCGGGTCCCTGCCTTATGTGCAAAACTCAACTCAACCTTAATAAACTAACAATTATATGGGACTGAGACTGGTGCTTACACAGTATGGAACCACATAAATGCTTCTATAGTGTGGCTGTTTGAGAATCACATTACCCACCACTGTAATGCACTCAACTCTGAGATGAAACATTAACTTTTTAACAGTGCATAGCAACAGTATGTCACTTTAAATCAGGAATGATGATTTATTGTGTCCATTTGAAAGTATGACCAGAGTTTAGGTAGGTAGAATGTACCCAAACTGAAAGTAGAATTGGGCACCAAGGTGAAAATCCCTACTTCATACTCCGGTATTAATGCAATATTTGACTCTCAAAGAAAAGTGTCACCTATGAAACTGCCAGCACACTCCCTGCAGCACCTACGTTTTTTCAAGAGCTCTCCAATCTAACTTGTAACTCGTACTGATATTTCTTAGCTTGTGAGATCTGAGAAGATCACAGCTCGAGTTGATATAACTGCTGTGCATACGTATACATGAAGGAGTGATGGAGATATCTACTGCATGCATTATTGTCAATGTTTATTGGGGAAGGGATCCTTAATCAAGGCTGATTTCATAATACACTTCATTTAAAAGGAGAAGCACTATAGAGAAGAAGCTGTAAACCACATTGCATTTCTAGAGTTATGACCAGGGGCGGCTCTAGGTATTTTGCCGCCCCAAGCATAGCAGGCAGGCTGCCTTAGGCAGCTTGCCTGTGGGAGGTCCCCACTCCCACAGATTCGGCAGCACACCTGCAGGAGGCCTGCCGAAGCCATGGGACCAGCGGACCCTCCGCAGGCAGCCTGCCTGCCGCCCTCGCGGTGACTGGCAGAGCACCCCCCGTGGCTTGCCACCGCAGGCACGAGCTTGGCGTGCTGGTGCCTGGAGCCACCCCTGGTTATGACTCCTTTCCCCTGGTACATACACTGCCATACTCTACTTAGGACTCATTTATTATTTGTTAAAAAGTGACAATGTACTCGGAGCTGAATACAGGACTGAATACGTGATCTTTGCACCAAGGATCTTCAGTAGAAAGGGAACCTGTGGGACTACTCAAAATGAGTAAGGGCTGCAGGAGGCAAGTGCTCAAACAGTACCAGTTTATAATCACATTCTCTACTGTGGCTGCCATGAACGTTAAACAACAATATTAGCAATAGCAGCGCTTGGCTATCCTGTAAGCTTTAATTCTAAGAAACACTTGGTAAGCTGTTCTCTTCCTTTAAGTATATCCCAGTGCAACATGAGTTGCTTTACTTTAACAAAAGGACCTTATGTGCTTGATGAAAACATAGAGCTAGGACAGCTGTTGCTAAGGCTGCTAAGCAATGTTACTACCTTCCTATCTATTCTTGCGTTACAGCTTTGAGTAATTATTCTTTCATGTAACCTTTATTTTTCTGTCACTTATGTTCCATAGCTGGACATCTTCATAGCTAAAGATGGGCCCAAACCAAAGCCCTCGATCCAAATGCTCCTCGTATTTGAGGAAACAATTCCTCACTGTCTGTAACTAGCTGAACTGGAAGCCTGGATCCAAACATCCCCAGACTTAGGGTCTGCATCTAGATCTGAACTTTGTGGCATAGGCCACCTCTACTCATAACTATTGTTTGTTGATTTTCATTTATAACAATACATAATTTTTTTTTAAAAAGCATGCAACCTGGAATCCAGGTGCCTTTGCCAAAATTTAAAAAACACTGACCAAACATTCGGGCACCTCTTTTCGAAACAGGTTTTGGGCTATTGCATTCTCATTCCTAGGGGGAAGGCTTTTTAGTTATGCTTATTACACAATTGGAATGTAAGAGTCACTGTTGTATGTGGTGGGGAGCATTGCTCCACCTGCTTCTTCTGATCTCTCTCTTGTAATAGAAATGAGAACACTCAGTTCTACCTCACATCCTTTGTGATCCTGCCCAGGTATTAACCTCCTGACGGTCAGGACAGTTAGAACTTCCCAAATCTGTACAAATCAAAAGAGAAGGTCTAAGGGCTTCTGGGGAGCATTTACTTGGATGGCTATTTTGGTTGGCGAGGTTTAACAAGTGAAACCAAGCCCTGGCAACCCAACACCAAACCCAAATTATTGTTAATGTTGAAGCAATATGAAACATAACAATTAGGTTCACTCAGTGCTCAAGTCATGCCAGAATGCTATGGAATGCCATCTCAGCACTATTTTGGGGTGCTGGAACAGCATTCCAGTGGCAAAGTCATGCATTCTGGCACTACTACTTTTAGGACTTGAGCACTGGGCTCACTTAGAACTTGTAACATCCTGAACAGTTACACACCAGGTACAAATGTTCATGTTAGGTATTTATTACCTGAAAGGATAGTGCTCAACACATTTCTGGCATACTGCATTGCAAGCTGAGTATTTTTCTTCACAGTTTCTCTATACGTGGTATTTAAGATCACAAAACACAGTAGCTGCAATTAATTCCTTGAAAATTTAAGCTGTGTATAATCACAAGGTTTATTTAAAAAATTAGAACTAATTGAATTTTTAAATTAACTCTTGTTTTCCAACTCAAACAACTTCACTAAGTCACATATCTGTTACTATTAGCCAGGTCAGATCAACAGTAATAAGGCTTAATAAAGTTATGTCGCTAGGAATGCAGCATTTTAGCTTGACAGTAGCTTTCTATTAAATTTTTGAATCAGTATATGATCACAATACTGTACGGTATAATAACCACTCGTAAATAAAATGAGATTCAATTCCAAATATTAAAACATTCATTGGCATTTGTTAAAATGCCCATTTTCATTTAATTGCACCACTTGTGATATTGAAAGGTGTATAGAAAGTACACTTGACTCAGAAGAAATGTTCTTCCTATATACTCTTAATCCAGCTCCCCCAGGCCGTGATTCAAGGCTTCAAGCATGGGTCCCAGCAGACATGCCTCTTGCCTAACGTGTTGGAGAAGAAAGATGGATTTGTGGCAGGAACGCAGAGCCTGACACTTTGATCTGAGTTCTCTTCCCAGCTCTGCGATGTGAATTTGGGAAAGTCATTTAATTTCTGGATCATGGTGTTTAGGTAGAGGCAGCACGTCCTCCAATAACAGCTAGCAGTGGTACAGAAGAGAAGAGGGAAGGCGCACATACTCACTACATAGTCAGGGCTTCAATATTTCAGCTCCAGCAACTGTACTTTGACCATCCATCTGTCTCACTTCAGTCTGGTGCAGTTTTTAAGGTCTAAACACCACCAAAATGACATCTCCAGGCACACCATATGGGCAAAGGTAGTGGAGGAGCAATGTTGCTGTGGGTGCATGTGTATTGTACGCGCCAACAGGAAGGCACCCCAAAGCACAGGTCCCTGTGCAGGTGCACATGCCTAGGCTGTTCCTGTTTCAGCTAATATTTTAGACTAATTATTATGGATCCATTAAGATAGCGCCCAGGAAAGAAAATACATTTAAACTCTTGAGTGAGAGTTTCAGAAGTACATTGCTTTGTATATGTGTTGAGAACAATGGCTGCAGAAGCACTGCCAATATCAACACCAAAAGAAGTTGGCTTATTCCAGAATTGTACTATCCAGGCAGGCATAACTGGCAAATTTTACATGTCTATTTTAACAAATAAAGCCATCGCTTTGTTTCCAAGAAACTATCCAGGCAGGCATAACTGGCAAATTTTACATGTCTATTTTAACAAATAAAGCCATCGCTTTGTTTCCAAGAAACTAAAAAGCTATATAATTTCCATAATTTTGGTCTGATCCTAGCAAATTACATATTATAAACTCCCAGTGCTTTGCTATAGCAAAAGATATGTAAATAATAATGCATTTCTTCAACACCTTCTATTAGAGCCGTGGTCTCCCGCCCGAACTGACAAAGCAAAAAAAGGATCTCAATACAATTTATAAACATTAATTTACCCACACGACACCCCTTAGTCAGGGGCATATTCACTTCATCAAGTTACTGACTTACAGTAGCTTACACCTGACGTATTGATTTAGTGTAAGTGTGTCCACATAGGGGCTTCCGTCAGTTTCAGTATATTGATTTTTTAAATGATTTAGGTTATATACACAAGGCCCAGGCCTTCCTAAGTGTCTGAGCACAACACCTAGCACGATGGGGCCCCAATCTGAACTGAGCCATTGGGATGCTACCAGAATACCAATGAAATAAGAAAGAAATAATCATTTGGTAAAAACAAATGTAATTGGAAAAACTGTATTATTGTTCAAGCATTGGGCAGAGGATTTAAAAAATAATTCTACCCATGGAAATGTAATTCTTTATGTAGACCAAGAAATTAGAAGTCCCCATTAGAAGTTCCCATTCCCACTGGTTTCATTGGGAGTTTAAGCAGTTCCACACCTTGCCGGATTGAACCCCTAACACTTTATACCTCTTATCTATATATAGCTTTTAATTATTGCTATGCACCAGTCCCAGGGATGTTACAGGATGCTCTCTACTGTACAGTGGCCTCTGAGTACAATGAGGATAGACAAGCTTTGACCATTTTTTCAGTTAGCTCACTGAACGTTTCTATTGACTTTTCTGTGGTTAGGTTTTGGCAGTAACTAGTACACGTAGTAGGAGTGATTGCTTTGCTGTTGCATACAGTACAAGACTGTGGAGGTTATTTCATTATGACCTTCCTTTTATAATTGCCTTAAAATTCAATAAGAGAAGAATTTTAATCAAAATGTATTTATGGGGGATTAACCAGGCAACAAATACAAAACTTCTATTGCCTGGGTTTAAAAATTCACTAACTATGTCTTCATGAATATCTGAACAACATAACTTCCCTAATAAAATTAGCTCTCTATCTTGTATACAAAGATGTGTTTAATACTACTGGTTAAACATGTATTTACTGAGGACTGACATATAACATATGTAACATATAACTAAACCTCCACTATCATGCTTTAATAATCATACCATTAACACACTAACCCCCACAAATCTAAATTTTAAACCTTCATTTTAATTGTTAACCTGCTTCAGTACAGTACATATGTTTGTACATTGACCAATAATCTTCCTATTTAGTTAAAGTCATTGAACATAATTTGGTCTATTAGAATTAGGAGGGGTTCAGAGACTGGCAATGTGAATGGTTAGGGATATGGACAAACTCTCCTATGAAGAAAGATTGAAAGGATTGGGACATTTGTTAGAAAAGGAGAATGAAAAAGGAAATGATAAAAGTATACAAATAACGAGTAGTATAGAGAAGGTAGATGAACATCTATCCTCCTAGGATACATTTTTTAAGTGCTAAAGTGATTTAGGTACTTAAGACCCATTTCCCAAAAGTGGCTTAGGTATTTAGGAGCCTAAATCTCATTGAAATTGAGACAAAAGATTAAAGTAAATTCCACTCACCATCTCAGCCACTACCTGCAGCTGGTATTCACCAAACAATGCCCTCTCTCTAATCCCTCTGGGCCAGAGCCCAAACTGTTCCCGGAAGTACAAGAATGTCTGATATGCTGGGGATGTACGAGTGGCCACCCTAACTTTACCCCAGAGCTCGACTCTTGTGGGAACTTTGTCTTTAGAGATGAACCATAAAGGGACAAATGATAGTGGAAGGAGGCAGACACACAGGCTTTGTTAGGTTGCCAAAAACTAATCATTCTATACTGTAGACAGCAAAAGAAATACGCAGCTCTAGAGAAAAAACAGCTGCTGGCATATCCCTGCCCCAATGTCCTCACTAATCTTGACCATTCTTTGGGCTTAAGGCAGAGTTCTCTAAGGAGTCCAGGATCCATGCTCCTGGACATGGTTTCTTCTCTGAATCATGGAGTGCCTGTCTCTATTTCACTCTCCTCTATGTCCAGTTTCCTTCTTCCTTGGCTGGATCCAGAGTTAAAATTTGAATTTTGACTTAAAAATATTTACAAGAGTGACCAAAATCATGTATTTTCCACCTGATCTGAAGTACAACAGCACAACAAACCTTGATCTGGTTTGTCAGATGAATATGAGTAGCATATGGTTCTCATTTATTCAAGTTAAACTGAATAAGAACATAACACAGAATAAGACCTGTTGTAACCGTAAAAAACAAGCTATTATTGGAAACCATTCTTACATACTGCATATTACTGACAGGGCTGAATGTCATTTGGGGCCAATAATCAACCATCATTTAATCCTAGTGTTTACAACCATCATAGGTTAATGGTTTAAAATACAGCCACATGAATATAAAAATTTACTGTGTAAGGTGGATGAACTAGCAGAATGGAACAGTACAAAGTGCTCCAATAGATGTGCAATAACTAGGACATTTTAAATTCAAAACAATAATAAAATCCGTAAGAGCTGTTATCCGAAAAACTAGGTGGACACACCTTGTTTTAACTGCTTGTTTTGCTTTTTAGTAACATGTCCTTGTGGTTTACTTATTGTGAATTAGTTGCTTGCAATACCATGTGGTGGTTAAAAGTCCAAAGCTGTTTTGGGTTACACAGAGCAGAAGCAACAGTAATGTTTCATTAGCAAAGGATGAAGCTGAATGCAGACTAAGTTGAACAAATGGGATTTTATTAAACTCTGTGCACTGCCCTATCCATGTGGCTGAATTGCTTCCACCTAACTCCACCTTGTTCCCAGTGTCCTGTCAATAATAGTCCCTCCAGGGAACATGGGCCCACTTATCATGATACATCTTTCCTATTTTATAAACATTTTCATATAAACATTTAAAACAAATAATTGATGCACCACGTCCCTTTGGGCAGAGGTGGCTAGCACATAGAGTTGGATTCTCATCTTTACAACAGACTCAGATGGTTACCAAGTTTTTGAGATAGTTTGGTCTTCTCAACAGGTGATCACATCAGGAGTCACCTGTCTAGCAAACTACTTCTCTGTGGAGTCTCCTCCATCCTAGATGTTTCATTGTTATTCCGTTCTGTGATGATCTCTGTAGGCTCTCTCTGGGTGTTGTGTCTGCTGGCTTTTTACTGCCACCTGTTCCTTTGCATTATTTGTCCATCTTGCAGAGTCACCTCTGTTTGGGCAATTTGGGTCCAATTTTATTCAATCAATCTATTTATTGCTGACCTGGGAACCAAGAGTAGGAGTGGGCTGATGACCTCGTAAACTGGTTTAGGGATGACTAACAAGAACTTTAGTTATAAGCTAAGGATGAATTCAAACTAGAACAGGTACAAAAGAGCCACTAGAGAATGATCCAAAAGAAGGATAAGAGGAGATATGATTACACTCTTTAATATATATAGAGGAACCAGATATAAATTGTCAGTCAGGAAAGACAAGTTTATTGTGGCCTGCATCTTGCAGGAGGTCAGACTAGATGATCATAATGGTCCCTTCTGATCTTGAATTCTATGATTCTATGATTCTATGACCGTGTGCCACTGTGCCCCTTACAACATCTTCAGTCTGCTCTTTCTGGTATTTCTCTTATGGCTGGATCCTCACAGGAGTGCCTGTCTCTGAGGCCAGTAGGTCTTTGGCTGACTTGTCATACTTTAGTGCTTATTTTCTTTGATTGTTGGCCATCTCCTCTCAGAAGTATCTTCTTTCTTCTGGCTGCAACAGGTCTTCCCTCATTGGTAACAGGGTTTGGATCCTTTGTCCCATCAGTACCTGCACTGGATTGTTTGGTACCCCAATGATGGGGTATTCCTGTGCCAAAGATGCTAACAAGGGGTCTGAACAACAAGGAACAGTCTTGTGTAACAGTCTACCTGGTTTCACAGCTGATTTTACCTTACCATTACTCTGTGTGTATGCTGGGGAGGAGGTGTGGTGGTCAAATGCCCATTTGTGTGCAAATTCCTTGAATGCTTCCCAGGAAAATTATGGTCAGTTGTCAGTGAATACAATGTGTGGTATGTATGTGAAAAAGTGGGCCTTCAGTTTGCCCACTTCTTATACCAGGCAGGGCATTGACATCATGTCTTGAGCATGTTAAAGATAGCTGTCAATGCCCATTCTTGTATCTCTTAACAGAAGTTGGTTCAATAAAAGATATTACCTCACCCACTTTGCCTCTCTAATATCCTGAGATCAACAGGGCTACAATACTGCATACAAACTATTAGAACTTATCTTTTGCCTTCTGGCCATCCTGATAGTATCAGTCTCCTGACTTCCTGTAGTTGGATGTCCTTTTCATTAGCCTCTTTGATTTTCATTAGCTTCGCTGTTGAAACTGGGAGATAGGACACTGAATCCATTAACATGCTGCACTGATACCCTTCACCCAACTCACTGATGCTGAGTAGATATGCCCTGCTCAAGGTGTCAGCTAACACCAGTAATCATTCTGGACAACATCTGATCTCTCCCTGGTAGCACTGGAAGTGCATCAATATGCACTGCAGTCTCTTTGGAGCATTAAGAAGGTGCTTTGCTATGATTGTCTCTAAGGGGTTGTGGTCTCATTATACTATTGCTGGGTGGCCATAAATGTACTGATGGAGTCACTCCACTCCAAATACCACAGCCAAAACTCTCTTTCTATTTGGATGAACTCCTGTCCAGTCTCTGACAGGGCTCTGTTGGCATAAGTGATCAGCAGCTCTGGCAAAAGAGCTACACCTAATCCTCTCTCCAATGCAGCACACTAGAGCGTCAGTGTATCTCCAGTCTGGGAGTACTTCAGAAAAGAGGCATCTGGCAGCTTTAGTTTCAGCATGTCACATGTTTGCTGTTAGAAACCTGCCCAATTCCACTCAACATCCTGCCTTGTGAGCTATCATATGGGTTCCACTACTGCAACCTGGTGTGGACAGAACTTTGAAAATATAACATTCCTATGAAGTGCTGTACCCCTTTCACATCCACTGGAGCTGGCATGTCTCTGACTGCCTTGATCTTGTTGTGACTCTGCTTTCATTCCCTCTGCTGTGAGCAGATGTCCAGTGTGTGTCACCTCACGCTGTTTGACTCACATTTTCTCTAGGTTCGGGTTTATGTTCTTGGTCCTGCGTTGCTGTAGAAAAGTGTGTAGTTTTCTGTCATGGTCTCATTCAGCTTCTTTATAATTGTTCCCTTCACCTACAATGAGCCTATCATCTGCAATTATTTTCACGCAAGGCAGCCCTTCAGAACTTGGCTGAGTCTTCTCTGGAACATCTCTGGTGCCGGGCTTATGCCCATTAACATGCACAGCCATCTGTGAGACCAAATGGTGGTGCAAAGGTTGGCAGCATGATGGACTCTTTATCCAGGTTTATGTACCAAAATCCATTCCCTCACATCACAGACTTCAAAAATTCTAGCTTTGGAAAGTTCTGGTAAGATGTCATCAAATATGGGCAGTGAATAGTGGCAACTTATCAATACCTGGTTCAGTGACTTTGGGTCTATGCAGATGTGTAATTTTCCTGCTGGCTTCTTTACCACCACCATACTGCTTATCCAGACTGTACTGGCCTCTACAGGTGCTACAATATCCCTGCTCTGCAGACTTTCACACTCCTTATGTACTGGATTATGTAGTGCCACTGTACTTTTCCTTGGTGGTAAGCACACAGGTTCCTCTATGGAGTCTACTTCCAGTCACAGCTTTCCTTCAAGGCACCCGTCACCTCTGAAAACATCCCCATATGTTTTAAAAGTAGTCTCTCTTTTCCCTGGGACTCCCCCTTTTTGCTTCTTCCACTGCAGCTATACAATTCTGATGCTGCACCCTGATGAGATCTAGCACTTGTATGGTGATAGTCCCTTTACCATCCACCACTGCACACTGCAGTTAGAACTATCTGTTATTTTCTGGGTAAGTTATTAAGAGGTCACATTTTCCTATGGGCCGCATTATGCTGTTATTGTACGTTATTAGAGTGCCCCTGCTTTCTGTAGTGGGAGTGTTTGATTCTTATTCACCCCAAGGAATCACACTGCAGGAAGCCCCACTATCCAGCTGAAATCAGTGTTTCCCTATTAACATTGGTGCATAGTCAGAGGGTGGTATTGTCCCTTGTTGCTTTCCTGTCCTGAAAACCTGAATCTGATGAACTCTCAGACTCAAGGAGAGAGCCATGATATCATCACCACTGTGATGTGCCACTCCCTGTCATACAAGCTGGACTGAATCTTTCTGGGACCTTCCTCTGCTCTTGCACACACTGCTAAAAGTGGTTCAACTTGCCACATTCCTTGCAATGCTGCCCTAGTGTGGGGCACGTCTTTACCTGTGCATGCTGTTTCCCACAGTAAATGCATCTGACTACAGGCATGGAACTCTGGCCACCTGCTCTCCTTTGCTACTGTCTCACTACATGTTCTTCTGAGGCTTTTATCCTCTCTCTTGAAGCTTCAGCTACAAGCCACATGTCTGAGCAGCTGTCTAATGTGAGATCGCCTTTCTGGAGCAGCCACTCCTGCAGGTGGTGATCCCAAGTGCTGCAGACTATCCTGTCCCAAATCAGGGAGTCTGTCAAGTTCACAAAATTGCATGTAGCAGCCAGTATGCTTAAGGAAATAACAATAGGGGTCCATCCCCTCGCCTATCATTCAATTGGCATCTAGTGAAAAAAACCTGTGTCGCTCCACGGTTAGGTCCTAGGATTGCTGTGAGACTTGAGGCGGTGATGAACTTCAGAGTGGTGCAGACTTCTCTGGGTTGTTCCCCAGTAAGGTAAAGTAACAGTTTTACTTTCCTGCTGTTGTCATCCTCCTGCATGGTCAGGTCTCTGGACAGTTCAACCTCCTCTTTCCCCTGGGTCCATCACTGGGCTAGATTTGTGTCTGCAAAATCCAGGACTCCAGGTGGCTTCAGACCAGGAACTGCAGAGAACTCACAGCTCAGATGCTGCCACCATGTGTAGGAATTCCCCTAGAGGGTCCTTGTTTTGTATTTGAATTGGGGAAATGGACACAGCGCTGCCCGTTCTCTTCTCTGCCGGTACCCTTGGATGAGCAGAGTGAGCTGTGAAGATGAGAAGGGCTAGCACAGGGTTTGCGTGGTCATCCAGCCAGGTCTTAGAAAAGCAGGGTGCATCTGTAGACTTACTGGCAATGAGATTGTGACTGGTTTTCTGTCTGTTGACTGCTGTGATGAACACAAGTTTGAATTCTTGGGGCTTCTTTGCATCAGTTTCACCATTGTGTGTAGTTGCTATTTATTACCTGGGTACAGTTCACAAGCCCCTGGTGTTATAGGCTTCTAGGGTAAACACCATCTTTCCTAAGGTTGTTCCTTCCATTTAGAACTTTAATAGGGGAGGAGGATGGTGCAATTGAGTGAGGGCTGCTTCTTGTGTGTGCCAGATGAGTCTGCTCCTGGGTGGCATTGTCACCTGGCTGCATGGCAAAAGGACATAGAGTTGGCATAGCCTGGCTCAGAAAGGGTGGTGATGGGGTGGAATAAAATACGCATAACAAGGCTACCCATTGACTAATGCAGCATAGAAGGATAACCATCTACAGGCATTTTGAAAGTACAAAACATTAAAGAGGAAGAGGCTTTGTTTGAGGTAGACCTAAGAATAATGGGATGCAACTGAGGAAAGGACAATTTAGGCTGAATATTAGAAACCATCCTTGAGAGATATGATGTCAACATCCAAAATAGCTAACCGGCACAAGTCAAACGTTTAAAATATGGACACAAGTGGCTAGGAGAATTGTCGTGCCTGAGAGGGTTAAACTAGCAGCGTAGCATACTAGATATTTTCCTACTTTAATTGCAATAAAACATGTCTGAGTTAAGTCCAAAACACCAGTGAGTTCCCACAGAGTTATTCCCAGAAAGGCTCATAGTGAAAGCGGTGGCGCTTTAGCTCAGCGACACTGAGGATTAGTTAATGTTTGTAAAGTGCTCTGAAGATGGAAAACACTAAGTGTCTAGTAAATTAATATAAAATCTGTCCTAACAATGGGGTCTATGAAAGGATAGAATCATCCCGCCAAGGAAGTGGCAGAGGCAGCATCACTTCACACATTTAAAACTTGCCTGAACAACACTAAAGAATATGCTGTAGGGAATGGTTCTGCATTTGCCCCAGGCAATGAACTAGCTGACCTAGCACCTAGCAAGTGTTTTTCCTTCTCTAGTTTCTAGGAGCCTTTCCTGAGGTTCAAGCAGTGGAGTAGATTATTTCAATTAGATTTTTCTTTATAACTAACAAGTGAGATGTATTGACAGAATTAAGTGTATCATTAACCTAGTAAGGCTGGCAGCTAAATGGAGTCTATTAGTTACATATTCTCTAGGATTAAAATATACACACTGGAGAAGAATGCAGGGTCATCTGAGTTTTCTTGGTAACCAATACAAACTTACAAGCCTTTTTCATTCTCTGTGCAGTCCTGCTCGCTGGTGGGATGTCATCCAGCACTGATCAGGAGGGAGTGCACACTCCACCAGCTGAGTGCAGCAAAATCCCTGGTCATAAAGAGCCAATCAGAGTCCAAGTGTAACGCCAACAGATCCCGGTTGTAAGGATTGAACCTGGGACCTCTAGAACTAAATGCATGAGCCAAAAGCCATATGGCTGTTAACTAAGGCTGTAGAGCAGACACATTAATCTCTCTCTCTCTCTAAGTGGTCTTGGTGCCACTAGATGGGACAGAATACCACACCCAGGAGGTCTGTGGGTTACACAAGCAGGGGAAGAAAGGAGCAGCTTCACAGGCCCTTGTAGAGGTGCTTTCCCAAGCAGGGAACTGAGTGCAGTGCAGGCAAAGAGCGAGGGATAGGTTGGGGGGAGAGATGCTACACTCCACTCCTCAGCAGTACCAGCTTACCACCACTCACCTTTTTTTGATGCATAACTCACTAAGTGGCTAATGATCATCACTGTGACTCAAATCTTATACCCGCTTACACCCTCCAAGGATTGTGGGATATGTGGATGATGGGACTATCTATCTGGACTTCTGTGTGTCACAAACCAAAAGCAAGTTAATAGATTCAAGGTCACGGAGGATTACTGTGATCATCTATTGATCCTGCAATTAATAGGCCCCAGAATCTCCCCCACTAATTCCTGCATCAAGAATAACCACGAGGGCTTGAACTAGAGCATATCTTCTAGAACATGTCTTCACTGCCGTGTTAACTTGAGCTACCTACTTTTGAATTTCTCCTCTTGCATTAGCCTAGCCCAAGCGAGAGCAGCAACACTGAAATAACACTGGTGTTACTTTGTCCACACTAGCACTTCACTCACTATGTGTAGCACTAAGACTTCTGGGGCATAGCCCATGGTTCTTAGCACTGCAGTAAGATGAGCTGCTAACCCTATGAATTCTTTCCCAATGGACTGTGAGAGAACTTGTCTGTCCTCAGTGGACACACCAGAGGAATTGTGGGAATGCACTGGAGAACTAGCAATACTTGAGTGGCAGGACTCACCTTACATAGTGTTTATGTTAGCAGATAACCAATTGTGATCACTGGAGCTGTAGCCTATACCCTCGATGGGGCAGCCAACTTAAGTTAAAAGCACCACCACACTCAAATTAAGGTGTTTTGTGTAGACAGGACTTGAGTTGGGGCAAGTTAATTCTGCAGTGAAGACACACCCTTAATAAAACATGTGATCTTTATTTAAAGGTTGAGAAGCATTTGTCCAGAGAACAGGGCTCCAGTGCTGGCAGCCAAGATCTTCTGAATTTGAATCCCACCTCTGACACTGACATATTGTGGGACCTCGGGAATGTCACACTTTTAAACCTCATTTTCTTTAACTGAAAAATGGGGGTGATAGTTATGCACCTAATGGGATTTCAGGAGGGTGAATTAGATTCATATTTGTTCCAACCCTTATAAATATGTAGCACTATACAGATGCTAAGTATTATTCTATCAAATCATGAGAAAGGCCCCTTACTCTAGAAAAGATGATTGACCCCATCATTAGTTCATAACTAACCGGTAGCTTTTAATCAGAAATAAGGCTTTGGCTAATTATCTTAGTCACCATACCTCCTTTTACTCTCTTAAGGCAGATGCCTGTAAGTAAAGGTGCCCACCCACACTGAGGTAATCAATGTGTGAGTGAGTATTTACAGACTTTGAGTCATTATTTGCTAAAGTAATACAAGACCATATGGGCCACTGTAATGCTGAAACCATTTAGCTACAAATTGACATCAACAATTAAAGAAGGGGGAAGGGGCGTATTGCCAGTAATCACCATAAATTTTTATGTTCTCACTTCAAATTGTTTCATCTTTGCAGAAATCATCTACTAAGAATATTAGCCACAATGAATTGAAAAAGTCAAGCAAACGTGACAGCTAGAGGACTATTGTCCACTTCTCACCCTTTGGGTGAGAATGCTCTGATAAAAGCATTTCAGTGTGTTCCTGAGATGTTAAAACGCATGGTAAGGAATTTTAGGAAAAAATTCCCACGGGTGCTACTACTAATTCAGTTCCATTGGAAGGTAGTGTCGATGGGAGCCCAAATGTAAATAAGGCTCTGGTGGCTTTCAGCTTTTATATCTCCATGTCTGTTAAATTTGTTCCTTGAGTTTTATTAAGTGCTGGAAGCCACCGTGCCTTGTCTACACCAGAGCTCCTCCTGGGGCAGCTGAACTGGTGACTGAACAAGGGGGGCATTTCTAAAACCCAAAGGGGAGACCTAGACAAAGCCACAGAGGAGAAGGAGGAGTAGTCCAAGTTCCCAGCTACATTGGGCTCTTTTTGACTCAAAGCTGAAATTACTGACACATCTGAACTGTCAGTTGCCATCCAACTTCCCTGTTCAGGAACGTACTTACACTTAAATAAACATGGAGAGAGATCCTGCATCTTCTGTCAATTAATTAATTTCTCTCCCAACAAAAAAGTAGCCTACTCCTGAAGTTCTGTCACTGCTGAAATGCTGATTATCGAGATATGTGGTGATATACTGAGTACGCTACCAGCTCAAAATGGCACTGCCGGACAAATAGCCACACTATCACAAGGTCATGATTCAGGCAAGCAAGCAGCCTGGAACTCAGAATCAGGGTGGTTTGGGGTTTGGTAGGAAGATTTCTAGAATGAGGCAGGGACCAGAGATTTAGCACCTTGAACCACTACAAAATAGATATTATGTGATATATCATGCTGGGCCTATATTATTCAGAACAAGTGGCTACCTCAGAATGCACGTATCTCCGTGGTATGAGTCGCACACATTACACTGACCGAGAATGACCTGATATTCTGATAACCAAACACTGCACTTAGAGTTCACGTCTCAGTGAGGATTCTCTCTCTACCTTGAATCAACATCAACATTCAAATTCCCAAGTGCCCAGATTTCACCATCAGCAAACCTGATGGATGTGCTAGAAATGAGTTTAAGACAGTTATTTAAACTTAATTAGGAAATGAGAACCAATTCCAATAAATCAACAAGGTTTTTGTAAACCCTATGTAAAGATTACTAATAGAATAAGGCAGAGAGGCTTATAATATGACAAGGTATGTCAATGTTAATACCAGTCCTTGGAGGACATAAAATGCTGTAAACATACCACATATCACCATTATAAAACTATTTCATTCACTATGATAATATTCTAAAAGTATTAATAAGTCTGTCTTGTTTAATTGAAAGCTTTTTGTGGAGTACAAATGTGCCATGATGCAAAACAAGAACTCAGTATGATGCATTATATTTTGAATATAGCTTCAGCTTATTTAAATAAAAATTTAATGTATGGCCAGGATGAATCAATAAAAGACATTTTCTAAGTAACCACAGTAACTTGCTTGCCATTGTTTTTGGGGCCCCCTGCACACTGTGTATTTTTTGGAAGTAAATAATGGTTTGTAAAGGGCTGTTAAAGGATTGATAACAGATTATCCAGAATAAAAACACAAAGTTATTCATGCAGCTGCAGAGGCAGCACATCTACTGAACTATTCCAAATAAGCAGCAAAGAGTCCTGTGGCACCTTATAGACTAACAAACGTATTGGAGCATGAGCTTTCGTGGGTGAATACCCACTTCATCGGATGCATGTAGTGGAAATTTCCAGGGGCAGGTATATATATGCAAGCAAGAATCAGGCTGGAGATAACGAGGTTAGTTCAAATCCAGACTAACACGGCCACCCCTCTGATACTATTCCAAATAAAAGTACATACGTGACTAAAACAGCTGACTCCCAGTGTGCAGTGCTTTCCACTATCCCACTTTAATAGTCAAGTTCACTTTCTGTACTTTTTATCCTTTCATCGTCTGCAAAATAAAACCAAACAATGCAATTCTTTGGCAAACAATGCCAGGGTAACATTTTTAGTGCTGTGTGTAGGGAATTAAATGAGCAATTTTACCTCTACAGTTCCTCATTCAACCATCTGAAATCTGGGGAATGCTTTGTTAGAAAAAAGTTTGCATTCAACTTTAGTCCATGAGTTGGCTAATTAGGGATAGCTCATAAAGTTACAGTCCAGCCTGGATAAGGTGCAGCACATAGGTGTGATGCCTCTGGAGCAGATAAGGGATGGAATTGTGACTCAGTCATAATTCTCACCCATGTCCCACTTTACTCTAGGGGAGGCAGTAATTTGCTGCTGGCTTGTACCAGTAGCAGCTTATGTCTGCACTGACCTAGCTGTTCTGGGTGGCGTGCCGTGGGTGGAGACAAGACTCTATCCATTTCCCATCTCCCTGCCTGAGAGGTGAAGGTATCAGCACTGCTGAAGCTGCTCTTCCCTGGGACTTGGGCATGCCAAGTACATAGCTCATGCAGAAGATCATGACATTCCCTTACTCTCTTGAATGGGTAAATCTTGTCCTTACCATGATCCAGGAAGTAGGGCACTAGACTCAGAGACAGGAAACTTGGGGTTTGTTCCTGGCATGACCTTGGTCAAGTCACTTCATTTCTCTGTGCTTTAGTGTCACTCATGTTACAAACAGTGACAATGATCCCACTTACCTACCTTTCTAAAGCACTTTGAGACCTCTAGATCAAACACACGATTTGAATAGTAATGATGATCATATTAGCCACAGAAGTTAACTCCTTGAAAGTCATGTTGTTTCTGATACGGATGTAGCCCCTTTAAATTCTACTGCACCACTAGCGTCAGACTTGTATCCTAGCACCTCGGGGCTGCTGGTGCCCAAAATAAGTCATGCGGCTGCCACTAGCCAGCTCCCCCTCCCCCCACCCTTGTGCCCCTCTTCCACTACAGGTTGATCGTATTTTGAAAGTGAAAACGTGGGACATTGTGCTTGGGGGTACCAACGAGAAGTGTTATGATGGAGGATAAGGGAAGTTGTGGGTAAGTGGAAGGAAAAAGAACCCTCTTCTCTCCCCCACCCTTTAAGAATGAAGCTGGGACAATTGAGGCAGGATGGGAGAAAGCAGTATTTATGTCTGTGTGTCTCCTTCATTGTCCTCTCCTAATCCTAGTCCTTCAACCCACTTCTATCCCTACCAGTGCCCTGCCACACACATCCCACCAATTCATCCATATCAAAACATGTTTTCTTTGCACTAGATGCAGTGTTTTCTGTATTTTACAGGTAATTGAGCAGAATATTGAAGCTAGTGAAAATCTCCAGTGCTTGAAAACTTAGCACCTTTGAAGTCCAACATGAGAAACATAAGAGCTGCCATACTAAGTCAGACCATGGTCCATCTTGCCCATACCACAGCTCCAGGGAGAGTGTATATAACAGGGCAATTATGGAGTGATCCACCCTTCTCTTCCACTCCCAGCAGTCAAATTTTTAGGGTCACCCTGGGCACGGGGTTGCATCCCTGACCATCTTGAGTGGTAGCCATTGATGGACCTATCCTCCATGAACTTATCCAGTTCTTTTTTGAACTCAGTTATACTTTTGGCTATCACAATATCCTATGGCAACAAGTTTTACAGTTAGTTAGAATATAAGAACAGCCCTACTGGGTTAGACCAAAGGTCCATCTAGCCCAGTATCCTGTCTTCAGACAGTGGTCAATGCCAGGTGCCCCAGAGGGAATGAACAGAACAGGTAATCATCAAGTGATCCATCCCATTGCCCATTCCCAGCTTCTGGCAATAGTTGTGTATTATGTGAACAAGTATTTCCTCTTGTTTGTATTAAACCTGCTGCCTATTCATCTCATCAGATGACCCTTGGTTTATGTTGTGTGAAAAGATAAATAAAAACTTCTCTATTCACTTTTTCCACACCATTCATGAATTTAGAGACCTCTATCATATTCCCCGTCCCGAGTCATGTCTTTTCCAAGCCAAACAACCCCAATCCTTTTAGTCTCTCCTCATATGAAAGTTGTTCCATACCCTTGATCATCTTTATTTCCTCCTTCAGAACTCTTGGGTGAATACTGTCTGGTCTTGGTGATCTTCAGAAGATCACAAATCTGGTCAATTTAACTGATTTTTTAATAAAATTTCATAGAATCATAGAATATTAGGGTTGGAAGAGACCTCAGGAGATCATCTAGTCCAACCCCCTGCTCAAAGCAGGACCAATACCAACTAAATCAACCCAGCCAAGGCTTTCTCAACCCGGGTCTTAAAAACCTCTAAGGATGGAGATTCCACCACCTCCCTAGGTAACCCATTCCAGTGCTTCACCATCCTCCTAGTGAAATAGTGTTTCCTAATATCCAACCTAACCCCCACTGCAACTTGAGACCATTGCTCCGTCATCTGCCACCACTGAGAACAGCAGAGCTCCATCCTCGTTGGAACCCCCCTTCAGGTAGTTGAAGGCTGCTGTCAAATCCCCCCTCATCCTTCTCTTCTGCAGACTAAATAACCCCAGTTCCCTCTGCCACTCCTCGTAAGTCATGTGACCCAGCCCCCTAATCATTTTCATTGCCCTCCACTGGCCTCTCTTCAATTTGTCCACATCCCTTCTGTAGTGGGCACAATACTCCAGGTGTGGCCTCACCAGCGCCCAATAGAGAGGAATAATCACTTCTCTAGATCTGCTGGCAATGCTCCTATTAACGCAGCCCAATATGCCATTGGCCTTTTGGAACTAGTACTAGTACAATTTCATCTAGTACTTTTCTCTTCTGACTGACTGGTTTTAGATCCAGATTATATCCTCATTTTTCTCAAGTGCCAAAGGAAGATCTAAAGACATATCTAGAATCACAGCTATTCCCCATTTCTCCCACTTATGGTGAGGCTTCTAGTGTGGGTGGGTCAAGAGGCTTGTAGATATAAAGGTCATGTCAATTGATTCCCTCCCTTTATACTCGTTGACACTCCAGAAATGATACCACTTCCTGGCCTGTACTGAAGATTTTAAACTTACAGGACAATGGGAATCTTTGTAAGTATCCCACACAAAAATCTGTGAACTCTGAGTTAAGGTTGCTGGTCTGCATAGCGCAACATAAACCATAAAAAGCAAACAAATCAGCAGCTATGTATTATGCCCCACCCATCAGTTCCCTTTATCAACCTTCTTTCTACTCCTCACACTGCCTCACGCTCACCCTGAACCATGTGCATCGTTAAATTCCAATTTGATTACATGTATTGGTTATACACTAATGGTATTCCATGATCTATATAAGGTTGATTCAACTTTCATAAATTACACCATATGTGGTTTTGCACTGGTATGTGTAAATAAGTGAGCTGCAAGATATGTTTTTCCTGTAATGTTTAGGTAAGCTTATGTGAATGAGAGATCTTTGTTGTTCATAGTAATTCTAGAGCTAGACATTACAGAAAAGCGGTGGATCTGATATGTTATATGGATACTCTGAGTTAAGACTGCACCTTTTTTTTTTTAAATTTAAAGTCCAACTCATAACACATCCTTATCTATGGAGTCATTACCAAAACTTTCATAACATCCAGTGTGGGAGACTTCATGGATTAGCTTGTTCCTATTAATTTTCTCTAGGTTCAGAATGGCCTTTCCATTCATTTCTACTTTTTCTACATTATCAGTTTGGGCCAGTTGCTTCAGTTTACCAGTCTCTGCATTTCTAATAGGCCTCTCGCCTCAGCATGGAGGCCCTGTATGCCTCATTACAAGTAGTATCATTTCTGTATGAAAAAGACAAGACTCTGCACCTCTCCCTCATTTTGCTCAGAAATGGGTCATTCTTCATGGCTATCTTCATGAGAAAATATTAGTCAGCAATTCCCAATTAGTGTTTTTTTTTTTTTAAACCAAGAATTTCTATAGCACTCATCACCACATCTGGCCTCCTCAGTTATAATTAGTGAGGAAAGGCCGGTGCAAAGAGAGGACAACTTGCCTTGCATTTAAAGGTTACAGCCCATTCCCTACTGTATGTTTCCTAGTACTCTCTCCAGTACTTTTCTAAATATCTCCATGCAAGGGGCTTCTATAATTAGAACAAATACAGTTAACTCCTAGACTACCATTGTTTTCCCTTTTTTCAAAGTAGTCATCCAATAATGTGTCTAGTATGATTTGATTTAATATGGGGATTATTTTATCTCCAGTAGAGCAAACGATCCGCATTTTCCACCCATTCCCGAGCTGTCTTTACAAGTTTATCTTAATCACATCCTTGTATTTTGATTCAGAAGGAATGAGATCAAAGCAGGGAGCAGAGGAGACACACTTTCAAGATTAAAAATTGGCCAGAGGCAATCAACAGAGCAAGTAAATAGCTATTAAACTGTCTAAGGAGCAGTTTAGTCTCATATGCACATATTTATGTTCCAATAGGATTCCTGCCGTTCTTGCTCTTCTTCAGTTACACAAGCTGGCTTGGGAGATTGCACCTGCCAGTCACACTATTTCTTGTTTCCTCTCACCCTCGTTTTAGTTCTTGTACCTTGTTAACAATGATTACAGGGTGTATTCTTCTGGTAGCAAGAGGTATGCCTTGTAGTTTTTCACTTTTATTTAAAGAGACAGGCCAGAGCTATTTTTCTTAAATATATAGTGGCTAACCATGCAAAGGCTTAATGCAGTATTTGACTTCACTGGAATTCCTTATTCTAGTAAGCATTATGCCCAGTAGGGAGCACTGATTGAACCATAGTGTTTAATCCCCACCACTAAATATAATAGTATGTAGATGGGGCTTTGCGATGGGAATTTCAGAAGTGCTCAGTACTGGCCTGGTTTTCCTCCAATTGAAATCAGTGGTAAAACTCCCAATGATTTCAGTAGGGGCAGAGTAAGGTCAAAATTTGGCGATTCTGAAAATTATTTGCTTGGTGTTTATGTCATGCCAGGTATAACTCAGTTCCTTAATATTGTTTTATATTTCTCAATATTTTATATAAACTTCTACCCTGATATAACGCGACCCGATCTAACATGAATTCGGATATAACATGGTAAAGCAGCACTCCAGGGGGGTGGGGCTGTTCACTCCAGTGGATCAAAGCAAGTTTGATATAACACAGTTTCACCTATAAGACGGTAAGATTTTTTGGCTCTGGAGGACAGCATTATATCGGGGTAGAGGTGTGGTAAATGAACCCAGAATTGTATCATTAAATATTGGTGCTGTACCATGTTCTGAGCATAACAGTGGGACTGGAAACGAAAATAAAAAGAGGATTATCCTTGTTATATTCCTGGGGAATTTTATACATTTTGTTTCCATTTTCTTGGGAGTTAAAATTTTATATTGAAAAAACATATTTAAAAACATTTTTAGTAAAAAGTGCCATTTTATTAGCTTTCATTGTAGCTTTACTTTTAAATCAGCGCTCCTCCCTCCAACATACTTGGGACATCATGCAACATAGTTTAAAGCCATCATCTTGCTCTTGGAAATTCATTTCTGATCCATGGTCATTAGGCTTGTGCCATGCCTTCAGCTTGACACAGTCACAATGCTTCAGCTCCTTGGTCTGCACCTTTGACTGAGAATCAATATGGCTAAATGCATCTAGAAACAATAAAATGTAGGCCTTACCTACAGCATGGGGGACTGTATCCTGGAAAGCAGTGAAAGGCACCTTATGGGTCGGAGTTGCCAAGCAACTAACGTGAGCTCACAGTGTGGAACTATGTCCGAAAGGGCTAATGCAATCCTTGGATATATATGGGGGGAATACTGAGTACGAGCAAGGAAGTGATATTACCTCTGTACACGGCACAAGTGAGACCATTACTAGAATACCAGGTCCAGTTGTGGTGTGTCTATGCTTCCAAAAAAAAAACTGGAAAAAAAAATCAGAAAATTTTCACAAAGTCATAAAAATTATTCAAAGACTGAAAACGTGTTTTACAGTGACAGACTTGAGGAGCTCAATCTATTTATCAAAGAGAAGGCTAAGAAGTGAGTTGATCATTGTCTGTAGGTATCTACATCAAGAGAGAATGTATCAGACATTAAAGTGCTCTTTAATCCGTATTTACAGAATGGGGGAGTCTATTCTGGGAAGCAGTAACTCTGAAAAAGATTTGGGGGTTGTTGTAAATAATCAGCTAAACATGAGCTCCCAATGTAATGCTTTGACCAAAAGAGCTAATGTAATCCTGGGATGAATAAACAGGGGAACCTTGAGTAGCAATAGAGAGGTTATTCTACCTCTGTATTTGGCTAGGGTGACCAGAGAGCAAGTGTGAAAAATCGAGACGGGGATGGGAGGTAATAGAAACCTATATAGAAAAAAAAATCAGGACTGTCCCTATAAAACCGGGACATTGTGTGTGATTGCTGTTGGAATACTATGTCCGGTTCTAGTGCCCACAATTCAAGAAGGATATTGATAAATTGGAGAGGGTTCAGAGAAGAGCCATGAGAATGATTACAGGATTAGAAAACCTGCCTTTTAGTGATAGACTCAAGGAACTCAATCTATTTAACTTACCAAAGAGAAGTTAAGGGGTGATTTGATTACAGTCTATAAGTAACTAAATGGGGAACAAATATTTAATAATGGGCTCTTCAACCTAGCAGAGAAAGGTCTAACACGATTAATAGCTCAAAGTTGAAGCTAGATAAATTCAGACTGGAAATAAGATGTACTTTTTTAATGGTGAGTGTAATTAACCAATGAAACAATTTACCAAGAGTCATAGTGGATTCTCCATCATTGACAATTTTTAAACCAAGATTGGATGTTTTAAGATTTGTTCTAGGAATTATTTCAGGGGGAGTTCTATGGCCTGTATTATACATGAGGTCAGACTCGATGATCACAATGGTCCCTTCTGACCTTAGAATCTATGAATCTAGTAGATAAAGGCACAACAAAATCCAATAGCCAGAAGCTGAAGCTAGACAAATTCAAAACTGGATATATGGTGCTGTCAAGGTTCCATCCCCACTCTGAACTTTAGGGTACAGATGTGGGGACCCGCATGAAAGACCCCCTAAGCTTATTTTTACCAGTTTAGGTTAACAGGATGCTGCCACCACCAAGTGTTAACCAAATATTTAGGGAGAGCCACTTGGAACTCTGCCTTCCCCCAAATATCTCCCAAGTCCCTAAGCTCCCTTTCCTGGGCAGGCTTGAGAATAATCCTCCCCAAACCCCTACATCCCTTTCCCTGGGAAGGCTTGAGAATATCCCCTCACCACTTAGTCCTGGTGAACACTGATCCAAACCCTTGGATCTTAAAACAATGAAAAATCAATCAGGTTCTTAAAAGAAGAATTTTAATTAAAGAAAAAAAGTAAAAGGAATACCTCTGTAAGATTAGAATGAAAGATAATCTCACAATCAGATTCAAAACACAGAGGGTTTCCCTCTGGGCAAAACTTTAAAGTTACACAAAGAACCCAAATCTATCCTCCCTCTTATTTGCAAAAGAACTCAAAAACAAGAAAATAAAAGTAATCTAATACATTCCTTCTATAAATACTCACTACCCTATGGGAGTGGGATGGCTCCTTCTTTCTCTGTCTCTGGCAAAAGCACACACACAGTACAGACAAAAGACTTTTTCTCCCTTCCAAATTTTAAAGTATCTTGTCCCCTTATTGGTCCTTCTGGTCAGGTGTCAGCTAGGTTATGTGATCTTCTTAACCCTTTACAGGTAAAAGAGGATTTAACCCTTAACTGTATGTTTATGACAGGTGCAAATTATTAACAGTGAGGTTAATTGATCATTAAAATAAATTTACCAAGGGTTGTGGTGGATTCTCCATCACTCAACATTTTAAAAACAAGATTGGACAAATTTCTAAAATTTCTAAACTAGAATGATTGGGCTTAAAGCCAGAATTGCTTGGTTAAAGTCTATGGCCTGTGTATGGAGGAGGTCAGACTAAATTATCATAATGGCCCCATCTGGCCTTAAAAATCTATGACCCCATGAATGGTTTAAGTGCCAGCATCAATTTTGCAACTTCTCCTTGAAGGCTGGAGGATTACCTCTCCTTGGGATGGGCTACAGTGAGTTATCCCCAAAACAGCTTAAGATAAAACAAAGCTTACTGATACTTGAGAAGTCAAATTGAATGAAAGAACAAAAATGGATTGAAGACCAGGTTGCTTCATCTAAGTAGGTCCAGTCTATCTAGGGCTTAGATAGTGTCTACACTTAAAGCGCTACAGTGGCACACTATCAATGTGGTAATCCACCTTCCCAAGAAGTGGTAGCTAGGTCAATGGAAGAATTCTTCTGTCAACCTAGCACTGTCATAGGAACTTAAGTCATCTTAACTATGTCGCTCAGGGTTGTGGATTTTTCACACCCACGAATGATGTAGCTAGGTCAACCTAAAGGTGAGGTAATCAGGGCCGCCCGGGGGGGGGGCAAGAGGGCCAATTTGCCCCAGGCCCCGAACCCCACAGGGGCCCCCACCAGAGTTTTTCGGGGGCCCTGGAGCGGGGTTCTTCACTCGCTCCGGGGGGCCGGGAAAACTCTTGCGGGGCCGGGCGCAGGAGCTTCTTCTGCTCCTGGTCTTCGCCGGCGGCGGGTCCTTCCGCTCCGGGGCGGAAGGACCCCCCGCTGGCGAATTACCGAAGACGGAGCGGGACCCCCCGCTGAGTTCAGCTCAGTCTTCGGCGGTAATTCGGCGGCGGGGGGCCCTTCCCTTCCAGGACCCGCCGCCGAAGCGCCCCGAAGACCCGCGGCGGGGGCCCCCCTCCGCCGAATTACCGCCGAAGACCGGGCTGCACTTCGGCGGCGGGTCCTGCTTCGGCAGTAATTTGGCGGTGGGGGGGGGGCCGCCGCAGGTCTTCGGGGCACTTCGGCGGCGGGTCCCGGAATGGAAGGGCCCCCCGCTGCCGAAGACCCCGGGCCCTCGGAATCCTCTGGGCGGCCCTGGAGGTAATATATTTTATTGGACCAACTTCTATTGGATTTTCTATTCAGTTTCTCAGGCCCCCTTCTTTCTCACCCCAAGACTTGTCTACACTGCAAGAATGCTTGTTTGCTGACAGTGAGTGTCAGCAATGGAGATGAACCCAGTTTAGCTGCAACCATAAACCCTGTAGTTAGAGCCAGTGGAGGAACTCTGATCATAATCTGCTTCTGTGTCTGGAAGCAGATGGAATGATCTGGCACATCTGATATTTGTTTACAAAACAGACCAGTTAACATCTTTAGTTCTCATTCTTTTCTTATATGTGTGGTCTTGGTTTTGAAAAGATAAAATATTTAGTAACATAACAATCACTTTGTTCTAGGAAATAAACTTTTTAAACAACTGCTCTCAGTATGGCTAAAAACAAAACAAAAAAGTGTTAGAGCTCATCTGACTCTAGCTTATTTTTCACTGCGCTTTGCTAAATGGCCTTTCATGTCCTGGCTTATGTTAGTCAGAGCTCTGCTATGCATGTGAAATCAAACCACCATTGGGCGGATTGAAGCTAGAGTAGGAACTAGAGGATCAGCCTTAATTACATCTTTGAAAGATGAAACAGCTTCTACAGCCATGTCAGGCATGTCTCAGCCAAGCAAATTGAGGGTACGTCTACACTACGGGATTATTCCGAATTTGCATAAACCGGTTTTGTAAAACAGAATTTATAAAATCGGGTGGAGCGCGGCCATACTAAGCACATTAAATCGGTGGTGTGCGTCCATGGTCCGTGGCTAGCGTCGATTTCTGGAGCGTTGCACTGTGGGTAGCTATTCCCTAGCTATCCCATAGTTCCCGCAGCTTCCCCCGCCCCTTGGAACTTCCGGGTTGAGATCCCAGTGCCTGATGGGGCAAAAATCATTGTCGCGGGAGGTTCTGGGTAAATGTCATCAGTCACTCCTTCGTCTGGGAAAGCAACGGCAGACAAGCATTTTGCGCCTTTTTCCCCTGGATTGCCCTGGCAGATGCCATAGCATGGCAATCATGGAGCTTGTTTTGCCGTTTGTGACTCTCACCGTATGTGTACTAGATGCCGCTCACAGAGGCGATTCAGCAGCGCTACACAGAAGCATGCTTTTGCTTTTGCATGACAGCAGAGATGGTTACTAGCCATATTGCACCATCCAAACCCTTCCATAAATTGGAACTGAGGATGATCATGGCTACCAGTCCTTTTGTACCATTTGCTGCTAGTGCCCCTGGCCAATCAGCCAGGGGCGCAAAAGCCAAGATTGGTTACTAGCCATATTGCACCTTCCATCGTTTTGTACCATTAGCTGCTGTCATAAGTGCCCCTGGCCGATCAGCCAGGGGCGCAAAAGCAAAATTGGGAATGACTCCTGAGTCAATCCCTCCTTTTGGTATCTAAAAATAGAATCAGTGCTGCCTAATATAGGCAAGTGTGCTAGAGAACCACCGTATCATAGAACCAGAGAGCACAGCTGCTCTGTGTCAGAGCCTGCAGAAATTATTATCTGTATGCTATTCACAGGGGGTGCTCCTGTAACAACCCCACCTGTTGATTCCGTTCTTCCCCCAGCCTTTCTTGGCTACCGTAGCATTGTCCCCCCACTTGTGTGATGAATTAATAAAGAATGCAGGAATAAGACACACTGACTTGTTAGTGAGAAATGAGTGGAAGGCAGCCTCCAGCTGCTATGATAGTCCAGACAGGACATTAAGCAGTGTGTAGGAGAGAAGCCCAGCATCCCACTGCTAGTCCAGGGGCAACTGAATCTTTTCTTTACACATGAAGGGTGGGGGCTGATGGAGCTCAGCCCCCTGTTGCTATGATGAGGATGGTTACCAGCCATATTGCACCATCCATCCACCAGAAAAAATTAGGGCCAATAGGCTGATGACGAGGACGGTTACCAGTCCTTTTGTACCATCAGCTGAGGCTGATCATGAGGATGGATTTCCAGCTTTTTGCACGATCAGCTGATGCTGATGATGAGGATGGATTTCCATCTTTTTGCACGATCAGCTGATGCTGATGATGAGGATGGATTTCCATCGTATTGTACCATCAGCCGCCCATGGCGGGGGGGGGGGGGAGCAAGGATGTTGGTGTTGAGTGCTGCACTATCGCGTCTATCTGCAGCATTCAGTAAAGATAGGGTGACATGTAAAAGAGTCAGAGGATTGTTTTACCTTTCGCTTCTGGGGGTGGGTGGGGGGTGGGTGAGTAGATTGCCAAGCTATGCCCTGACCCGCGGACACTGTGTTTGACCCTAGAAGCATTTGGAGCTCAGCCAAGAATGCAAATAATTTTCGGAGGCTGCAGGAACTGTGGGATAGCTTCAGTCCTCCAGTCCATGAGCATCCATTTGATTCTTTGGCTTTCCGTTACGCTTGTCACGCTGCAGTGCGCTGAGTCCCTGCTATGGCGTCTGTCTGGAGATTTTAAAAAAAGGATTCTGAATTTCATCTTCTGTAACGGAGCGCTGATAGAACGGATTTGCCTGCCCTTACAGCGATCACATCCACATGGTCCATGCGGGAGCTCTTTTTTTATTTTGATTTCGGACTGCATCGCCACCCATGCTGATCGGAGCTCCACGCTGGGCAAACAGGAAATATTCAAAAGTTCGCGGGGCTTTTCTGTTTACCTGACCACTGCATCCGAGTTCAGATTGCGGTACAGAGCGGTCACTGGTGCACTGTGGGATAGCTCCCGGAGGCCAATACCGTCGATCAGCGTCCACACTAACCCTAATCCGATATGTTAATACCGATACTAGCGTTACTCCTCTCGTTAGGGAGGAGTACAGAAACCGGTTTAAAGAGCCATTAAAATCGATATAAGGTGCCTCCTAGTGTGGACGGTTTTGGCGTTAAATCGGTTTTACGCTCCTAAAACCGATTTAAACGCCTAGTGTAGACCAGGCTTGAGAGGCAGAGTAAGTCATTGTAATAACATGGCCTCAGTTCCCTTTATTGTTCCCACAGGAGGTGTTTACAGAAAGAAGCAGATGAAGTTTCGGGAGGCCAAACAATTTAGTATTAATAGATCAGCCATATTCAGAACCTTGCCCACAAAAAGGATGGGCAGCATTTGGGAAAATTTGTCACCAAATTACTTCCTTTCTAGGGCTGACTTCACCCCTAGTCTGAAAATTTGGACTGTACCTCACTTTCTGGAAATACTGGAGACAATTCAGACTTGTCCATGAGGCTGCAGGGCTGGACATTCCCTTTCTACCCTCACATCAGCGGAGTACTTCAAAAACTGTGTGTCAACTTTACTTTCTTCTTTGTAAAATAATTTAACACTGCCAATTTACATCTCTATCATACCCTCGCACCCTGAAGAGATCTCTGTAGAGATAGCTGGAAAATTTGTCTTGTTTGGGATAAACTGTAGGGGAGGGTCAGAAATGAAATCAGGTGATAAATTTGCCATTCTACATCCTATCTCTTGCCACCGTGTGAGACATTTGGGATACACCTAGCTGGAAGGAAAAATTAATAGGGAGAAAGAGATAAATCAAATGGGAGGAGAGGGGGATTTCAGATTTCCCCTAAATTAGCAGTATTAATCTATTTTGAGATTACCATTTGGAGCACTTTCCTGACAGAGGATATGTCTGCAGAGAACTGAAGATCAAGACCGTGATGCTTTGTAGAAGTGTTTGCCCAGGTGACAGCTTTACAGATGGAACACTTCTTGATTCAGGGACATTCTGTGTGCCAGTTCACTTTTGTGTTCAATGAGCCCTCTGTGTAGCTTCCCCTGATGGCTGCCAGGTAATGCTAGGAGAGAACCTACACCTGGTAAACACTGAGACGTGAACTTCTGGTATCTACTTGCATTATGTACGCCATGGTCGTTGAGTTGTCTGATTGAACCAGGATATGCTCCCTCCTCAGGTGAACCCAAAGAACCAGCCTGTGGGCTCACCTCTCTTAGGAAACTAATATGCATGAGACCTTCTGACTTTGACATTACCTGTGTAATGTGGTGCTCCACAATTGTGCTGTCTCCAGCTCACCCTCTTTCTCTGGCTGGATTTGAGTGATGGCTATCAATTCCTTCATGATGTGTTCAGATATGGCTGGGGAGAAATAACCCTGAGCTGGAGAACCAGGGGTGGTTGTCCTTGTCAAAGAACCAGCCTTTTTTTTTTTTTTGGTCTCATGCTCTCATTTGGATCTTAGCCCACTATGGTAGAGGGTTGTCCTTAGCAGTTGTGCTCATCATCACATGCAATAACTGGAGAAATGAAGACAAACATCTCTAAGAGAGCCCAGTATTTTGTGGGAAGGAAAATAAAAAGGATGTCCGATTCCTTGGCAACTGACTTGATTACCCACTTAAGAATCTGGGATAGGACCCTGGAGCTTTTCCACTGTAGGTGGATTCAACCAGGGAGGGATTTGAGGGGATTATTGGGTCTAGGCTCACAACATGCCCTTGACCACTGATGACGGTCCCAAGAGCAGAAGAGGTATGGGCTTGTGGAGGTCCCTCTGCTTTTGTGGGGGAGATGGACAGTTACCAACAAGCAATCCAGAGAAAGGATATACACACTGGGAGCTATCACAGCAGAACTCCCCTTTCTGTGGCTCCTGAGAGGGTCTCTCAGATATCTCCTCTTAGTTTTCAACTTGCTCTATGTAGTGTCCTTCACCAAGAAGGGGAGAGGATATGGAAGGAGGAGCTAAGTGGGTGCCCTCATTTGGAAACCAAATTCCCCTAAATTTGGCCACCACAGGCAGGGGTGAGGTAGCATCTCCTGGCTTGAAGTGGTTTCAGTCATATACAGGGTTTACAGTTTGGTTCAATGGTATTCAGCACACGCACTATACAATTTTTTCCAATGCCATTGACCACAGGAGAGTGAGGGGAAAGGATTCTAGTTGCAGCTGCCCCAATCAGCTTTAAAAAATGATTGAAATGAATAAAATTGGAACATTGAATTATTGCTTTGTTTGCACCACTGGAAGCAGAGATTCTCTTGAGTGGTCAGACCGGATGGGGCTAAGCCCTAGGACTTCATGGACAATTTTGAATTGTCCCCACTATTTAAAGGGGAAAAATGTGCAGCCCAAATATCAGGATCAGAAATGTACTAATTTTATTAAATTAGAAATTCATGTATAGGTCCCAAAGTTGTGAGAACTTGTAATATTTGATAGGATGTTTTCTAAGAGTTGCATTTGACATTTCTTATTTTTCGACACCCAACTTTGCTGTAATGTTTTCCAAGGCCAATACTGATCTTGGAGTGTTTTTAGGTGCAGAAAGGCAATTAAATGAGTGCCATGACAGGGTCATCTGCCTCCCACGTGCCCCCTGTGCATTGTGTGAAGGAATATTTCCTCTTGTTTGTTTTAAACATGCTGCCTATTAATTTCACGTGGTGACCCCTAGGTCGTGTGTTATGAGGAGGAGTAAATAACACTTCCTTATTTACTTTCTCCACATCAGTCATGGTTTTATAGACCTCAATCATATTTCCCCTCCCCCCCCCGGTCATCTCTTTTTCAAGCTGAAAAGTCCCAGTCTTATTAATCTCTCCTCATACGGAAGCCTTTCCATACCCCTAATAATTTTTGTTGCCCTTTTCTGAACCTTTTCCAATTCTAATATATCTTTTTTGAGATGGGGAGACCACATCTGCATGCAGTATTCAAGATGTGGGCGTATCATAGATTTATACGGAGGCAATATGATATTTTCCTGTCTTATTTCTATCCCTTTCTTAATGATTCCCAACATCCTGTTAGCTTTTTTTTTTTTTTTTTTTTTTTACTGCCGCTGCACATTGAGCGGGTGTTTTCAGAGAACTATCGACAATGACTCCAAGATCTCTCTTTTGAGCCGTGTGGCAGGGCAGGGGTGAAACCCCTTGATTGCCCTGCTAAAATGCTAGCTAAGCCCTGCTTTCCGGCAGAGAGGCCAGGGGCAGAGGTGCAAAGCAGCCAGCAGGGAGCCCAGCTGCAGGCCCTAACGAGGGCTGGCTCACTGCAATAGATTGAGCTAAGCAGTGGCAGCTGGGCTGAGGGCTGGGAGGGCTATAAAAACCCTGAACAAAACTCAGTTAGAAGGTTAGCCTGGGAGGGGACAGGAGGCTACAACTCTGTCTCCTCACCACAGGAAGGGAGCCTCAAGGGCCAAGAGACCCTGGAACGGGTTGGAAAGGGGATAACTGTTGGGGGATAAAGGGGACTGCATGGTGGCACTGTAAAATAAAGCACAAGGGTGAAACACCAGAAGAAGGCCTGAGAACTCTTATTTTACCAGCCTCAGCACAGGGTGAGAGGGCGGAAACCTGTGCGAACCCTGTGACAAGTGGTAACAGCTTATTTAGACCCCTCATTATTTTGTATGTATATAGTTTGAATTATGTTTTCCAATGTGCATTACTTTGCATTAATAAACATTGATTTTCATCTGCGATTTTCTTGCCCAGTTACCCAGTTTTGAGAGATCCTTTTGTAGCTCTTCACAGTCTGCTTGTGACTTAACTATCTTGAGTAGTTTTGTATCATCTGCAAATTTTGCCACCTCACTGTTTACCCTTCTTCCAGATCATTTATGAATATGTTGAATAGGACTGGTCCCAGTACAGACCCCTGGGGACACCACTATTTACCTCTCTTCATTCATTTCTATCCTTTGTTTCCTATCTTTTAACCAGTTACTGATCCATGAGAGGACCTTCCCTCTTACCCCATAACTGCTTACTTTGCTTAAGAGCCTTTGGTGAGGGACTTTGTCAAAGGCTTTCTGAAAATCTAAGTACACTATATTCACTGGATTCCCCTTGTCCACATGCTTGTTGACCCCCTCAAAGAATTCTAGTAGACTGGTGAGGCATGATTTCCATTTGCAAAAAAAATGTTGACTCTTCCCCAACAAATTATGTTCATCTAT